>NC_079319.1:26621049-26929216 GCF_029931775.1 Euleptes europaea | reverse complement strand
CTCTTTGCCACTGGCGGGAGGTTTTTGGGGCAGAACTTGAGGAGGGCGGGGTTTGGGGAGGGAAGGGACTTCAATGCCATAGAGTCCAATGACGTGGAAGCAGGCGGATTAGCAGTTATCCAGGACACACCACCAGAACTCCTTGCTTTATAGAAAACAGTGTTGTTTAATTTACAGTGCACAGATACAAAAGACAAACCATCACGTACACTTCTCTCCACCAAACTTCCAAACACAGAGTTACAGTTAGGCTTATATACAGAACTCCACCTGAAACCAATAAGGCCACCTGTCGACCTGGCCACATCATCCTTACTGCTTCAAACCAGTTAGTTGCAGTTCACCCTAGAACCTGCAAGGCTATTGCTGCCTCTTGCATCATCCTAGATGCCTCTGATCTGACAGCTACCTGTCAGCTGTCTCTGTCAGATTATTATGGGCAACTTGTTACTCTGACATCCAATTGCCAAAGTGGCCATTTTCTCCAGGTTAACTGATCTCTATCGCTGGAGCTCAGTTGTCATAGCAGGAGATCTCCATCTACTAACTGGAGGTTGGCAACCCTAAGGATTAGGGTCTTCCATGGGGCCCAGGTTGGCCTAATATTTTGTTATATCTCTTGTCTGATAAATATTCTGCCTGAAGTGGGCTGCCAAGCTGCATTACAGAACCAGGCAAGGAACATTAGGGGGACAGTAGCAGCATATCGGTTCTCATACCAGCGTGGTGTAGTGGTTAAGAGTGGTGGTTTGGAGCAGTGGACTCTGATCTGGAGAGCCGGGCTTGAGTCCCCATGCTTCCACATGAACGGCAGAGGCTAATCTGGTGAACTGGATTTGTTTCCCCATTTCTGCACATGAAGCCAGCTGGGTGACCTTGGGCTAATCACACTCTCTTCGCCCCACCTACCTCACAGGGTGTCTGTTGTGGGGAGGGGAAGGGAAGGTGATTGTAAGCCAGTTTAATTCTTCCTTAAGTGGGAGAGAAAGTCAGCATATAAAAATCAACTCTTCTCCTTCTCCTTCTCCTTCTCCACATCCTCTAGCATCTTATATGTATTCTTCTGATCGTGTGTGAGAGGAATGGAAATCTCTTTCTAGGGGCTTGTGGTAGCTGTTTCCCTCGTGGTCACCCCCGCCGACTGCTCGGGTGCTTCGTTTTGATTATGCACAGGTTTCCCAACCGTCAGAGGTTGCCTCGCTCTCCCCATGCGTTTCCGCGCGTTTTGCCCTTGTTTCCCAGATTCTCACTAAAACAGCATCCAGAAAACAGGGGCAAAGTGCATGTTAGCATGTGGAGGTGGGGAATCAAACCCGGTTCTCCAGATTAGAGTCCATTGCTCCTAACCACCACACCACTTGCCAACATCTAATATGAACACCGGAATACGAATTAAAATGTCAGTCAAATTTAATGGTACCAAGTTTCCAAAAACTGAGAGAAAATGGTGTTCAATAATGGACAGAAATACTACTTACTAACATAATTAAACTGATTGTTAACACTTTCCTGTTGGACATGAGCTCATGCCCCCATATGTTGTGTAACTAGTGTACAGTGTAGTACCTTTCAATTAGCTCTGTGGTTTCTATCCAACCTTTATATAGCAGGCTTCCCTCTTTATGTTCCTTTTGCTCATTCTCTTTCAGCGCAGAGAGAGAGAGGAACGAATGCTTGGCTATTTTATTTATTTATTTCCAGGGGCGTTTGTTGTTATATGATGGAACGGAACGTCCATTTCACCAAAACCGAACAACTTCAAGCTCCAGGAGGACTTTTGTGGGGGGAAAGTTGGCTTTTACATCAATGTAGAGGCGAGATATAATGTGATATTGTTCTTACAAGTTTTGTGTTAAGTTCAAAACACTTGAGTTCTGGGTGGGAAGAAGATGACCTTTAAAGGAATATTCAAATGACTTTTGCTTAGTTTGGCAGAGGCACATATGTGAATTATTTTGTGAAGAAATAGACAATAAAGATAATGTTTGTCCTGTTGTTTCCATGACCACAGTTATGCTTGATGGAATATATCCATCATGCATGATCCATATTAACCATCCAGTTTCTCAGTTCTCATTCCAAACACTCTAGGAATTAAACGTAGGTAAACTTTAATCAGATTTATAATGGCTGGGGCACTTATAGAAATTACTTAACATGATTTTGCAGCTGCCTCAGCAAAAGGCCCAAAGGTCTTATTAGTATTTTATTGCCACTTTTAAGAAGCCCTTTTCAGAAATTGTTTTATACTTTGGTCACAGATGCCACTTTTGTGTCTTTTTTGATCATATTGCAATGACATCACATTAAGATTTTTTTTTGCTTGGATGCCAAAAGGTCAACCTTATTTTTTTCTAAATGGCTCTGTCAAACGTAAAAATTAAGCAGCTTTTGAGAGGGATTATTTTTTTGGGGGGAGGAGGGTGAATTTGTAATATATGGTTATGTTAGACTTTCTGTCAAAACAGGGATTAAAGATAAATGTAGCCAATTAAAAGAACATTTTCTTAGAGCTCCTGGTAATAGATACCTCATTGTGGGGTCCTAAAGCATGGCTTTCTTTACCAAGTGATGTGGTTTATGGTATTCAAGCTGAACAGTAGAGAAGACTGTTTGAATTCTCTGAATTCCATTTAATAGCCTGAGAACAATCAAGCAAGAGGCATGAAGAAGGTGAGGAAGAGAAGTTGGGGGGACATGCAATGTTTTCTTTGTAAAATGTTCTTGTCTGCTCCACTTCCTACACTTCATCATTTTAGATAATGCTTCCCAGCAGCACATGTGGATAAGCAAAACCTAGCCTTACACACAGGGAAGGAGGGGAAAAAATTCAAGTTGGCATTGGATGAGTCAATATGCCTTATGTTGTTCAGCTAGGTAAATAAAGTATTCTCTTAAATTAGGTAATTGTTTCCTTTTATCTGACTTTATTTGACAAAGCAGCTGTGCCCACAACATTAATTTAATTGCATATGACATCTGTGTTATCCCAGCAACTCCTGTGCTGCGGAAAAACACCACTGACTGCACTTGACTCAACTTTCCATAAACCTTCAAAGGGAAATTAGAGGGTTGTGCTTTATTTAATGCAGGTTTCAAATGTAATAATGACAACATCGCTCTGTCACTCATTTCAGGGTTACTGGCATCCTTAGGAGGGCAAATCAGATACCACAGAACCATGATTCACACAACAATCCCCCCCCTTACAACTAGCTATGAAACGGGGACCTTTTCACACTGACAGATGTGAACACACCATGTAGCTTCTGCCTCTCTGAAAAACGACCATCTCCTTCCAAGGCTCATAAGATTCCTGAAGTACTGACCTTGCCATTAAGTGTGGATGCCTTTGCTTGGTGACAAAGAATTTATAAACACATCACATGAACACATGAACACATGAAGCTGCCTTATACTGAATCAGACCCTTGGTCCATCAAAGTCAGTATTGTCTACTCAGACCGGCAGCGACTCTCCAGGGTCTCAGGTACAGGTCTTTCACATCACCTACTTGCCTGGTTCTTTTAACTGGAGATGCCGGGGATTGAACTTGGGACCTTCTGCATGCCAAGCAGATGCTCTACCACTGAGCCATGGCCCCTCCCCTCATGAACACATGAAGCTGCCTTATACTGAATCAGACCCCTGGTCCATTCAAGTCAGTATTGTCTACTCAGACCGCCAGCAGCTCTCTAGGGTGTCAGGCAGAGGTCTTTCACATCACCTATTTGCCTAACCCATTTAAATGGAGATGCCGGGGATTGAACCTGGGACCTTCTGCATGTCAAGCAGAGACTCTACCTTTGAGCCACAGCCCCTCCCCTTTCTGTGGGGTGAGAACAAGGCCAAAAATCACTGTACAGTATGCTTAAAGCAGAGCCTTGTGGATGCCCCATTCCTGGGAGAACTTGGGCTGCACAACTGGTGCTCTGCCCACTGGAGATTGCAGCCCCACCTGCAGCAAGTAGAGCTGCCAGCACTGTCCACCAAATGCTGGGATATTTTAAGGGTGGAGCTTGCGGGAAATGTGACATCAGTGTCTAGTTGATGCTCTAAGTATTTCCTCTAATCTCTGTGGTAAAGATCCCAGAGACTTGGGGGAAATTTCTAGAGTGTAACTATGAAAGCCATTTTCTGGCCATTTTCCCCCTCCCACTCCTCAGTTTCTCAATGGTGGGTGATTGGGGATGAGTGTGGGGTTTACATGTTGCAGCTGGGCAAATGGCAAGCCAAGTAGCAAATTATCTGGAGTCCCCTGCCCCACAAGGAAGCAGTATATTGTGTGTGTGTTAAGTGCCAAACACTGGATTAGAGAATCACATATAATTTACAATATGCATTCAAACAAAATTATACACAGAAGCCAAGGTTAAGATGGCTCCATAGGCATTTATAACATTCACATAAACCTTCTAACAGCTTTTAGAGGCAACTAGTGTAATGACACAACCACTTTACATACCTTCAGAGTGGACATGTGTTCACTTCAGCCCTTTGCATGCACACAACATGGACACAGCACATGCGGACCAAGGAAGACTCCAGTATCAGTGCATTCAGCAGAATGTCTGCAGCAGTGACTACTATAAACACACATGTGCATGCTCTTCGCCATAAATTTGGGATTGTTGCTTTTTGCAGCTTCCATGTTAGTATGGAAGAGATTATACATATATACTTTCATGTATGTAAGGTTTGGTACCGATGTGCTGCTGAACATGCAGACATTGGGAGTGGGATGAGCAGAGATTATCATGTTTATCTCTACTCAGGTATAACATGTGCGCTTTTAATCTCCAGAGCTTCTGTCTGTAAGTGACACCAAATTGAAACATTAACTCCCACTTTGTCTTTGTTCTAGCAGGGTAATCCCATTGCCAGTTACGCAAAGTGAAACTTTCTTTTTAAGTAAGCTGAACACACAGTGGAGTTGTCAACCTCCAGGTGGCACTTGGAGTTCTTCTGGAATTACAACTGATCTCTACACTACTGATCTCCATGCTACAGAGAAAATGGCAGTTTTGAAGGATGGCATCTATAGCATCATTTCTAGGGTCGCCGACTGCCTGGTACTAGCTGGAGATCTCCTGCTATTACAAATGATCTCCAGATGATAGAAATCAGTTCCCCTTGAGAAAATGAGCACTTTGGCAATTGAACTCTATGGCATTGAAGTCCCTCCCCTCCCCAAACCACGCCCTCCTTAGGCTCCACCCCAAAAATCTCTTGCCAGTGGTGAAGAGGGACCTGGCAACCCTAATCATTTCCCAGCTGAGCTCCCTCCCTTCCCCAAACTTTTCCCTCCCCAGGGCACCACCTCCAAATCGATAGAAATTTCTCAAGCCGTATTTAGTCACCCTAACATCTGGACACACACATAAGTGGCTTTTGGATTTATTTATTTATTTTTGGCCAGCAATCAAAAGCACCGTTTCTGGAAATAGTGGCATGTGAATATCCATCTGCCCCATAATTCATACCAAAAAGTATCTTGAATTTTCTTCTAAACTGCAGAGTATTTTAAGTGGGCCTTCAGAAATAGTGCTCCAGTAATTTTTGAAGAAAAAAAAATTAAATCTCAGACTTAATACAAGTGGGAAAATTTGTACTGAACATCAGAAAGAATGTTAAAAGCTGAGCTTGTTACAGCTCCAGAGTAATCTCCTGGGGAAGAAATAAATTGTGCCATTGCTTTAGATAAATTTGACAAGACATTAGAAAGAGCAGGAAACAATCTTTCCACTGGAGAGGAAACAGGCAAACTGACTTCCTTTTCTAATCAGAAATGTCGTTATTGCAAAGGGTTTTGTCACCCGAACGGTTTCGTCACACAAGAGGCAACTGTTACAATCAGCCATGATGCAGCTAGCCTAGCTACATTTATTAATTTTTGAAAGTTAATCGTCAGAAAGCCCACTGAATGATGTAAACGGTCCTGCATGAATGGCACAAATAATTTTATTTATTTATTTATTCTATTTCTAGCCCGCCCAAGGCCACAACAGATAAATTACCATAAAAAGATAAAAACGGGCAATCTCATAATTAAAAATATGAAAACAGTAATAATAAATTAACATATCAATAGCGTATCATCAGCAAACCAGTTGCTGGAAGATTCAGAGCAGTTCTATATAATAAAATGGGGAGGAAGGTAGGGAGGCCAGTAGGGTGGTCAACTGCCAGGTAGTAACAGGAGATCTCCCGCTAATTCAACTGATCTCCAGCCGATAGAGATCAGATGATCACATGGAGAAAAATGGCCACTTTGGCAATTGAACTCTATGGCATTGAAGTCCCTCCCCTCGCCAAACCCCACCTTCTTCAGGCTCCACCCCCAAAATCCGCCACCGGTTGAGAAGAGGGACCTGGCAACCCTAGAGGCCAGTGATAGATGACAATCTGCAGCTGCCCTCAACCATAGGCCTGGAGGAGTAACTCCATCTTGCAGGCCCTGCGGAACTCTTTGGGGTCTCGCAGGGCCCTAGGGTTGTCAGGTCCCTCTTCTCAACCGGTGGCGGATTTTGGGGGTGGAGCCTGAAGAAGGTGGGGTTTGGGGAGGGGAGGGACTTCAATGCCATAGAGTTCAATTGCCAAAGCGGCCATTTTCTCCAGGTGAACTGATCTCTATCGGCAGGAGATCAGTTGTAATAGCAGGAGATCTCCTGCTACTACCTGGTGGTTAAAGAAAATGGCGGCACGAGGGCTCAAATACAAAACCACACTGGAGTTTTAACAGAAATCATATATTATGCTAAACAGCATTACTTCATGCATAAACAGTACAGAAAAAAATAATAAACATGCTCAGCACAAATATACAATATAAACCTGAACCAAAGTAGGCAAAACGCAAGATATCAAACGGGGCCGGAGGCTCCCGATGATGCAAGTCAAAGTCCAAGTCTCAAGTTCTAAGAGTCCGTAGTAACAATATAAATCCAAAAAGAAGGAAACAAAGGAGAACTTGTGGCTAGTCGTTGGTGCACGTTTCAAAGGACTCTTAGAACTTGAGACTTGGACTTTGACTTGCATCATCGAGAGCCTCCGGCCCCGTTTGATATCTTGCGTTTTGCCTACTTTGGTTCAGGTTTATATTGTATATTTGTGCTGAGCATGTTTATTATTTTTTTCTGTACTGTTTATGCATGAAATAATGCTGTTTAGCATAATATATGATTTCTGTTAAAACTCCAGTGTGGTTTTGTATTTGAGCCCTCGTGCCGCCATTTACTTTAACGTAGTTAAATACGGCACAGGTGTTTTCATTATTGTAACTACCTGGTGGTTGGCAACCCTACAGGGCCCTGATGTTATTAGGGAGGGAATTCCACCGGGCCAGGGCCAGGAACGAAAAAGGCCTGGCCATGGTTGAGGACAGCCTCACACTCCTAGGGCCAGGGACCGTCAGCAGATTGGAATTTGCAGAATGCAATGTTCCATAGGGGGTATACCAGGAGAGGCAGTCCCGAAGGAACAAGGGTCCCAGACGGTGTAAAGTTTTAAAGGTCAAAACCAGCACCATGAACCTGATCCGGCATTCCAGCTGGAGCCAGTGCAACTGACGAAGAACTGGTTGACTGTGAAAGCATTACAGAGAAATTTGCACAAGATTCTTGATAGTGACAACAGGTGAGACTCAGAAACAGCTTAAACAAACATAAGAAGAGCCCTGCTAGATACGGCTAGTGGTCCACCTAGTCCATCATCCTGTTTCACACTATGGTCAGCTATCCACTTTCTTCACTCCATGTATAATTTTATAAACCCTCTCTTCATAATTTTAATAACTTCCCCCCTTAGTCATCTTTTTCCTAAACTGAAAAGTCCCAGCCTTTCCTCACAGGGAAGGTGCTCCAATGCCTCGATCACCTTGTTTACCCTCTTCTCTACTTTGTCCAGCTCTACAATATCTTTTTTTTGAGATGCGGTATACCAGATAACCTGGATGGCCCAGGCTAGCCTGATCTCGTCAGATCTCAGAAGCTAAGTAGGGTCAGTCCTTGTATGGGAGACCACCAAGGAATACCAGGGTCTCTATGCAGAGGAAATCAATGGCAAACCATCCCTGTTAGTTTCTTGCCTTGAAAACCCCACCTGGGGTTGCCATAAATCATATGTGACAATGGGGGGAGTGGGGAGGGAAAGCCAGATGAGGGTGCACCATAGATTCATACAGGGACATTTTAAGAAATGTTACATGTGATGGATGATGCTTGACTGAAAGTCTGGAATTGCAAAAACCAACACATGCATCTACATTCAACCTTAAGAAGTCATAGTATGGACAGTCATTCCAGTACATTCTTTGTCTTCAGGATAACTGTAAGACATTTCAAAATGCTAGATTCTTGATCCCAAAGACTTGACAGGTTATTTCATCTCAGTACATGAACCTTAAACTTCCTCTACTGTCCTTCACCATATGCATCTCTCCTCCCTGACCAGTTTCTCACACTACATTTCTTCATCTCTCAGATTATTCTTGCTGCAGCTATCTCCTGTTATACTCTGCTTAACTCTGATTGATGAAACTGCAGCCTTCATATTAAATCAATCTTATTTCAAATACGAGATAGCTGTCTGCTATAAGCCAGCCTCACTTCCTCCTAGCTCTGTCTGGAAGTAGTTTTGTAGGGTAACGGAAACTGTCCCCCTGCAAGAGAGACATACCTTCCTTTCCAAACATATCTCTTTTCAAGCAAATGAATTACAGCTATGGCATATAACTAGGAAAACTAGCACCAAAGTAGAAAACAAAGCAGAAAAGTACAGGTACACAGTTTGTGGAGTTTTGCGCAGGTTGCTGGACTTCTGTAGCTTGTTTCAGACTTGGCTTCCACTGATATTGCAGCTTATTGTCCTGGGTGATTACTGTGCTCAGTAATTTTCTCTGCACTTCTTGTTAGTGGTTTTGATGAACCCTCATTCTTCCCATCATTCTTTTCAGGGATATCTAAATATGCACTTGTCCACTAATGGAAGGCATTTCTGTCTGCAGAATGGAACTTCCTCATTATCTCCCCTCCCGCTGCTGCCCAAAATGATGCCCCTGGGTGACAGAAAACCTCTCTAGCTC
This sequence comes from Euleptes europaea, assembly GCF_029931775.1. Lineage (NCBI taxonomy): Eukaryota > Metazoa > Chordata > Lepidosauria > Squamata > Sphaerodactylidae > Euleptes > Euleptes europaea. The sequence continues at coordinate 26,920,134 of NC_079319.1, read as the reverse complement.
CCTGTGCCTCCTGTCCCTAGCATGTGCTGCAAATATATTACATGTACTTTATGTCTAGGCTTCAGCAACTGCAGTATTTGCAAGCAGCTGCGATAAAATTCTTTACCTTTTAAATGCATTCGTATCCTTCTCATCTTTCTCATCTCTGTCCACTAAGTTTGGAAGCTGAGTTCCCAGTTTTCTTCGAAACAGCATTCCAGACACAGACTTCCCATGTACGCTGAGACAATGAGCAGCATAACCAGATATGGGTCTATTCTTTGATTTATTGTTTTCTTTACCAGTCTTTTAACCACCCCTATCATTCACCACAAGGCCATCTGATTGCAGGTGATTTGGAACTAATGTGACATGTTGGAAGGGGTAGTCCTTGGCTACTTTCTCCACTCTTGCATAAATGTATAAACCACTATCATGTTTTCCTTAGCTGTCATTTCTCCAAATTAAAAAGCCCCATCCCTTCTCTGACTGGGAAGGAGCTCCAATCTTTTGATCTTTTTGGTTGCCCATTTCTGCACCTTTTCAAGGGCTGCAGTATCTTTTTTAGGATACGGCAACTATACATGTACACATTATTTCAAATGTGACTGCACCATAGATCTGTGCAAGGGCATTATGCCTTGTTTTCAATCATTTCAATCATATTATCTGTGCAAGGGCATTATGCCTTGTTTTCAATCATTTCCCTAATAATCCCCAGCACATAATTTACCTTTTCTCACCACTGCTGCATACTGAGGGCGGTTCCTCACTAAGCAAATGTAGTGTCATTACCTTTAGTTGCATGTGCAGGTATAATGGGGATTCCAGGCAACATTATCATCAGTCCAGTGATCTACACCAGCATGGTGTAGTGGTTAAGAGTGGTGGGCTCTAATCTGGAGAACCGGATTTGATTGCCGACTCCTCCAGAGGACTCTAATCTGGTGAACCAGGTTGGTTTCCCCACTCCTACATATGAAGCCAGCTGGGTGACCTTGGGCTAGTCACAGCTCTCTTTGAACTCTCTCAGCCTCACCTACCTCAGAAGGTGACTGTTATAGAGAGAGGAAGGGAAGGAGATTGTAAGCCAGTTTGATTCCCCTTAAAAAGTAGAGAAAATCAGCATATAAAAACCAACTCTTCTTCCTCTTCTTCTTCCATTCTTTCTCTGCCATGGTCCCACTTTTCTAGGAGTTGATTTGTTGTATTGTTTTTGTTTTGGGAAGAATGAGATTGGATGACTAGATATAAATCAGGATTTCCACAAGTCAATGAGAAACAGTCACATTCTCTGGTAATCTTAAAGTCTGCATCTCCTGGATCTGAATTCCTAAGGTCTTTTTTAAAAATTTCTTTATGAACATGAACTGGCTGATGGCAACCACAGGTTGTTGGAATAATCTTGTCAAAAGACAGATCTGGTTGTTCGTCTCTCATTCTAAAGTTGCAGAAGGCAATTTCCTTTCTCAATGAGTTGCTTCATTTGTGTGGGGGGAGGGGCGGAACAAAGAATAATATTCAGTTTGAGGAACGCTGGGCTCTGTGTGAGGCAAGGCCTTACCATCCATGGACAGATGCACAAGATGACAACGGACTCACTCAGGCAACAAAGCAAGTTTGTTCCAAGAATCTTATGGTTGACGCATTCATGATGGATTCATCAATGTTGGACAGCTGATGCACATTACTGTTCTGTTCTTACAGACGTGTTCTCTCTTAAACCCTGTATACCTTCCACGTCCTTGTGATAAACAAATTCCTGTACAGTTGCCAGTGATGAAAGAAGGTCTTCTGTTTCATTTAAATCAAACAATTAGTGTTTCAAAAAGGTGGAAATGGAGCTGGCACTGGCCAGTTAAGCTCGTGCCTGGCCCAAATTCTAGCTAAAGAAAAAAAAAAGCCCCTATGAACACAGATGGAATCCATATGGAGAGGAGACCTGCTTCTCCTGATTCTCTTAAGGTCTAGGGTGTTTTTTTTCTGGTATGTTTTTGGCAGTGTCTCCCCAAGAGCATTTCAGTTCTGTTGGCACTTTATATAGCAGAATTAATAATGACATTCTCCTGGCACTAGTCCAGTTGTGTAAGTTTATGGAGTAATTTTGTAATAGAGCTGTGAGAGTTTAGGGGGGGGGGGGAATTACCAGCAGGTGAACAAGCTGTCCACCTCACTCTTCTAAAATAATAATAAAGAAATTCTCCAGCTTAGCAAACTTGGAAAGACTCTCACCCCCAAGGTTTATTTGAGAGCCAGGCTCTTTGAAAAAGGCAGGTCAACAAACCTGCTCTCTCCCACTTCCAGCTGCGAAAATCATACCCATGGTTCCCATTCTGAACTCCATCTATTTATAAATCAAATGGCTGAGCTGCCTTTGCCCTCTCTTTCCCAGCTGCAGAGTCCCACCCCAGTTCCCTGCCATTTGAAGAAATGATTTAATGAAGGCATCCAAAAGATCAGTCATCTCCTCCAAATGCCCTCCCTCGTCCAGCTGCAGTTTCCTGCCCCAGCTCGCTTGTAAGCTCTGATGAATAAATTAAACCCCTCTTCCTCCTCTCCTCTCCTCTCCTTTTTTTTTTTTTTTTTTTTGCCCAGCTGTGAGTCTACACCTCTCTTGGCCACTCTGCCCCTCAGTTGAAGCTCTAGATCATAATCAAGGGAAACCTGGACATCTGACCATGCTTTTCCTCAATGTTAGACTTTGCTTTCTTTGCATGTGTTGACCTGAATGTTTTGGTATGACCAGCCAAAGCTGTCTGTTTTGCCAATCGAGGGACAAGGTGTAATGTTGTTGTATTTCTCCAGGGCCTCAGGCCAAGCTCATAGTTCATTACTCTTTCCCTGCTCCCTGGAAGCAGTGTGTTTGAATTGCATCCAGCGAAAAGTGTGGCGCTTGAGGTGCCATTGGATATGAAAACCTTGACTGTAATAATGTCTCATTTACTCATGAAAACCATCAGTTGCTGTTATTGAGAGGTAAGTTCTATGAGTAAATTAGCCCTCAGTACTAACATGAGTTGACAACTTCTCATGATGTTGCAAGGGACTTAACCCTACGACGGGCTGGAACAACAACAGCCATTATCATATCAGTTCTTCCTCTACCTGTGTTGTAAAGCACCTCCATGCAAAGTTCGGTTTGGATAGGGACAGGAAAAGGATGGCTTATGAAAAAACATTCTCAGGGGCATTCATTGGCTGCAGAGCTGGAATGCCTCTACCTCCTTTGTCACCGTGAAGATGAAGTTTTAGAGATCATGGTACAGACTACTGTCTGCTATACAACACACATGAACATATGCAGCTGCCTCATTCTGAGTCAGACCATTGGTTGATCAAAGTCAGCAACTTGAACTGGCCATAACTCTCCAGAGCCTGTGGTGGAGGTCTTTCACACCACCCACAACCCAATCCTTTATAAGGGATATTGGGGACTGAACCAGGGACATTTTGCATGCAAAGCAGATGCTTTACCAGTAAGCCACACCCCCTATCCTAAATCTCATCCCGACTCCTAACACCAGGATCAATTTTAACAACATATTCTGATTTTTTTTAATTAAATTTTCAAAAGTGACTGCATTCCTAAAACATAATATTTTGAGAAACACAATCATATTTGAGTAGCACAACGTTATATGTATTTCTAATATACAAATAACTATATCATGCTAATACCTTCAGAACACACTGAATAAATGAGACTATCAGAAGACCTATGTGCTTTGCTTTTCCAGTATTCAATAAAAGATGACCAATTTTGAACAAACCTATTATTTGGTTATCTTCTTTCTCTGATTCTTGCAGAATCAGTTTGGACAATACAGGGAGTTTATGTTGCTATTCATTTATAGAAGCAATAGACAGAACTGTTCAACCCTTAGCGTAAAATATTCTTGCAGCTGCTATCATGTATGTCATGCTGATGCAAGGAATCAGGTATGTTCTCTTTCTTTCTTTCTTTCTTTCTTTCTTTCTTTCTTTCTTTCTTTCTTTCTTTCTTTCTTTCTTTCCTTTCTTTCCTTTCTTTCCTTCCTTCCTTCCTTCCTTCCTTCCTTCCTTCCTTCCTTCCTTCCTTCCTTCCTTCCTTCCTTCATATCCACCTCACATAAAAAATTAACCAATGCCTATGGAATTCCCCTCATGGAACTATAGGTGTTTGTTATTTTATAGAAACTGCATTGTAAAAGATTTGTACAATGACAACCAAGTTCATGCAGCAAGTAAAAGTGAAGAGCTGAACAACTAGAAAAGAAGCCTTTTAAAAAACAAAACAAACCAGTAATTAATTAGAGAAGCTGAGTCCATGGCGTTGTTCATTAAAAATTAAAACCAGCCAGAAGGATATGTGAAAAGATGTATGTTGTTGTGGCAAGATTTGGGTGGTGAGTATAGGTAAAAAAGGTAAAGGTCCCCTGTGCAAGCACCGGGTCATTCCTGACCCATGGGGTGACGTCACATCCCGACGTTTCCAAGGCAGACTTTGTTTACGGGGTGGTTTGCCAGTGCCTTCCCCAGTCATCTTCCCTTTACCCCCAGCAAGCTGGGTACTCATTTTACCGACCTCGGAAGGATGGAAGGCTGAGTCAACCTGGAGCCGGCTACCTGAAACCAACTTCCGTTGGGATCGAACTCAGGTCGTGAGCAGAGCTTTTGACTGCAGTACTGCAGCTTAACACTCTGCGCCATGGGGCTCCTTTGGTGAGTATACCACTTATTAATACATTTGAAACAGTTTTCCCGAATAGAGAATGGATTTCCATAATTCCAAGTGTATTCCTGAACATTAGAATTTATTGCCATTCCCAAATCTTGCCCCAGCACCAAACATAGATGTCCTGCTAGCTGCTTTTAATTTTTAATAACAATGTCATGGACTCAGCTTCTATGTGTATATTTTATTACTGGATCTTGGGTGGGGGTGTTTCTTTTCCAGTTGTTCAGCTCTTCACTGTGTACTTACTGTAAGAACTTGGTTGTCATTGTGCAGATCTTTTACAATGTAGTTTCTATAAAATGGGAGGGATAAAACTCCCTGTACACCACTAACAGCTCCTGTGCATCTTGGAAGTAGGAGAATATAAGAATAATTTAATAAAGTTTAAAAAATCTGACCCTTCCTAAAGATGCTAACATTGCAATATCAGCTAAATCATCATCAAATGTTGCTTTGACATTTAGCAGATAACACTTTTAATGAAAATGGAGCATGTGGGTACACCTAAAATAAATGTATGTATTGTAATTGTAAAATGCCTGGTGCTATACACTGCATAAATCATCATTGTATCACAATTCTCTTTATGTATATTTGATAAATATACACAGCCCCATTCAACTATGTCAAAAGCCTTTTTTGTTACCAGAAGAAATAATCTCCAAATGGAAAGGCTGACTATTCCTTATATAATGACTATTCCTTATAAAATGACTGCCCCTTATATATAAAATGCATTTTACAAATTCCATCTGAAGTTTGGTTGATGATCAAAATTATTAGAACAACTCAATATGAAGGAACACTCTCTTTCTGGTCTGCTGTGTTATGCATGGATGTCCACTAGACTTGCACGGATTAATCAATAAAGTTCTAGTGAGGATACAGCCAGCAATAGATTGGTTGCTCAATTGAACCCTCTCATTATATCTGGTAGCTTTGGAGAAGTGATAGGGGTTGGTCAGGAATCTAAATTCCTACCATTGTCCACTTGCAGTCATCCAAAAGCTCTAGGACATTTCGGTGGGCCAGTAGTCCTGACAATATTGTGTGTAGCCAGTTATGGTATTAAATATGTGGGTATGCCAATAAAGGTATTGAAATTTGTATTAAATATGTGGCAAATAGAATCTGTGCAAGCATATTGCTATAGAGATGTCATTCAAAAATTCTCTAGTGTGGGTTTAGTGTTGAATTTAGTGTAAAGTATTTATGTTAGACAGCTTAGGTAAGGTAATGCATGCCTAGATGCACCGTGAAATCTGGACTGAAAATAAAAGGGTGAGTTGTGCATGACCCCAGCCTTCCAAAAGATGATGCTAACACATCTCAGAGCAGGCATATACATTACCCTTGCCAATGGAATGCTACCCAAACTGGCAGCCCCTTTCTCAACTTCCCCAGTGTATTAAGCTCTTACTATCTGAAGGGCAAGCATCACATAGTGAGTATCCCTTCTGCAAACTCCAGGAATATAGAGCATGGATAAGGATTCTGATGGATAAGGATTCTTGCACACAGTAAAACTTTACAAGTGGTAAGACATGGGATGGAAACCAGGGATGCCCTAATACTGCTGTTACTTCATGGTCCCTTGTCTGGGGAAACATATTGGCTTGGGCAGGCACTAACGAAAGTAAAACAAGTGTTTTCAACTATGTAAAACTCATTGAAAAGGCCCAGGAAGAAAAGTGGATTGCAAAGACTGTAGCAAACCATTGAACAGTGAGATGAGACAATGAAGGGAGATGAAGTCTGTTGGAAAGGAACTTATACTCATGCATGGTAGGTAGAGACTGATAGAGAACACGAGTCTGAATTTAAGATGAACTTATGAGGTGATGTAAGAATGAAAAGTAATAATTTCATTCAAGCCACTTAGATCAGAGATGGCCAGTGATACCTGACCCCTTGAGTTTGCCACCCCCCGACTGTAATCAAGAAGTGGTAAAAGAATTGGTTACAGTTTTTTTCATTTTAAGGATGACTGGCAATGAAACATTGATCTTTGTGTATACATCATATAACATTTTATTCTGTTTCAATCTAATGAGATTCCGAAATGGCAAAAAAGAACCACTGCCAATATGTCTTTTAATCATTCTTTTAGGAAGTACATCTTCCTTCCTGCAAGTGGCCGATGTTCTGTATATGTGAATCTTTTACTACTAGGTCCACAAAGAGGACCTAGCAGCAACCGAATAAGAGAACAGAGTAGGAGAAGTTGATCATTCCTCAAAAGGTTATCAGAATCCGATTTTTCTTTTACAACCTATGCATGAAAGAGAAAATAAAGGAGTGGCAGCAATATTCCTGCACAAGTGTAAAATTAAATATGAACTAGTAAAATGGAATTAAGAGGGGGTCACTTAAAAGACACTCAGTAGTTATTGTCAGATAATTTTTAAAAACCCAAATATACAAGTTTGGAATTGTTAGATGAAATTAAATTACTATTTGCAGAATTTGTGATTGACAATACATCCTAAATTTGAACAGCAGATTTAGACATCAGATTCATCTAAGCTATTGGTATTGGTTACAGACTATTTCTCAGGCTCTCCTGGAATTTTCTAAACAAATTAAATTTTATTTCCACATTTTAAATTTTTATTTTTGGAAAGATTAGTAAAATTTTGGGTGTGCTGTTCCCTTACTCTCCATCTGGTGGCAGCAAAGCCTACAGATTGGGGTGGGATATATGGAACAACCATTCCTTTCCATTGTTTGATGCCAAAAGGCTGTGCGGGATATTGGGCTAGAGGAAGGAGAAGAGGGTATTATACAGTAGCCAAAGAGTTTATGAAGAAGATTTTAGAAAGTTCCAGATGGTTTCGTTATCTCCCTAGGAAGAAAATAAAAGTTCTCAAGGTGCAAGTATTGGGATCCACAAACCAGTTCAGTAGCATCCATAGAACTGAAGTACGTTTAGGCCCAGATTCGAAGTACAACTACCAAGACATCATGTCCTTGGAAAGCAGCTGATTGCAGATCCTAAGAAACTACTCTAATATAAAGAAGTGCCATTGAGTGAGATATAAGGACTCCAACATATGGAAGCCTTATTTATGCTCACTGGCAATGCACAGTCTGATACATGAAGAGACAGACATATTGAAATAGTACCTAGAGGTGACTTGTTCCTATTGAATTCAGCCATGTTAAACAGCCTTAAATCCCAAAACTCTGGATAAATTGGCTTGTGGATGGCAGCACTTCAGTGGGGTAGAACTTGCATTGGTTGGTAGATTACAACCCACCCCCACTCGACTGCTCCTTCATTTGTTTGCATAGCCATTAGCATGTGCATAGCTAATAGCCACTGTTGTTTTGCATAGTTCCCTCTGGTTATTCTTCTCAGCAGCAGCGGAGCAAATACAAAAGGTCGTGTTAAGTGGGCTCTTTTGTAATGCGAAGCAGTCACTTCCAGAATGACGGTTCAGCGTGCAAAATTCAAAAAAATCTGCGGGACAATTTAGCCTGGAACCCGCTGCTAATTACCATGCAAAAATGGCCAATGTCATGCTTAGGGTCCACTCCACATTTTCTAGTATACAAGAACTGGGAGTGTTTAGAATCCAGGTTTTAATTATGGTTCAAGGTTTTTTTTCACTCTGGTAGGCCACTCTGGTAGGTTTCCGCCTACGTAACTGTTTGTACTACTATTAAGGTGGTTCTCATAAAACCACACTTTGCTTTGAACATTTCTCTGCATCTGCATATGTCACACTCTACTGTTCAGCAGAGCCAAAGTCTGTTTGAAGACCCCTCTTGGAACCAAATTCTACAGCAGTGACCACTGAGATGGCTTTCTGAACCTCATGTTCTAAATCTCACCAGAATGTGGAGACCTGAACATGGCCTTATATGAGGAACATTGTGAAGAGCCTGACAGGCTATCATATCCCAACATAGGATGAGTCTGGACCCAACATATCTACTCTGGGGATAGAACAACATAGACAAAACAAATTATTATGCTTACTGAAAGAAAATCTATTTCTTATGAGCAGATATTTTCTGCATATGCACTGCGCATTCTTTATTCACCATGTATGTTTTAGAGATTTTTTGACTTGCAGAGAAAATAATAGAATTAAGGAGGAAAAAGATTTGCAGACCAATATATGTAAGCTGTCTCAGTAATTAATTTATGTTTTTGGACAATTGTCAATTGCCAAGTGTGCCTCCTTGCAAGAAAGGCAATTATAGTATCAATAAATAAAATATGTAAAATGAATGTCCCCCGCCCCCTTGTAGGTAATTCTGGCTGCTAGTGTTTCGGCCTCTGCAGTCTAGGCTTCAGTGTAAAGGGAGAGGATTTGAGGCATTGCTGAAGATTTAGTTCTTAAAACAAACCAATTGCTTGTTAAATCAGTCCATTTCCTAAGGGACACAGCTACTAGTCTGTCTTCTAAAAGAATGTATTAGCTGCAGATGTTTTCTCAGTAGTATTACAGAAAAATATTTTTTGCTGTACAAACAGACACACTTCTCTGGATTTGGTACAGTTTGCTTTGCTCTGTTTATGGGGATGGTCTCTATCCACAAAAGGCTTGATAACAACACACAGGAGATCATTCGGCTGCTGTCAGTTGTTTAAGGGAAACCTGTCTCCAGTCTTGTGGCCACAAGACTACACAGAAAGTGGTGCTGACTTCTTCATTCCCTTATATACAACCACATTACTTCACTGAATGGCTACAGGCATATTTAGGGGAGAGGCTGTGGCTCATTGGTAGAGGATCTGCTTGGCATGCAGAAGGTCCCAGGTTCAGTCCCTGGCATCTCCAGTTAAAGGGGCTAGGCAAGTAGGTGATGTGAAAGACCCCTGCCTGAGACCCTGGAGAGCTGCTGCCAGTCTGAGTAGACAATACTGACTTTGATGGACCAAGGGTCTGATTCAGTAGAAGGCAGCTTCATGTGTTCATGTAGCTTACCGCTTGGTAAATGGTTGTGCCGCTATTCACTCAGAGCTTTGTAACTGCTGTGGGAAATGGTCATGCTTGCTGGTCATACTTATTAATCATTGTTATAAAGCTGACTTATTCAGACTACATCTAATGGACTGTGTATTTATTCTGATGGGCAGCAGGTTACCAAGTTCTCCCACAGAGGTCTTTCCCTGTCCTGCAACCTAAGACCATTTAGCCAGAGATGCCAGTGGACCTTCTGCATACAAGAGGTGTGTTCTGCTACACAGATATGTGTCCTCTCAGTTAAAATGCTGTCAATGTTTATAAAACCCAAAGAAATACTAGGGTTTGTGCTGACTGCCCATATAATGCTGCTGGAGAGCTACGAGGGAAAAGCGGGTAATGGAGTCACATATGCCTCTACTTGCACTTCTTGAGCAATGTTAAATGTTGGGAGCAGTGCATCTTCCTGGAAGCAGGGCAAGCTTTTGCATTGCCCTGGGAAGGCAATGTGCTCCTCCTTATTTTGAACATTATACACAAGTTAAAGACACTTGAGCTTCTTTCTTCCTCGATCCAATGTGTTACATAGATGTTCAAAATTTTGAACATTAATATGTGTTTTCCATGTCAGCAAAACTAGACCCAGACCTAGACTTTTGTGCTGATTTAAAACTCTGCGCTGCTGCTTTTTCCCCTGCAGGAGAAAACGTGAGGGCTTCAGTCATATGGAGAAGCAGACCCAACAAATCGGAGCTCATTTTCCCCTCACCCAATTTTGCTGCTGAAAAAAACCACACCAGGCTACAGATGTAAAAATTGTGGAAATTTTGAAGCCAATTTTTGAAGGATGGGATTGTGGGAATTAGGGATGCCAGCCTCCAGGTGGGACCTGGAATCCCCCGAAATTAGAGTTTTTCTCCAGACCACAGAGATCAGTCCCCCTGAAGAAAATGGCTGCTTTGGAGGGTGGACTCTATGGCATGGTACCCTACTGAGGTCTCAGTCCTCCCCAGACTCCATCCCCAAATCTCCAGGAATTTTCCAACCTGAATCTGGCAACCCTACCCCCCATCCCCCACCCGTGGCCAGGTGGGACCTGGCAACCCTAGTTGGAATCCTGTCCATATTATAAATTTTGAATTTTGGAGTGCTTCCTGTCTTTGGTCTTTGTGTGTTTTAGTATGAATGTGAATCACCTGGAGTAGGGTATGTGAATATATCGGGGGGGGGGGGGGCGTCAAGCATGCTTACACATGCTGGCCTGTCCATCAAGGTAAGGAAAAGAAGGCAGGCTGGAGCAGGGAAATACTTGCGCAGTCACTGGTATTTAAACTTAGCTTTGTGTCAATTTACACAACCCCTGTTGTGTCATCTTTATGTATCTCAGTTTGTGGGCATTTTAAAGACTGGAAACTCAAAGCACTGAGTGATTTACAGTGACCCAAATGACTTCTACCCATCCTTTGACAGACAGCATTAAAATACACCCCCAATTGCAGTCTAAACTGGTACAATCTACCACTTAAAGACTGTGTAATACAATGATTTTTAACAGGGGACATATGCCTCCCCAGGAATTATGTAAAAATCTCGGGGAAGGGGGGATGGATTCAGAACTTTTGGGATCAAGTGAGGGGCCATTCAGCCCCTTCTCCCCCATTTGCAATGGCACTTCTGACAGCTAGACAAGAGTTGTTTTATACTGCTCACTCCACCGACATTTCTCCCTCAAGTCCTTAAAAAACTTGCAGAGAGCAAGCAGGAATTTAACCTCACATTAAAGTTTTGACTGATGACCATCAAGCACCACAATTTTATTGAATGCAAGCCTGAGATTTGTGTATCATTCGCATATATTTTAAATAGGCATATATTAATAAAGTCGCTTTGTCTGGAGTGCAGTTTTTAGATCACTTATTATTTGAGGGGCATTCAATAATAGTTCTGCCCCAGGCTAGCCTGATCTCATCAGATCTCAGAAACTAAGCAAGGTGGGCCCTGGTTAGTACATGCATGGGAGACCACCAAAGAAGCCCAGGGTTGTTGAGTAGAGGCAGGCAATGGCAAGCCACCTCTGTTCATCACTTACCTTGAAAACCCTGCAAAGTCACTGAAAGGTGGCTGTGAAGTGACAACACTTTCCACCATGGGATCTCATAACTTGACTTAATTTAGGGCCTCAGCATGTCTTAATGCATCCTTGCACACAACTTGCTTTGTTCCATGTTCCTCAAAGTGACCCAGAATGTTACCCCTTAGCATCACTGCTGTAACCACTGCATTGTGTCTCCTTCCTGCACAACCTGGACAATGTGAGAAGCCTCATAGTACCTAGAGCATTCTACACTGCAGTGGTTCCCCTTGCTTTCAGAAAAGTGAGGCTGGCATTCAGAGGAGCTGCAACCTGGGCTTCTTCACTGAGAGCAGGGGATTCTCATACTCTCTGGGTGGCACAGGAAGGAGCTGAGCTCCTGTGCCTCCAGCCTAACAGCCTAAAGGAGGGAGGCCAAGTCTCATGGAAATCAGCAGGGCAGATTTCCAAGAAACTTTGGGTAGGATCCAGGTGTGGAACATTTTTTTCCTTCGCTTGCTTCTTAGATATCTATATTTCATTCCATCTGTGGTGGTGTATTTTGTTATTGAGTTTTCAAATGACTTGTGCATCTCTCAGTTCACATCTCCTACTTCACCAGCTTTCTAGATTCCTTTGGTGCTCCAGTTCACTCTCCGGGTCCCACGGTGACTTTCGTTACCACCCAGGTTTTAGATTGCTTCCTTCCATTTTTTTTCCTGATACTGTTTTATCGGATCGCTTTATTGTGAAACCAATTTAAAGCTTGAAACCCAATCATGTGGTTTATTGAGGGGCGGGGGAGGGGGGCTGGGTTTTGTTTTAATCTATCAACTTGGTTTCTTTCAGTAACCCCATAGCTGCATCAGCTCTGCTGACCCGTATACCTGGTTTCTGTTAAACAATCAACTGGATTGTAAAAGACATATTTGAGTATTTTGTCAGACTTGATATGCCACCAAGAATATTCCGTTTCTCAAACTCCCAGCTACACAGAATCTTTCAGTGATTCGAAGTCTTTGGAACGAACCTCAGAAGACATAAAAAGAATTAGATTTACTGAAAAATTGATATTTGGAAACATCATTTCAAGCTATACAGGGAACAAGGTATAGCAGCTGCCAAAATCAAAATTTAAGACATCAAAACTGCTAGTTTTCCTACTCCTTGGAGGATCAATTGTTTAAAGGTGAAAAGAGTTTTACATCCCCTTGTCACCAGATATAGATTTTTAAATAGTTATTTTGAAGGCAATTCTTGTTTTTCGAAAGCCATCTGCACACACACATGTGACTGCAGGAATTTTATCTCCCTTGCTATCAGTTTGGTCTTAAACAGTGAAAAGGATGCTCACACTCATTTAACCAGACAATTCCAAACTGCTTTTGCTTTTGCCCTGTAATCTTTTTAAAAATATCGTTAGAGAGTTTTGTTACTGATTTTGGTGACTGCAAGAAATCCCTCTGTAACCTCCACCTTTGTGAGCAATCTGTATTCCAGTTCTCAATCCATGCAGAGGAAACATGATCAGATTAGTAAATGGCCTAAGGTTCCTACAGGGCAACTGTATTTTTAAAGAATAGTTTGGGTACATGTATATGAAGTTAGCAGCTGTGGTGTCAGGTACACAAGATACAGACTTCATTGCTGTGCAAATTACTTTAGTTACTGTAAAACCTGTGTGTGAACTCAGACTATTTTTTCTTGTTCCTGGAACAATCCAGTATTTACTACCTGAAATTACTCCAGTATGGTCCTTTAGCATTCTGTGTATTCTCCAGTCAGTACAATTGAAGCCCCCAATCCCTCCCACTGGGTGGTAACTCATCCTCTCAGGTATTTGCTCCACCACCACTTTTTGCAGGTGACCACTTCCTTTTCTTCTCAGGCGCCATGGGACATTTCAAGCATCCCTGATCCTGCTGAGTTCTCTGCAGTTTTAATTACAACTTGCATGTGTTTGTGCTTGTAGCACCCTTCATTGTGCGTCCCTTCCAGTAACGATGGATCAATGTTTCTCATCTCTGTTTTCGACATCCTGTGTCTATGTTGCTCTTCTAGGGCAATTTTTCTCCATTGGCTTCTCTTCTGCTCCCTCCACACTTGTATCAGGCAATAGATCAAGTTATTCAGTTAAAGTAAACTAATCACTTGGAGATTCTAGTTAGTCAATTGCAGCTGGCCAAATTACTCAACACATATATCCTAAGGCAACCATCCTCTTCCCTTTGAAGACATGTATTATGGATGTGAACTGCAACTAGGCACTGTATTGCTACTTCTTTTATGTTGCAAAGGCATCTTACAACAAAAGAGGAGTCATACCATTTTAGCATGCTTCTGATTTAGGTTGTTACTGCACTAGGTATTCCCAGCGATGTATCAAGAGTTTGGAAACGTTATAAAAAACATCGCTTTAAAAGGGTTTTTGGATGCCACGGCTAAAAAATGGTTGGAAGATGTCTTCACAGCTAAAGGGGCCAAACAAAGTGCGAACAGTATTTTTTATAACAGTTTCAAACTCTTGATACATCACTGGGAATCTAGGGGGTTACCGCACTTGTATTCCCAGCGATGTATTAAGAGTTTGAAAATGTTTTTAAAAATACTGTTCGCACTTTCTATGTATTCCCAGCGATGTATTAAGAGTTTGAAAACGTTATAAAAAATACTGCTCGCACTTTGTTTGGCCCCTTTAGCTGTGAAGACGTTTTCCAACCATTTATAAGCCGTAGTATCCAAAAACCCTTTTAAAGCGATGTTTTTTATAACATTTTTAAACTCTTAATACATCGCTGGGAATACAAAGTGTGGTAACCCCCCTTGTGCGGTAACAGCCATAGACACTCCCAGACAATGGTATGAAGGTTTATGCTGTGTTTGTAACAGCTGAAGCTAATGAGTCTCTTTTCCTTTTAATTTGGGATACTTCATAAGAACTGCATATCAGGCATTTTAAGAACATTTTAAGAACTTTGATTTCTTTACAATAAATGTTGATCATAAACATACTAGCACTTGGTAAATCCTACATGGTGCATGTCTCCTCCCCTCAAAATGTGAGATTTCTACTATAGCTCCTAATACTTGGTTTACAGGATGCCAGTGCAACCAGGGTTGCTAACTTGTGATTTTAAAAATAGGTCAGTGGCCAGAGCTAAGAATGTGTGCACTGCAAGGAATAGAGTTTGGCTAGTCAGGGAGCAAAGTAGGACCAGTCTTGGTGGATCAGGGTGTGTGCCTGGCAGGCTTTAGCGTGTTACGGCAGGGCTAGGCATGTTAGGACATGGAGTCAATGCAGCTAAATTATTTTAAACCTCCCTGCCTTGTTCATTCAACAAAATACCTGAGTTAAAAAACTAGGCAGAGTGGCATTTGGCAACCTTCACTGCGACAAATTCGTTCTGGTACTACCAATCAGGGACAAAGAAAGTATATATATTTCCTTATTTTTTCAGAAACACACACCAAAATTCCCAGGCAATCTTACACTTTACCACTTAATACTGGTTCCATAGTACCGTTCTCCCTGTACACATAACATGCCTTATCTATGCACTATCATTCTATTTCAGAGAAATTCCATGGCTCTACAATTTTCTGGTTTCCTCAAAAAAAAAATTACGTCAGATTACTAGATTTATAAGATACCCTTATATTATCCAAGTCGCTTTGAAAACATATATCTCCCCTGTGTGATCTAATAATTCTCAAATGTAAATTAATCTTAAAGCTACTCTTAAGAAAATCACCTTTGGAAAGAGAAGAAGCATGAGAAAACTGCAGTCCCAAAGTCATTTGGCATAATATTATGCATTCCCAAAGCTGAAGATAGAGTGTAACTGAGCACTGCGTAGTTCTTTCCAGTAGAAGAACAGTCAGCTACTCCTTCAAACTGGATTGGACAGTAAAAGTGGACATTTTTTCCCTTCTAATGTTAATGTTGAGACAGAAGCAAAACATCTGAAAGGTAAAAGAAAATGCCTGATAGGTATGTCACTTACAAGAATTCTGAGATGGAAGAAGAGGAGGTCCAACAACCACAAACCTATGAAGATTCCTTTCCTTTATTCCATTCTTTATGCTCGTGGACCAACAGGTCATGAGCAAAACAAATTCAATACATTCCATAATACATAGATAACTAAACATACAAAAATATCATATCTAAACAGTATAATTAAAAGGAGGTATAATTAAAAAACATAGATAATTTTTTTGCCAAGGCGAGGGTTACATTTGGATCAGTATCAGCCAATAACTTTGCAACTATATCTTGCTTTAGGGCAGGTCCCCACCTCTGAATGTATATTGTGATCCATTTGTCTCTGGTGAGATCATGCTTTTTACAATCTACAAAAAAAATGCCAACAGTGTCCGAACTCCTTGATCCACAATCACAAAGTCACTTGAAAAAGGGGACCCAAACATATGAAGCTGCCTCATATTGAAGCAGATCATTGGTCCATCAAGGTCAGTGTTGTCTACTCTGATTGGCAGTGTGCCTCTTGGGTCCAAGTTAAGGCTTTTCACATCACTTACTACCATGTCCTTTTAAATTGGAGATTATGGAAACTGAACCCACAACCTTCTGCATGCCAAGCAGATGTTCTAACACTGAGACACAGCCCCACCCCATCCAGAGCGATGTGTACCTGAATCGGTCATTTTCCCAGACCAATAAATCTTCCATTTTTATGGTGCAAATCATGAATGGATGCAGGTTGACGACAATTAATGGTCCTATGGTTGGATACATAATAATGCCTACCTTACTGCCCTTTAAGCACCAGACCAAAACATTGCTTTTGAACAGGGTTATTATAGCTTGCTTCTAGCCCAAGGACTGTTTTATGAACTTCAGAATGTTATTCTGTTTTCTTTCCTTGGCTTGTTTTAATATTGCTAATTCTTATGTCATTTTTTAAAATGAATTTATTGATTTAAAAAAATTATCTGTGAGCTGCATCAAGCAAGTCTTTGGCTAGGCATCATATAAATCTTCCAAGAAATAGATAAGGCAGGTCGACAGCAGGATTTTTGAGGGAGTTGCAGAAGTACCCTTAGAGCTAAAGTTTCCTCCACTTCTTCTGCAGACTTAAAGCACAAAAGCCTCCAGCCCGGAGACCAAGATGTTTACCCTCATTTTCCAATACACAAAGTGGGCGTGGAGCCTTTCCTTTCTCGATCCCAGGTGGCCTAAAGAGTGTTTTAAACTTGCTAATCGGGCTAGTCATCAACCTCTATGGACAAGGGCTGTTAAACACATTGCTGACTCATACCATGAGCTGGCCAGGCCCAGCCCAACAGACAAGCTTGACAACTGCCTAGAGCATCAAATCAAAAGGTGCTGAGCTATGATTTTCTCAGTTACAGCCTCATCACCTGGCTTGCTCCATTCACTTTTGGGATAATAATAATTAGGGTTGATAACCTCCAAATACGAGCTGGAGATCTCCTGCTATTACAACTGATCATTCACCTGGAGAAAATGGCCGCTTTGGCAACTGGACTCTATGGCATTGAAGTCCCTCCCCTCCCCAAACCCTGCCCTTCTCAGGCTCCGCCCCAAAAATGTCCAGGTATTTCCCAACCCAGAGCTGGGTTGATAATGATAATAGATTTTGAGGCAGCCCTTTCCCAACCAAGTCAGACTGAGAGCGGCTTTTAACACCATTGTACAATTTGAAACCCATACAATATATAATCAAAAACTACAATATCAATTAAGAAGAAGTGTTGGTTTTATATGCCAACTTTCTCTATCACTTAAGGAAGAATCAAACTGGCTTACAATCACCTTCCCTTCCCCTCCCCACAACAGATACCCTGTGAGGTAGGTGTGGCTGAGTGAGTGTGACTAGCCCAAGGTCACCCAGCTGGCTTTGTGTGTAGGAGTGGGGAAAACAACCTGGTTCGCCAGATTAGCCTCCGCCGCTCACGTGGAGGAATGGGGAATCAAACCCGGTTCTCCAGATCAGAGACCACCACTCCAAACCATTGCTCTTAACCATTACACCAGCATCCTTCACTCATAAATGGTAAGAGTAATCCAGCCAGCATAGAGAAATAAAATAAAAATTCACAAACATTTCCAGCAATAGAATAAAAAGAGGGGGGGAAGAAAGAGATGGGAGGTCAGCCAGATAGAACCTGTCATTGTTCTCAACCATATGCCCAATGGAACAACTCAGTCTTACAGGCCCTGTGGAATTAATTCAAGTCCTGTAGGGCCCGGATCTCACTGTGTTCCACCAGGTCAGGACCAGAGCCGAAAAGGCTCTGGCCCTGGTTGAGGACAGCCAGACAGGGGGTCTTTCGGGCCAGGGATCACCAACAAATTTCCTCCAGCAGAGCAAAGCACTCTTTGGGGGGTTTAACAAGAGAGGCAGTTGCAATCAAGAAAACTGTCAAGGGAGGAAAACAACCTTCCCCACTGGACATACAAGAAGATGTAGGATGAGGACAGCAAAATTAATCTGCACCAAAGGCAGCAATATAGCTTGAACCAGAAACAGCATCCAGAAAGCATGTGGAAAATGTGGGGAGACCCCTAAGTAACTTCTAAAGGTTGGAAAAGACGTGCATAATGGAAATGAAGCCCTGATAGTGATAGAAACATAACATGCATAAAAGGTGAGGTGATAGCGATAGAAACATAAAATGCATAAAAGGCATTAGTTGCTTTGATTTCAGAGGGGGCTTGTCATTCTAAGAGTAAGTGGCTTTGGGCTGGAATCTTAGAATCTGAATTCCAGGGCCCAGGAGCATTGTTTGCTAACATTGCAATCCTAAGCAGAGTTACACCCTTCTAAGACCACTTATTTCAACAGACTTAGAGATGTGTAACTCTGTGTTGGATCTCACTGTAAATCACAATCGTTAACTGCCCAGCATACCATGTGCATTTGTTACCTTGATGGTAAAGATCGTCAAGTGGTTTTGCAGCCTTTTGATACAGAAATGACAAAAACGAGTTCCTGCTTTTCTGCATTAAATATTATCCAATACTACCCGAAGTCTACAATAAATATCTTTTGTTAAAAGGTATCCTGATAGAAATGAAAGTGACATAAAGATATTCTTTTAACTTCTGGCTTCATAAATGCTCATTACCCATCTAATGATTTCCTCTATGTGTTCATGGGGCTGTCCTGTCTGCACAGGCTTCCCCATTCAGTGAAGCAGATGGAGGATCCTCTGCACGCATTCCTCCATACACCATTCCCTCTTTGAAGTGAACAGTGACAGGTCCAACTGCTCACCAAAGTGTTTTTACTTGGAAAGTACCGCACAAAAGGATGCCTTGAAATTAATAGCATCTGGGCCATATCGGATGGAGCAGCCAGTAAGGCACCCTGCTTCCATTTCCTAAATCCCCATTTATAGAAATGCTACCAAGGGTCAGATGAGTATTTAGAAGAACATAGAGGTATCTGGACATTTGGATTCCCATGACAGATTTTTTTTTTTTTGCTCTTAAGTGTATGATGGAGATTCTTAGATCTTCCATGGCTTCCTGAGACATTTTTGCAGTCATTTTTGTCACTGGGGAGGTGCATTTTAAAAGGCATTAACTTGAGAGCCAGTGTGATGTAGTGGTTAAGAGCGGTGGTTTGGAGCGGTGGACTGACCTGGAGAACTGGGTTTGATTCCTTGCTCCTCCACATGAGCAGCGGAGGCTAATCTGGTGAACTGGATTTGTTTCCCTGTTCCTACACATGAAGCCAGCTGGGTGACCTTGTGCTGGTCACAGCTCTCTTAGAGCTCTCTTAGCCCCACTTACCTCACAGGGTGTCTGTTGTGGGGAAGGGGAGGGAAGATGATTGTAAGCCGGTTTGATTCTGCCTTAAGTGGTAGAGAAAGTCAGCATATAAAAACCAACTCCTCCTCCTCCTCCTTCTTCTACTACTACTACTACTACTACTACTTCTACTACTACTTCTACTTCTACTACTATAAGGCTGCAGTATTCAGCAATGGAGTTGCTATGCCCAGCGGCTATGTTCCTTTCCCCATATATCTCAGGTACCCATCACTTGCCCATAACTTTTCCACCACATCACCCATTTTCAAAGAAATTCAGTTTGCAAGCATACCCCTCCCCAGAAGACCTAACTTTAGATCTATAGAAGAAACCAGTCCAAAACAATGCATAAAAACTGAGCAAGATGTTTACACAAATATGCATTATTTGTTTGCTTAGAAAAAAATGAGCTTCATTATTACAGAACAAAGATTTTGTTTTGTTAAAAGCACCACATCAGGCTTTTGTTTTACTTGCAGTGCTAATTTCTTAGCCTAGATCCAGAAGACTGACCAGATCCCAAAATGTTCCTTGAGAAAGATGTGCCCCTTTTCCATGTTCAGTTGAGGATAATTAATAGACATTTGGCTTCCCTCAGGTCGTTTGGATGAATCAAACACGCAGCTGGAACCCCAGAGATGAGTAATACTAAACTCGAAAGTTCTTCCGAGAGGCAGGATCTCTGTTGTTTTAACACTCTTTCAGCTCTTTATCACTTCTCGATGTACAACTGGCCTTCCAAGACAATAATACTGACAGGAGTTGCCAAAATTAATCTCTGGCTCTGCCCCAGCAGCTTTCATTGGCTTAACTCACTGGTTCCTAATCTTCCGAGGTTGTGGGAGTGGGCAAACACTTTGGCATGTGCTCCGCCACGCATCATTACTGAGCATATCTGGGGTGGATGCAGCTGTGCTTGGACCTGCTGCTCTTTCTCAGCAGACACATCTGACCGTCTCAGGCTGCCGCGTCCTTTCCTTGCTTGCTCACTTTTCGTTTCTGTCTCATATTCCCTTTTGGATCGAAATGCTGTTATTTCTGCTCGGTTTTCTGGCTCCTGTCCCCTATTAACTCTTGTCAGCGACAGCGGAAGATGGTGACTGCACACCCAGCCGCTGAGTTGCTAGACAAGAAACCGCTGTGCAGATGGCCATTCTTGAATGAGTGCACCGGACAGAATTAGGCCTTTGGCTCATTTGGGGACCTGAGACTGGTCCTCCCTGAACACCTGATCCTTGCAAGATGGAGTTGAAATTATATTGGTATAATTGTTACTGACTTGTTTTCAAACACCCTTCCTTGCACCTGACAAAATTAATATAGTTGGGCTTCTATGATCTGAGCATCTGCTATAAAAACTTTCCTGCTCAAGTTCACCCTGTGTCCTTAGGTAGCCTTGTGCTAATATATTCTCACATCCAACAAGGAATTTCTCCCTGGTTGGGCAGAAAGGTGGCCTACAAATTTTGTAAATATAATTGATTGATTGATTGATTGTGTGTCTGTTTCCATCAAAAGGCTCCAATCAATCAATCAATCCACAGCAGAAAGATGTGATTCAAAAGTCCATATGGAGTTTCTTATGCAATTTGATATAACAAATTCTGATCCCTTGACCTCAGAATTGTCCCAAGCCCTTCTATAGAACTTGCCAGCTCAAAACTGCTTAGTCTCTCTGTGACCTCACAGCAGTTTAGCCAATGTCATCCAGGGAACATGACATCCATGCCTGCAAATCCCTATTGTGATGGCATATTAGTCAATGGCTGCAAGAGATGTTGGGTAGGCAGAATGGTCAGAGATTAAGGAAGAAATGGTAAAGCCTTATATTTGGGGTTGGGCTACTCAGCTGATGGAGTAAATAAATATACACTTCCCTTGAGCGAAGGTAGCATTAAAAGAAGAACATGGGTGACAGGAGGAGTTTGGGAGCGATGCTGAAAGTGAAGTTCACAATTAATACTGTCAAGAGTAGATGAAAAACAATTAGTGGATTATCCCTATGCTGTGCTAAGTAGATTAATTTTGAAGTATCTGATAAGATTGTAAGGAGCCCAGTGGCACAGAGTGGTAAGCTGCAGTGTTGCAGTCAAAAGCTCTGCTCACAACCTAAGTTCGATCCCAGCAGAAGTCGGTTTCAGGTAGCCGGCTCAAGGATGACTCAGCCTTCCATCCTTACGAGGTCAGTAAAATGAGTACCCAGCTTGCTGGGGGTAAAGGGAAGATGACTGGGGAAGGCAATGGCAAAC
Source organism: Euleptes europaea (assembly GCF_029931775.1). Taxonomy (NCBI): domain Eukaryota; kingdom Metazoa; phylum Chordata; class Lepidosauria; order Squamata; family Sphaerodactylidae; genus Euleptes; species Euleptes europaea. The sequence goes on along the minus strand of NC_079319.1, from coordinate 26,898,392 downwards.
TACCCCGTAAACAAAGTCTGCCTAGTAAACATCGGAATGTGACGTCACCCCATGGGTCAGTAATGACCTGGTCCTTGCATATGGATTGATCTTTACCTTTAATAAGATTGTAACATGGCAAATGTCCCCACTCTCACATTATTTGCTGGCACAGAAGTAGGGGTGGGATTCCCACTGTGACCCCATCACGTCATTCTGTGAGCTTTACTTTACAATACGATGTTTTCAAGGCTGTGCCTTTTGTAACGACTACTTCTGCCCTTTATCTGGTGCCTTTCATAAGTGTTCACATTGAAGCACAGCTATTGATTTACCCTGTGTCAAGGGGAGAAGAGCACAAGACTAATCCCCCTTCACTACAAAAAGATCTATGAAGGGCTATTTTCACAGCCTAAACATGAGAGGAAGATCAGCTTTCATGAGTGTCATTGTCCAAAAACCCACAAACCCTTTTTCTACTTGAAATGGATTATTTAAATTCCTCCTCCCTCCAGACTAGTTCGTATTTGTTGGCATGCATATGGAGAGGTTGAGTTTTATGCTTTCATGCTATTCTCCTATTGTTTGCCAAAGAGGAAGGTACACATGACTACATAAAGAGACATATCTCTCAGCATCAGGAAAATTAGGGAAACTGGGCTTTGAAATGAAGGAAAGGTGATCTCTCAGGGAGGTGCAGTCCATCAGCAGTTTGCCGAGTTCCCAAGATATCTGTATATGGTTTTTTTTTTTAAATCAGTTCTCACCTTCCATATACATTGTAAAACAGCCAAGAAATGGAGTTATTTTTTTTAAAAAACCATGATTGCCTTGATGTGGTAAGAGATTTAACTTGTACAAGCTTCTAAAAATTGCATGATCAATGATGGCACAGACTCCAAAAGGGGGGCTTGGACACCTGATTTTGTGTGACTGTCCCCCATAGATCTGAACTGAACCCCTCGCACCTAGCATGATATAGCCCCTGTTCACAGTGATTACAGTTTACATTAGATAGATAAGATAGGTGCAGAGTGATACATTGCTCAAGCATATAAATTGTGTGTGTGTGTATGAATTTTTGTTAAAAAGTTGTCTCCATGACGCACCCCCCCTTTCAACCACTTCAATATCCCACTCACTCAGCCCGGTCGTATATGCTGAGAGAAAAGCGTTGGCCTGAGTATATTTGTGAGGAGATTATTTTCCTTCTCCTCCAGTCCCACACCAGTATTTACCTCAGAGAGAAATAGGACACAAGAGGCTTTTTAACTTAAACAGACAAAACAGGGAAGTTTATTGAACAGAACTCACAGAGGTTGATTTTCAAGGAAAAGGCAGAAATTGGAGGGGAAACTCCGAGTCAGGTTTATCTACATAAGATTACTTCAGAGAGATAGCTTAGATGTTTTCTTCACTCAAGTTCCTTCAGTTCTTAGTTTCACGCTTAGTTCTGTTACTCAGATTCAGACTCTCAGACTCTGTCCCCAGCCTAGCTCACAGGAGCGAAGGAAGTCTGAGTTCCTTTCCCTCCTCAGCAAACTCACAGAAGTTTGGGGAAATATCCAAAATCCCTCTTCCAGTTCTCTCCCTGATTACCCCACACCAGTGGCTGTAATCCTCCGCACCTCCCTGCTACCGGAATAGCTCTACCTCAGAGACTAATTCCCCCTTGTGACCTGAGAATGGGCCCTCTCTAACCCAATTCTCACTCCTGTCATTACCACAGGTTGTGTGTTTCGATAGCTTTGGCTTTCACAGAACCCCTCAGGTTCACAGAGTACAGTCTGGTTTCCGCTCAGTCTCACTACCAAGCTCAGAATCTATCACAGCCTTCTCTGGCTGGTTCCAATCTTAGGATTCCTTTCACAGCCTTCTCTCAGGCTGGTTCCTAAGCCTCCAATCTACCACAGCCTCCTATCCAGGCTGGGTCCCAAGCTTCAAATGTTTTTCTGTCTCTCAGAGCTCAGAGTGTCAGCTCTCTGGCTCTGCCTACTCTTGGTCTGTCAGCTCTTGCTGCAGATTAAACCCCTTATCCGTCACAGTCTCCAATTACACAGTTCCAAAGACTTAAGTCCTTGGAAGAGGAGACAGTGTTTTCTGGCAATTCCCCCCTCCCTCTCTATAGAAGAAGAAGAGGAGGAGTTGGTTTTTATATGCCGACTTTCTCTACCTTTTTAAGGAGAATCAAACCGGCATACAATCTCCCTCTCCCCACAATAGACACCTTCCTCTCCCCACAATAGACATCTTAATGGAGACTGCTCAATCTGTGACTCTGTAACAAGCGAGGATATGATTTTTGATTCAGGCTACAAGAGGAATGAGAAAATCCAGGTTGGTCTTGTGTCGTAACAGCATCGAACTACCAAGGAATGGGATATCGTGCACATCGAAAAAGTAGATCCGGGCTGTTTGCGGGAATAAGGGGAGTTACAGTGACCATGCATAAATGACTCTTGTGAGTTAGGTGGGGCTAAGAGAGTTCAGAGAACTGTGACTGGACCAAGGTCACCCATCAGGCTTCATGTGGGGGAGTGGGGAAACTAACCCGGTTCACCAGATTAGAGTCTGCCGCTCATGTGGAGGAGTGGGGAATCAACCCCAGTTCTCCAGATAAAAGTCCACCGCTCTTAACCACTTCATCACACTGGCTCTCACATATATGGCCTTGAAAGGCCTCAAGCATTACAAAAGAGATCTCTTCAATTTTCTAATGTGTTCTTTGCAAAAACCAATCCATCACTACTTACTTATAGTAACGATGCATAAGATTGATTTGTCTGTTCAGTTCTAACTGCTCTGCCATCACTTCACGCTCTCAAATATTTACATATTTTATCGCCACTTTTTCTAAGAAACAAAAATAATCAATAGAAGAGATGAAACATTCTCTTGAAAGGGAAACAGTAGTTGTTAGATGCCTAGAGCAGTGTGTGCAAGACACAGGCCTTCTCAAAATGAAGACAATGGCAATTTCAGCTGCCCTGCTATGCTTCTGCATCTTCTTCTGCTTCTGCTTCTTCTTGTTAATTAGATTTGTACCTCTCCCTCCCTGGCACAGCTGAGCTCCACAGGTGCCAGTGGTTAGAAGGCAGTACTGCAGCTTCTAATTCTGTAGTTTTCAGGTGACACAAGGAGGCAAATCAGCTTCTATCTGGCCCTATTAAGCCTCAGACTCTTTCAAGGTTCCTCAGCTGGTACAACGTTGCTTGAGTGAAGCCCAAACTATTCTCAGGCTGTCCATCTCTGCTTAGCTCTTTCCATGTCTCTAGGCTGCTAAGGGCTGTCAGGACCAGGCATATTCTTTTTAGTCTTTGCTCATTATTCAGTAGAAGCAGATGTCCCGCTCAGCAGTTTAAAATGACATTTAGGCCTCTGTTTCTTTTGCAAGCTGCTCTAATTCCTGTTCATTCTTTTCCATCCCTTAAGGTCACTGGAATTATTCTAATTATAGCCCCCATCTTCTTTGCAAGGAGTTAGGAAACATAATTCTTTAATAGTCATAAAATAGTTTTTTAAAAAGTTGTGACAGAAGAACCAATGGTTGCTATAGCTCATACCACAGATCATATGTCTATTGTTAATTACTTAAGGCCTGGCAATGTATCTTTATCTGTATGAGTAACTCTGCTAAAATTGCTTTGGGTAACATCTCTAACTCGTCACAGTAAGACAGATCCAAATTAGACAGATGGGTGTTTTTTTTAAAGAAAATATCTGAAGGCAAAAATGTAACAATTACCAGTGCAAAAAACAAAGACATCTGCCCTTTTAAACTAAGGATGGAAAGTATATATTTTCACACCCATCCCCCTTGTCTAAGGACAGAGACAGACACATTAATGGATGTGGGATTTTGTTCCATTTCATCCCTTCTCATTCCTTCACTAACACAAGTAAGTGCCTTAGACTTCCATGCAGATGTCTGCATGCTGGGCATGCTTTTAGCTCCCCCCCACCTCAGTTATTTAATACGTTCTTATTTATCCAGCGTGGTGTGGTGGTTAAGAGCGGTGGTTTGGAGCAGTAGACTCTGATCTGGAGAAATGGGTTTGATTCCCCATTCCTCCACACGAGCGGCAGAGGCTAATCTGGTGAACTGGATTTGTTTCCCCACTTTTACACATGAAGCCAGCTGGGTGATCTTGGGCTAGTCACAGTTCTCTGAACACTCTCAGCCCCACCTACCTCACACGTTGTTGTGGGTGTCTGTTGTGGGTCTGTTGTGGGAAGGGGAAGGGAAGGAGATTGTAAGCCGGTTTGATTCTCCCTTAAGTGGTAGAGAAAGCCGGCGTATAAAAACCAACTCTTCTTCTTCTATCATATTTTAAGAACATAGGAAAACAGCAGCCTGAACAGCCCAGGCTAGCCTGAGCTTGCCAGAACTTGGAAGCTAAGCAGGGTCAGCCTTGGTTTGTACTTGGATGGAGGACCACCAAGCAAGACTAGAGCTGCTATGCCGAGGAAGGCAATGGAAAACGATCTGTGATCGTCTCTTGCCTTGAAATTTCCCCAAGGGGTTGCCATGAGTTGGTTGCAACTTGATGGCTCTAAATTATAATTATATTAAGACAGGAAGAACTAATGACGAGGTTTGAAGGATGACTTGAGCCCTGAAAATAACCACATTGTCTCCCAAATGTCTTTCTTCTTTATATTGCCTGCTTTTGAGGTGTCATCTGATGTTGAAGCATTCAGACTCTCCTGTGCTTGGACTGGAAGACCAAAATTTATTTTAGGTGCCTGCTGCTTGCTGCTGGAGTTAAGAGCTATCCAAGTTTAGGGTATATAACATCTGGAAAAGTATAAGTAGAAAACACAGTGGAGATTACTTCTAGAGATCCCACTTACCTTTTTCTAGGTGGGTCATGTTTTTAACCAGGCAAATGCCCACAGATGAATTACATGCCTTTAGGGCATTTTTATCTATTGATTTAGGATGCATCTTTACATGAAATTGGACTATAGGATGCTTAGCATAAAATCTCTGAGCTTTTCAGAAAATTCTTAGATTGCACTCACTGGACCGTTTAAGTCTCTTCCCTCCCCCCACTGTAGCATAACTTTTTTGTTTAAACCTTATAGGTTCTGGTTCTGTTTAATTGTCTTCAACTTTAATTGTCTTCAAATTCAACTGTTTAAGTGTCTTCTACTGTAGTAGGTTCCGGGATCAAAATATTCCCCATTGCTTCCAATGGTCAGCTATGAGGTGATAAATCAGAATGCATCACGCTTGATGTAAGTGCTGCCAGGTCCCTCTTTGCCACCGGTGGGAGGTTTTTGGGGCGGAGATTGAGGAGGGTGGGGTTTGGGGAGGGGAGGGACTTCAATGACAGAGTCCAACTGCCAAGGCAGCCATTTTCAAGTTTGCATGGCAGTACCTTCAAAAGATGGGGAATTAGACTCCATACATGTATGAAATCCAAACAGCTGCTGGAACAAATAAAGGTCTCCTCATATGAGCACTGCTTCAGCCTACTGGGCAAAGAATCATGTGACTGACCTCACCTCTGTGGCTGTCATATTCATACATGTGCCCCTGCAATTCAGGACCTCAGTGAGCTAAAGAAGCTACCAGATTACAGGGTATATATATGAAAGGGGCCAAAAGGACTTTTGGATGCCTGCCATAACCTGTAATTTGTATGCTCTAGAAACAACAAACTGGTAAAATGCATTCATTTTGCCTGAACAGTACACTAAACTATATTTCATTTTCTTGCCTTCTTTTGGTTGTGATTGTTTATTTTTCCACATGTGTCTCTGTGTGGCTTTCTAACAGTGTTACATGGTAGTAGTTCAAGCACATCATATCAATCAAAGATTTATTTTAAAACACACACTCTTCTTCTTTTATTACTGCAGACATTTCCATTGAGGGATGACCAAAGCATCTGACAAAGGTATCTCTTAAGCGATCTCATTCTCATGGGGAAACATATTTCTTGGATGAAATAGTCCCACCAAAATGTTGGAGATCATGCATCTGTATTCTTTACCCCAAGAAGTTATCAAATGATAATAACTAAAGAAAAATGGGATGACAACTAACAGAGTCTTGGCAGGCACACTGGCTAGTAGTTATGGGTCACTGCACAAATATTTAGAGAGGAAGCAAAAGCATTTTTTTCTTCACAGTCAGACATCTTACATAAATAATAATGGACTGAATACCAGTTAAATGTAGGCTGTGCATGTAGTCAACAGCAAAAGATCAGGTTGGAGACAAAGCTATGCACTAATTCAAATATTTCCGTCACTCCAGATAAGTAATGTTCTTCTAATCATACATTGTTATCATTACAAGCACATGGTACAATACAGTGACCAGCAGCAGGTGGTTGTAATGAGCAGGGAGTCCAAGATCTCTTATCCCATTAAAATCAACATTTTTTTTTATGTGGAGTAATATTTATTTTATGTTTTCAATTTCTGTAGAGTGTCCAAGCTGAAAGACATGCTTGCTAACACTCAGATGATAAGCAATAAGCTTACCTGATGTGGATGTATCTGAAAATTGCAGCCACAAAGGGAGGAGGAATTGTCCAAAGAGGCGGTATGAAGTAGGCAATTTTGTTCAACCAGGCCCTCACAATCTGTTTGATGACAGCCCCCAGCATGCTCAGCTGACCACAGTCTCCAAAGCAGTTCCTCTGGGGCTTGTCTTAGGCAAGGGAGCAGCAAGCACCAGGCTTCCCTCAGCTGTACAGACTGAAGGCTCCCTTAGACAAGAGACCCTCATCTATTGCTCTTGTTGTGCTCTCTGCTACCCAGGATATATCCCAGCATCTTGAGGGAAGTCTAGATCAGCCAGTCTGTAAATTTTGCAGTTTTTGAGAAAAGAGAGGCATTTGATAACCTTCTGGGGTTTTTGTTTTGTTTCAAGGCCTAGGAGTCTCTGCCATAATTAGAGGTCTTTTCCTGCCCCGCCACCTCTTTTCTAACCTTAGTCATCTGCACATACAAAAACCAAGCTTAGAAATAAGATCTACATGATGGACTTCAGCCACATGTCTTCATTTCTTTTGCCAAAACATCACATTTTAATTTGTCAGTGTTGAAGTTTTCAAACAAGAACACAAGGCAATAGAGTACAGCTGTGTTTTTTAAAAAAGCATTCAATACCCTATGGAGAACAGCAGCAGGCTTCAAATTTGGCTTGAAATGTATTTTGTTTCACTCACTGTGGGTAATACAATAGAAAGATCAGCTTTTAGGAGTGTGAAACAGAAAGAATGTTGCTATGATGAGTCTCTGAACAGACAAATGAAATCTGGAGCTGCAACAAATCTGCTTTCCAAAATTCTCCTCAGATAATCTCCTATGTGGATTTTGGGGGTCAGTGTTCCCCTAGTGATTCTCAGTGCTTAAATATTCTCTGAATATTAGGCATCTGCATTTAACATTAGGTATCTGACAGCTGATATTTTGTTTTATGTGATTGTTCACATGGAATGCTAGTTAGAATTCGGCAATATTGACATGCAGTGTTATATTTATTACCTTCAAGGAATATTTTCCATACTGATAGTTTCAGGTGGATAGCTGTGTTGGTCACCAGTAGGACAGCAAGATTCAAGTCCAGTAACACCTTAAAGACCAACAAGATTTACAGGGTGTAAGCTTTGGGGAGGGGCTGTGGCTCAGTGGTAGAGCGTCTGCTTGGCATGCAGAAGGTCCCAGGTTCAATCCTGGCATCTCCAGTTAAAGGGGTTAGGCAGGTAGGTGATGTGAAGGACCTCTGCTTGAAACCCTGGAGAGCCTCTGCTGGTCTGAGTAGACAGTACTGACTTTGATGGACCAAGGGTCTGATTCAGTATAAGGCAGCTTCACATGTGTGCTCAATAAGGGCTGCTGGACTCCAATCTTGCTGTTCTATACTGATGTCTGCTGAGACACCTCTGAGCATCTGCCAGAGAACCCCAGCACGTTGAAAAGCTTCCTGCAGCACGTTTTTCAGTTTCCCATGTTTCAATATATGTATGGTGCTTATTAGAGAGAAGGGATGGTAGTTCTAATGTATTGTCTGTATCTGTTTATGACAGCCACAAAGCTTTTCTCAGCTAGAATGGTACTTCTAGTGGCAGCTGAGGGGCAACACTGGAAACCTATCCACAGTGGGCTCCTGCAGCGCTGTTCCACATAGATGAGACAGTAGTGAAGTAGAAACATAGATAACTTTGACTTGGGCTGACCGAGCCATATCCACAAAATGCCAAAAGCTAAGTAGAGGAAGTTCTATCTTTTGTGTACCAACAAAACACAGATTAAGCAAGCTGGGCAGTATACTAGAAAACAGTTTTTCTGTGGCATTCCTTAGACATTCCATGGACAGAGATGTTAGCACTTGATTGTACTGTAGTTATAGTAACAAGAATCTGGAGAACTGACAAGGGACTCTGCCATCTTAGGAACGCCTTTTTCATAAAATAATGAGTGTGTCCATTTTATACTCCAAAATCTGACTCAACTGAAACCAAAGACAAATTCAGTCTATGGAATTGAATCAGATTTGACCAGGGCTTAACATGTAATAGACACATCTGCTGTGTTTGTGACCATCTGGCCCTGCTTTTTTATTATTGTTTTTCAAAATTATGCTTTGGCCTCTGCTGCCCACAATGAAGGTGCACAGAAGTCAACAGACAGGGCTGCATTCTGCTGCACTAAAAAAAAGTGCCAAGGTGGCCCAGATTCTTTGACAAGTATGGAAGGATTCTGTGGCTGAGAGAAATTATGCAGAACAATGCATAATTTGTTCTGCATAATTTTGGTGGAATGTGCTGCCTCAGAGGGTGGTGGAGTCCCTGTCTTTAAAGGTCTTTAAGCAGAGGCTAGATGGCCATTTGTCAGGAGTGCTTTGATTGTGGGATCCTGCATGGAGGAGGAGGGTTGGGGTCACTGGGGATACGGGGAGAGGTAGTTGTTAATTCCCTGCATTGTGCAGGGAGTTGGACTAGATGACCCTGGTGGTCCCTTCCAACTCTATGATTCTATGGTTTTTAGAAATGAAAGCTAAAATCTGTAGGAAGTTGCATTCAAAGCCAATACCATATTCTGCAGTTTTTCATATACCACTTTACTTCCTATCTCCTTACTTGTTTCCCCAGGGATGCATCATTCACCAAAAACCGACTCAAAATAACCAAATAGCTATTGTAGGACCTATTAAATATTTACTGATATTAGATTTAATCTGTTAATTTCCCAGCTGTACAAAAGCATTACATAGAATATTTCCCAAGCCCTTCCTGGTAACATTATTGGAAGATAACCAGCTTTTCTGGACAACACCTCATGTGTACTTTTGTTGAAATCCACTATTGGCGAGAGAATGTGAATTATTAATTTTCCTGACATTCAACAAATTGTGTTGAAATACGGTTGTGTACCGATGCTGTTGTAGCATCTTGGCTGAGCTGTGATTTGGGAGGTTGCTGGCTGAATCTCATTTCAGTTACAAACACACTAGATTGCCTCAGGCAAAGCACATTCTCTTGGTTTCCCATCTGCAACATGGAGATAATAATACTGGCCTACCTTGTGTCTGTGTGTGTGTGTGTGTGTGTTAAGAGCTGTCAAGTTGCTTCTGACTCATGGCGACCCTATGAATACTGGCCTATCTTATACAATTGTTGTGATGTTACATACTCTGAACACTGAAAATTCTATATAAAGGCTAAACATATTATTTGTCCAAAAGCGAATTCAAGGGATCTGGTAAATCACTCAAGGTATATGTATGTGTGAGGGAGTGTGAATGTACGTCTATGTACTCTGTCTCTGCCAAAGACCCCCTGGTAAAGTCCTTCCCATTCTTTCTATAGCTTTTGGTATTTCTGTTACACCCAATTTTCTTGTTAAAAGGAAAATCTACCCGAACCTCTTCCATGTATCCTTTGCCTCCCCTCCCCCAGGCTTCACAAATACAACGGTAAAGTTAAACTACAATAAAAAGGTCATTTTTCTCCTTTCAGCAACAGTAACGCAAGGGGCTGAGTTTCCTGATTCTGGATTAAGTTCAAGATTTCAAATAAGACTGGCCTCGCTTCTGATTAGAAAGTTTGATATTTATCATCAACTTTCCTGTCTTCCGTATCGAGAGAGAGAGAGATTATACAAAGGTAACCCTGAAAGGAGCCTTTCTTTTATTCCACAATTAACCCCATCTGAGTAAATAATACGGTGTTGTGCACTTAAGCCTTCACTGTTATTCACTGACTTCAGAATCCAAAACGGCTTCAAAGAAGCGCTCACGAAACGATGACAAGATGCTGCAGAAACTGCTTTTCATGTGGAATATAATGCAAGGATTATGTTTCGCCATACAGTAACAAATAGAGTATAGTTGTAATGATATAGCAGATAAAGTGTCTGGAAGTGCTTACCTGAGGGAAACTCAATCTTATTTTACTTCAGGGCCTGAGGCCTATAAACACAGAATGTGAAGTAGAAACCTAAATATGGAGGTGTTCTTTAAAAAAAAGGAACAATAGGTTTTCTCGCACCAGGCAAATAGAACCTCAGTGCTCATTTATCGTTGTCAACAATCATTTTTATATTAGGTAGAGGTTTAGATAAGAAATAGGCATAGATATAGAAATAGATATAGATGCTTAGGTGTGACCCTTGGTGGTTAGAATACTTCGAAGTGACTGAGCAAGCTAAAATTTGGTACATGCATAATCCATGTCAACCTGACTCCCAGCAGAATATGAAAACAGAACATTTTCCACTGGTAGTAGGACTGCCCCTACCCTACCGAGTCTACCTTTCTTTGGGATTAGGCTAACCTAACCAAATCCCCCCGCCCATGAAATAATAATAAAATAGCTAATTTTTTCCAGGACCCAATTCCAAATCCAGTTTGCCCCCAACTATACTCTTGAAGGTATCGCTGGGAGAGATGTTAAGTGCAAATACCTCACCCAAATGCCATTGTGAGCCCCCATTTATCTGGTTGCGGTGGTTGGCTGCAGTGACAGTGGCAGGTGACAGGAAAGTCTTTCTCTAGGGTTGCCAACCTCCAGGTACTAGCTGGAGTTGGCCACCTGGTTGGCCACTGTGTGAACAGACTGCTGGACTTGATGGGCCTTGGTCTGATCCAGCAGGGCCTTTCTTATGTTCTTATGATTTCTCCTGCTATTACAACTGATCTCTAGCCAACAGAGATCAGTTCACCTGGAGAAAATGGATGCTTTGGCAATTGGACTCTATGGCATTGAAGTCCCTCCCCTTCCCAAACCCTACCCTCCTCAGGCTCCACTCCAAAAATCTCCAGATATTTCCCAACCTGGAGCTGGCAACCCTATATTTCTCCCTTCCCCTGTTTTACTGCTGATTTGAATGTTGCTATGGAGAATTTAAAGTGCCAAGGGCCCTGGGATATATAGTTTTCCAACATCCACACTAGGGTTACAATTTGTCCCAGAAAATAATTCTGAGATCCTAATGCCCACCTTGCATTGGAGGCAATCATAAGCTGCCAATCATCCTATGTCCATCTGACAATGAACAGCTGCACAGAAAGGTTCTCTCATAGTTGTGAAAGCATATGTTTATAATAATCAGGTCTTAATTGTTAACTGTGCTGAAAAATCCTACTTCTATCCATCAATGACAAATAATAATAATAATAATAATAATAATAATAATAATAATAATTGTATGCTGTCAAATCATTGCTAGGAGCAAGTGTGGTACAGTGGTTAAGAGCGACTAGTATATGGAAGACCTAGGTTCAAATCCCCACTTTCCATGGAAGGTCAGTGGGTTGCTTTGGGCCAAACAATCTCAGCATAACCTACCTCACAGGATTGTTGTGAAAATAAAATGGAGAATGATGTAAGCCACTTTAGGTCCCCATTGGGGTCAAAGGTGAGGTATCAATGAATTAAATAAAATAAACAAAGGAATAAATAAACTGACATATGGCAACCCAAGGACCATGGGGTTTTCATGACAAGAGATTAGCAGACTTGGTTTGCCATTGCCTTCCTCTGTATAGTAGTGTCATGGGCTAGGACGCAAATAGCCACATGCCGATAGAACATGCCCATAGAATCAAATGTATAAATAATAATGTCATGCTGTTATGTGCTATTCAAGGCTATTCAATACTTGTTCTCAGTACTTCTCTGAGATAGGCACAGTGCAGCTGCAAGGTTGTGAGGCATTATTGCAAAGTGTGCAACAAGGTCATGAAGCTGTGTATAGTTGCATGCCATCTGAATGTGTATGGGAAAACATCAGCACTACTTATCAAAGGCAAAGGGATTCTCTTCCTCGTATAAGTTAAGCTAGTGCAACTCAGTTCACTAACTAGAAGGTCTTTCTTGTTTAGGAGCGAGAAGAGCTCTTCTTAAGGTCAGATAAGATAAGTGAGGAATATAGCTTCCCTGTGAAAGTGCTGACTATGAGCTGTATGATGTAATAGTGTAATGGGTTCCTACAGCCTTACCCCCAGCTGGTGACCTAGAGGAATAAACTTGACAAGGATGCAGTGCTAAAGCATTGTCAAGGCAAGGACAAACCCTCCATTCCACAGGTGCAGAAGACAAGCACTTCAAGGCTGCTGGTGCTCTATCCTATGCTCCAGAGGTGCAGAAGATAACCACTTACATCAGATAACCACTGAGCTGGAGAGGATATAAGGCAGACCGAACAGACAGAAGGGGGAGAGGGTTGACGGAGGACGGCTTCGGCTGTCTGGCCTCACTCTCTCCACACATCTCTAAGATGTAAAACCAGAGAGGGTTGACTGAGGACGGCTTTGGCTCTCTGACCTCACTCTCTCCACATCTCCAAGATGTAAAACCTAGGAGTGTTAGTGGAGGACAACACTGTTTGGCCATTAGCTTTCCTCATCTCTTGCGTGAGAAGTAAGAATTGAGGTATTGGAGGGCAACACTAGTTGTCTGGCCATAGCTCATTCTATCATTTTATATCTTGAGTGATATTTCACAAAACTTCTTGTGAGATTGAGAAGACTCCTTTTTAGAGGAGATTCATTTCAAGATGACTTGCTAAGGCTGGATGTCTGAAATGGATGCTTGCAGACTATTCCTTCCTATGAATAGGATGGAGACTCTTAGAATTCCTACTAACCTTAACGTGGGTCTAAGAGTAATGGGATCTTTCCATATTTGGAATACTGACATCTCATTGATTCCAGCAAGGATTAATGAGTTCTCACAAAGGTTTATATAGTCTGACTTGGCTTTCCAAGACACAAGTCCTTCAAAGAGATGAAGAGACTAGAAATATGTTCTTTGAGACACTCTTAGAGATTCCTCTAAACAACCAGCGATATCTCTCAGGGTATGAGTCAGAGGTTTCCCCAATGGGCAGGGGACGCTTCTGCACTCAGCTACAATGATAGTGCATACACAGAGTGCTTATATAGAAACTCTTGCACTGAACTAGAGGTTCATACAAGGTTCTCTCTAATATTGGCATATAGAGAGACTTCAGAGTTGTAAGTAAAAACTCTGGAATATTAAAGCTACACATAGCTACAAGTTACTGACTGACTGATGGTCTTGCAGAGTACTGACTTCAGATTGGCATGAAGCAGCTTTCTCTGATTCAGAACAAGGGAGTTCTATATTTTCATGAACCTAAAAGTGGCATGAAATACTTAAAGAGCTTTTGGACTTTAGCTCTTATATGAACTAGGAAGCAGAGATTCTCTGACCTTTGCATATACCAAAGATATTGCAAGAACACAGAAATATTGGGAAGATTCTATGTCCTTAAAGAAAAGGTTTGAATATCCTAAACATGAGTTAGGTCATTTACAAATCTCCCTAAGCTAAGCATATGAACTGGAGAGATTTAGAAATAATATAAGGTTGTATTTGGTTTACTACAACTTATGTTTTATATTTTAGGTACTCTGAATTAAGATGCTTTTAACTATAACAGGTCTTTTCCCATTGTACTAATAATATTTTACAGGATTTCTGTAACTGTTATATTCCTGAATGAAAATACATTACAGGTTCAAGGTTTGAACTCTCATATAGAGAAATATAAAGAAACATAGAAAATGCTTAAGGTTGTTTAAGATTGCTTGCATAAATGAACATGTAAAGAATCATAATGTTTGTACTTTATGACATGTTTTTAAGAGTGTAAATATTCACATGCAGATATTTTATGTGAAATAAATGGTAAAATGAAACCCACTGTTTATAAATTTATTTGGCACACTTCAAGAAAAAGACTTGCTTTTTAAAAGTAAGTAAATCATTGAGTCTTGCTTTGGTGACTGGCTGAATAATATAATATATCATTTCTCAGGAAATGGTCTTTTCTAAGAGCCTAGTCACATCAACAGCATGAACCGTGACAGTAGTAGTCTTCCTTGGTGGTCTCCTATTCAAGTACTAACTGTGGCCGAGCCTATAGATTGCTTCATATATAGATAGTAAATAGTGAATAACTTTCTGATTAAAAAATTTTTTTTACACAGGACTTGCAAAAATACTTTTGAATACATGTATCTGTTTATCACTTCCTATGGCTACATGCAGATGTGGACAGTGACAAGCTGGGGGGAGGGCCCTGGCATGGGCGGAGAGTGGTTGCACATACACATTTCCTTCATGCTGCTTGGGGAATATCCCTGGTGGCAGGGGGAATCATATGGGTTCAAACCCTCTGCTTTCTCTGGCAGACAGTTCTGCTGTATGAGGGCAAAGCAAGCAGCCAAGCCAAAAGCAGTTGGTGGCTAATTCAGGCAGTTAGGTAGGGTTGCAGCTCCGGGTTGGGAAATACCTGGAGATTTGGGGGGCGGAGGCTGAGGAGGGCGGGGTTTGGGGAGGGGAGGGACATAGAGTCCAATTGCCAAAGCGGACATTTTCTCCAGGTGAACTGATCTCTATCGGTTGGAGATCAGTTGTAATAGCAGGAGATCTCCAGCTAGTACCTGGAGGTTGGCAACTCTACATTTAGGAAGGGCAAGAAAGAATGCAGGGAGCCGGGCTGTTCTCTTTCCTTTCTCCCTGTCCCCTCTTCCCTGTGATTTCTTGCCATCTCTCCTTGTTTAGCATAATGGAGAATGTTCTCATTGTCAAAATAAATACCTGTTCCTTTACTAAATTATAATAATGATTGGTACTCGACTTAATCTAAAATGATTTTATATTTTAGACACTTGAGAGTGGGTGGGGGGAATGGGGACATTGTAGCAACAGTGATATAAGCAGATGATCTTTGGTTCTGTGGGTGTTCATGAAAGTGCTCTTCCTGTCTTGAATTGTAGGTTTTTGATTTTTTAAAAATAGGCCTTATTCAGACGTTTACTTCAATGAAAAAGACTCATTGCTTAACTTTCTTATTACAGGCAGTAAGATTAAAAGGTACTTTACTTTAGCTGCTTTATCCCCAAAGCGGATCACACATTTTCTGCTATGTGTATCAGATATTCAATTCATTTATAGAAATCTGCATAGTGAATAAGTTATTCATTCACTGAACTGGTGTCCTGTCACTGACTTATTTGTTACCTTGACCATATGATATAATCTCACTTTATGGTTTTGTCCCCTTTCCCATCCTTTAACTAGGGAAACCTTCAAAGCCATGGCTAAGTTTAGTGTGCATTCTTAGTCACTTGTGACTGCCCCATCTTGATTGGGATTGTCCTACCATAACAGTGCAATTGGCAATATCAGGCTATTCACTAGATAGATTCTTGCTACTGTGAAGATATTGTGAAGATGAATTGAGTTGCTATAAGACAATGGGGAGATTCCAGATGAGCATCCTTTTATTTTATCTCTTCCATGTCTGAACGATTCATTGGCATGCATCCTACCACTCCACGGGCAGAGCTACTTTGTTGGAGAAAGCTCCTTAGGCTAGAAGAAGGCTTCAAACTTAGCTGACTGGAGAGATAGGATACAGGCATTGACTTAATTTTAGCACTTTATGGTAAGAAGAAAACAACTGGACAGTAGTATGCTTTTTTCTTGGCTGATTAGGATAATGGAGGCAGACAGTGGCAAACCTCTAAACTTCTCTTGCCTTGAAAACCCTACAGGGTCACCATAAGTCAGCTATGACTTGACGGCAAAAAAAAAAAATTAGGATAAGTAATCAGAGCACCTTAAGCATTTTAGACATTTGCACAGGTGCAGATCTTTAATATAGTCTGTATCTAATGATAAATATTCATCTTTCTGATGAAATGTCCTTGCCAATATTATCAGAACTTAGTAGATGTTTATGCACACCAAGAAAGAAAAAGTATGTTGCTATATACCAAAGCCTCCCTTCCCTCCATTTCACAGATGGTGTGTGAGGTCATCTTAGCATTCTTATTTTTCCACTATAGCTCTAACATATGGCAATGCAGGTGAACTGTCCAGAATATGCCACTCAAATATGTCCAGAAATTCAAGAAAAAAGGCAAAAAAAAAAATACATAACAGATGTAGTAGTACACTTCAGGATGAATTCAACTATAGACTCAAAACTGTCAGTATATCACTCACAATCACATTTTTTCACCTGTACATGTGGCTTAAACCTGTGTGATCTAGAAAATCGACTTGCCTTGTGCTAGGAATCAAAGTGTGCACAAAGAAAGAGGTTCAACAATCAAGTTTTCATCTTTGGGGGAGGCAGGGTTTATGTTGAACCTGGTCCACTCCTCAGGTCATCCTGTTCTTCTGCCACTGAGAGCCTGCTCTTGCCTGAGTGATGGGCAGAGTAGCCATCTAGACAAAATATCTAGACAAAATAAGGCCTCTAGAAGTTTTACCATGGTGGTAGGTGGCTGCCAAGGGGCATGATAGTGGTACCACCACCTAGCCTTCAAAGATGGCTGTGCCATCAAAGAGGCAGAACCAAGACAATGGGAAAGAGTTTTGAGAGGCAAGTGGGCCAGTGCAGGATGGAACAGTTTCAGTCTACATAGGGAGAGACAGAGGGCGAAAATGCATGGTCGCTTTAGCCTCCTTTATTCCCTGTTTCAGCCAGGATTCAGCCAGGATCAAACGCATGTTCAGCAAAACGCATGCGTTTGATCCTGGCTGAATCCTGGCTGATCTGTAGAGCCCCGTGGCACAGAGTGGTAAGCTGTAGTACTGCAGTCCAAGCTCTGCTCACGACCTGAGTTCGATCCCAACGGAAGTCAGTTTCAGGTAGCCGGCTCAAGGTTGACTCAGCCTTCCATCCTTCCGAGGTTGGTAAAATGAGTACCCAGTTTGCTGGGGGTAAAGGAAAGATGACTGGGGAAGGCACTGGCAAACCACCCAACAAACCAAGTCTGCCTAGTAAACGTTGGGATGTGACGTCACCCCATGGATCAGGAATGACCTGGTGCTTGCACAGGGGACCTTTACTTTTACCTTTAAAGCGGCCATGCGTTTTCACCCAGAGAAGACCTTTCATGGGATAGATCTCATGTCACCTGGTGAAACTGATGAACAGTAATCCAGAGTAGGCAAAAATAACTTCTCCTTGTGTGCATTTATTGTGTGGAGTTCATTGACAAAGGGAATTTTAATGACCATCACCCAATTAGACAGCTGTATGGGGGGAATTAAAGAAATTCAGGGTGTCATTAATAATTTGCCATAATGGCTAAATGGAATGTCCATGTTCAAAGGCAGGCACTCCATGAATACTGATGGCTGGGGGGAGAGCATTGGCAGAGGTCTTCTCGCCCTGCTTCTGGGCTTCCCAATGGCATCTGTTTGGCTACTGTTGAAAGCAGAGTGGGATTAGAGGACATATGGTCTGATTCTACAGGACATTTTTAGCTACTTATGGAGAAGGAAAATGGATGTGCAGAGTGTGACAATAGATACAATACTAGCGGGGGGGCTGAGGAATTATGGAGGGGACAAGTTAGAAATCCCATCTTAAAAAATTCCCCTTCTAAGTTGTCAGGGGCTTGAGCAAACTGATTTTCCCTCTCTCCCCCACCAACTTTCTCACAGATGCTTTCAAAATTCAATCCCTTCTGCAGCATTTTAGTGGCTTTTTTCCTTTGGTAAATTTACACAGCCATGTATTTCTGCATATGTGGAGAGTCCCTTTAGTGAGAAGAAACCCCTTCCTTCTCTGTGGGTGATGCCATTGTGTGGCTTTAATTATCCACACAAGGACTAGCCAATTTATCTTTTACCATTTAAATACTGCTCTTTAATAGAAGTCCTGTTACTATCCATTCACACTTTCCTTTCTAAATATTTATGCCTCTGACTACTCAGGGCCATGACTCAGTGGTAGAGCATGTGCTTGACATGCCAAAGGTCCCAGGTTTAGTCCTCGGCATCTCCACTTAAAAGGATCAAGTAGCAGGTGATGTGAAAGAACCTGAGAGCCCACAGAACTGCTACCAGTCTACCAGTAGCAATGCTGACCTGGATGGACCAATGGGCTGATTCAGTAAAAAGACACTTGTATTTGTTTTTGTGTATAATCTTACTGACTGTGCTCTATCATATTCGGTAACGATATGAAAATGCAATGGAGTGACAGAATACTATCATAGTTTATAAGATCTCTTGTTCTTGAAAGCACGTTCAAACCTAAGACTTCAAACTATTCCACCAAGCTATATAGTGGCCAAAATGCCGATCTGCATTACAAATGCCTCTGCTTTATCTTCTGCTTGAACAATATCAGAACCAAACAGATAGGGACCAGGTCTGGTTGCTTAAGTCTCAGATGTGAAAATACCATTTATGTTAGAGATTAAGGGCTAGTGCTAATTCCATTAATTATTTCTCTAACATCAGTTAGCAAGCATCAGGCAACAGATACCAGATTCCACGGAGCCGGATACAGATAGCCTGGAGAGGTTGAGTTTTGCAGGACCCAGGAGAGCTCCCAGGCAGATTGGAAGTTGCTTCAATTGCCAAGGCTCCAGTGAACACCTAAGAAACAAAAGGTTGCTGAGGGCCAAAGTGAATACGACAACATCAATCCCATTAAGTTAAACCTGAGCCTGCCCCAACATATACCAAATGAAGGTCTTGGATGGGCTGTGGCTCAGTTTGTAGAGCATCTGCTTGGCATGCAGAAGGTCCCAGGTTCAATCCCGGGCATCTCCATTTAAAGGGACTAGGCAAGTACGTGATGTGAAAGACCTCTGCCTGACAACCTGGAGAGCCACTGCCGGTCTGAGTAGACAATACTGACTTTGATGGGTCAAGGGTCTGGTTCAGTATAAGGCAGCTTCATGTGTTCATATGTTCGAAGGGCTGAGTTTTAAATCAAACGGGGTGACCCTTTGCTTACCTCCCCTTACATACTCTCTCCAAAGAGCTTGGTTGCAGATTCAGAGCTTGGGTAGGGAGAACAGCCGGGGGGAGGATGGTCTGGTAAACTAGATTTAGCACAGGACAAGATTTTGCACTTCTACCTGCATAGGAATTTTGCTTTAAAAATCACACACTCCCCATGATTGAGACAGATCCATGGCTTGTATCCACTGGAGCTTTACCATGGGCAGAACAGTTTCCACATACGGAGCATGACTTTTTTGCCTTCTGCTGCAGCCCCAAATGCCCCCCAATGTTGTTCCTGGGGCTCCCCCCCATCCCCACAGGAAAAGCATTTCAGGCGTCATTTTGGGCTGCACTGGGAGGGGGAAGGAAGGAAGTCACAGTCTGCAGGCAGAAATCCTTCCGCCTATGGGGAAAAAAACCCTCTGGTGGATCCAAGCCCACATGGCCACCATTACCATCTCTAGGTTATCCCTGGGTGCCCTGAAGAATTTAAAGGGGAAGAACCCCAGGGTTGGAGCATTGAATGCTTGTGTTGATTAGTAGCCTTCAGTGTACCCTCTCTCTTTTTATATGTAAGCATCTTACAGAGGAGTGAGGGACTATAGGCTGAAGAGTTGGTGGAAATGGTTATACACTTGCAGATCCTTCAACCTCAGAGGCAGAATCAGGCATCAGGCCTATAGAATGGGCCTTGAGATAGCTGGCAAGCTAAAGCAGCCTGCTGCTGACCCATATCTTTAGAAACCTCCTTTGCTTTGGAATCACTGGGATACATCAAACAAAGCCCAGTTGGCCTCTACCCATGAGATGACAATGACTAACAGGGCTACCCTGACACATTTTTGAACCTGAAGCAAAAAATATAAAAGACAACTTCAATCTTTTTTTAAAAAAAAGATGCCAAGAAATGGAGACTGGAGATTCCCTTCTTGGATTTGCTTCCTGAAGTAACTGCTTCATCTTAAGACCCCTGCTGGGCTAGGCAAAAGGTCCATCTAATCCTGCATGCAGTTTCCAACAGTGGACAGTCAGGTACCTCCAGACAGCCTTCAAGCAGGGCTTAAAGGCAACAGCCCTCCCTCACTGTATTTTCTTGCCATCAAGATTCATGGATGTCCTTTATTCATAATAATGTAACTGTTGTGAAATATCAGTAGTAGGTGTGAGAAAGTAATGTTAACAACATATTTTTTCATTATGAAATACAGTACATTCAAGTTCTTTTAAAATATCTGTGGATTCAATGTTTCTCCCACTAGCAAAATTCCACTTATTTTCAAGTTGTTAAATTTTCAGAGATAAATAAAAAGTGCTGTTGACAGTAAACTATTAAATGCATTCTGCACACAAAAAATAATCAATCATAGGACTGCTGAAGCAAATTATTGTATTAACTAACTATTGTTTTGTGCAACAAATCTGTTGAAAATAACAGTCTAAGAAAACCATCATAAATGATCAGGACCTTTATAACTACTGAAGACTATTACGTTCTGGATTGTAGGAAAATGAAATACAGATTTGGCAGAGACTGGTCAATAAAATTTCAGGAGAGATAACAGTTCTATTAGATAATCAAAATGATATTTTCAGAAAATATATTGTATTATTATTATTATTATTGAATATGGTTAACTACTTGTAATAACATAATCATTTTAACCTATCTGTCAATTTTATTTTAAAGCTGGGTGTAAATGAAGGGTTATCACAAGGGGTCCACTTAAATGCAGAAGTCTAATGCTTTTCTTCTTAACAGTAAAGGTCCTATATCAAAGTGAAACCCCATTACATTTCAGCAAATTTCAGCAAAGTATTTGAGGTTGACAGATGTCTCTTTCTGACAATCTAATCTAGTTGTACAGTTGAAATGGTGAGAAACTATGTCAAAGCAACCAATTCTTACCATATTTTATAGGAACTAGGTTATTGTGTCCTGACCTGGATGGCCCAGGCTAGCCTGATCTTGTCAGATCTCAGAAGCCAAGCATTGGTTAGTATTTGGATGGGAGACCACCAAAGAAGTCCAGGGTTGCTACACAGAATTTGGCAAACCACCTCTGAATGTCTCTTGCCTTGAAAACCCTACGGGGCTGCTATAAGTTGGCTGTACCTTGACAGCACCACCAGGTTATTGTGCATGGTTATAAACACGAACGAATCACGAAACAATGGAGTATATCTTGTAACTTTTGATTTAAAGCTATATGTTATTCCATCACCCCATTTAAAAAAAATAAGAGTGTGACTTGGGAAGCATTCTGTATTTATTTAGAAGAATTCAGCCACTGAAGCTTACTTCTCCAGCTAAATCTCCAAGTAAGAGTGTTATCTGTTATCCCCCTCTTTGATACTGTTGTCATGGGCTACTATGTTTGCTACTGTTTTCAATTCTGTGAAGGCTATTTGCAGTGATAAATACATTGAACTGAATTGTCTCTTATGGTTTGTAGGATTATGAGAGTAACATCAAATTTTTAGAGAACTGCATGTATGCTATCATGTGTTCATCAGACTCTAGAATCAAGTGAGGTGCACATGCTGGTTATTGAAATATGATGTACTTATTGGTTTCTACTGTTTGAAGATTTAGATTTGAGAAAATCTAAAGTTTCAATTAAAGCACGACCTTGTAGAACTCTTCTAAAGCCCACAAGACCAAATAAGTTAGAGTCATGAAGCTGACAGTTTATATGTGTGTGTGTGTGTATGTTACTCTTTATACAACACCATCAATGTAAGCAAGAAGAGACAGGTCCCTACCCCCAGTAGCTTATACTCTATGCTTCAACAATTTGGAAGGCAACCATAAGAAGGATGAGGCATAGGTAGCAAATAATGCAGTTACATGTATTTCAGGTTTGTAATGGCTGGGGATGAGGATTAAGAGGTAAAAGCAAAGGCTTCATGGAAAAGTTGGGTGTTGGTGAGGCAACTGAAGGAAGAGGGAGAGGTGGCACCAGGTATATATTCAGGGCAGGGATTACCGTTGAAGCTTGAAATGAAGACACTAGATTAAAATGTGTGATTTAAACTAGGGATTATTAATTCAAATCTGAATTGTGCAAATGATTAAACCCACCCCTCCATGGTGTAGGTTCCCTAAATGGTTGCCTCTTTGGGCTTGCAGGCATTTGGGCAGTTGCACCCCAGGTTCAGAACACAACATGACCATAGGCCATGCCTTGCTTTTCCTTTGCCTGCACAGATTTGTGTGGAGAGAGATTGCCCATCATCTCCATCCACCCACATCCTACAGTGCACAGGTTAAAGCGCCGATGGATAGGGATTTACCCTTCCCCTCAGCCCCCTGGGAACATTCAGTTATGGGTGGCTTCTTTGGGTGCCTTTCCCCAACTTCAGATGTGGCAGGGTGTTTACCAGCCTAATTTAATAACAAGCATTCAGCCCACACAAATCCTCCGACTTTAGTAAAGAGCCTCACCAACCCCTCGAGATCAGACCTATTTACAAAAGGTTCAGCGTCCTAGCCAATCGTATAGGGACCCACAAAATATCTGCTCAGCCCCAAAGTGACCAGCTAATCCCACAGTGTTGCCACAGGGATGGAAGGGTGGGGGGCTGCACTGCAAAAGCACACCAGGCTAGGGGAGATGGCTTTAAATAGCCTCCACTTTCTGGCCAGTCCATTGGCTGCACCATACATGGCAGCCATTAATTCTGCTCCTTCCCAACATTTGCTACCTGCAGTTCTCTAAGGGAGGTGGGGTGGTGGGAAAATCATCCCTGCCACTATTTGGGCAGTAAATCGGGCTGCCAACCTCCAGATACTAGCTGAAGATCTCCTGCTATTACAACTAATCTCCAGCTGATACAGATTGGTTCACCTGGAGAAAATGGCCGCTTTGGCAATTGGACTCTATGGCATTGAAGTCCCTCCCCTTCCCAAACCCCGTCCTCCTCAGGCTCCACCCCCAAAACTTCCTGCTGATAGCGAAGAGGGACCTGGCAACCCAAATGTGCTTCTGGTTAGAGGAGGCTGTAAGAACCAAAAACAACTCATCTTCATTTTTCCAGACAGGTTGGAAGTCTGATCTTGCAATTACAGTTTTGCGGAGGGCCAAACGTTAACATCAATTTTTAATTAAGCATATGTTCTGCTTCTCACCATCTATACATCACACAAATGCAAGCCTTGGTAATACAAGCAAATATCTGGCAGTGGAGGAAAGGAAAAGTTTACCGTTGACACCATTTACACTAGCTATCCTGGACTACTCAATAGTTGCTTAACAAAAACAAAACACCTCTCGACTGTCTTTCTGTGGCAAGAGATGGTCTCTTATGAGGCTGACTTGTTTTTTCCCTATGACTGTTCTTATGTAAGAACACTCAAGTTTGCGTTCTAGGTTAGGAATTTTCCACTGGTAAAATGTTCTGAAACGTTCATCTGTTCACTCACATATTCATTAGTACACCCCAAAGAGTTTTCTTCATCTTTTGCTGCTTCCCTTTGGTTACAATATGGAAACTTGGGCTTGATTAATCATATTTCGATAAGGTTAGTTTGGGGCACCCATAAGTCTGTCAGATATGTGCCTCTTGAGTCCTTGCAAGTTAGAGGCACTTGGCTTTGTTTCTCATTTCTGATGTCCAGACACTCAGAAAGTCACCCTTGGGTGAGAGTTATGAGACCCATCTGTACATTTGTTTTACATCAGAGAGGTGGAAAACAAGAGCAGGAAAGACAGGAGGAGAAAGTGAAAGGATTTTTGAGGGGTCAGCAAGGGGCAGAAAGAAGCTGTTCAATGAAATAAAACCTTTAAGCTCATTACGTTTTCAAATAAAAGAAAACACGCCCTTTAACTTTTTATCGTTTACCTTTTAATTAAAGGGTTTTTATCTGTTTTAAATCTGTTTTATGGTCTGCTTCTGGTCTGAGGTCGATTTTACAGATATTTTTATGCCATTTTTATGTCCCTGGCTTGCTTTTGAATGTCCTGTTTTGTTTGTATATCGATAATTTATAATGGTTTTGTGGTATTATTTCTACTTGTAAGCCATCTTAAGCAGGGCTCTGCAGAAGAACACAATTTCTTAAATAAATAATACCTCGCCAATGACACTTACCAGACAACTCCTGGAAAAAAAAGATTCCTTTTCTTTAGATTTAGTTGTAACCAAAAGCAACGGAAGGAGCGGGGGCTGACATGATCAAATGCTCTTCTTTTTTCCTGCCATGTTTTTGCCATCAAGTCACAGATGACATATGGCAACCCCTTAGGGTTTTCAAGGCAAGAGCCCTCTGGGGTGGTTTGCCATTGACGGCCTCCTTGTCACACCTCTGATATTCCTTGAAGGTCTCCCATCCAAATACTTGCCACAGTCGAGGCGGAGAGTGTGTTGCTGGCCCAAGGTCACAAGTTTCCATGGCAGAGTGGAGATCTGAACCTGGATTTCCCAGATCCTAGTCCGACACTGTAACCACTACACCACATTGGCTCCTCTAAACACACAACAAATCTCTGCACCTAGAAAATTAGCATGTCAGCAAGAAAGGTTAAATCCAGACTGACCTCTTCTCTAATATGTACTTTTCGGCATATAGAGAATTCTTCTGAGTGGAGGAGTCAAATGATTCTCTACCTGTAGTCTGATGGTATACTTAAAAAAAAGATGTTAAGAATGTTCCCTGTGTTTGGGGTAGAAACGGGCCAAAGTTGCAGTTGAGCCACAAACTCCATTACAAAGAAGTAGACAAAACATGCGAGCAGCATCCCAGATTGGAGGGGGGAGAAAATCAGCAGATAGATGTCACATAGAGTCAGCAGTGTGATGCTGTAAATAAAAGGCAAACGAAGTCTTGGGCTGCATCAACAGAAGTATAGTGTCCAGATCACGCGAAGTGATGGTATCACTTTACTCTGCTCTGGTTAGACCTCAACTAGAGTAGTGTGTTCAGTTTTGGGCACCACAATTTAAGAAAGATGTAGACAAGCTGTAACATGTCCAGAGAAGGGCAACAAAGATGGTGAGGGGTCTGGAGACCAAATCCTATGAGGAAAGGTTGAAGGAGCTGGGTATGTTTAGCCTAAAGAGGAGAAGACTGAGAGGGGATATGATAACTATGTTCAAGTACTTGAAGGGCTGTCATTTAGAGGAGGGTGCCAAGTTGTTTTCTGTTGCTCTAGAAGGACCGACCAGAACCAACGGGTTGAAATTAAATCAAAAGAGTTTCCGTCTAGACATTAGGAAGAATTTTCTAACAGTTAGAGTGGTTCCTCAGTGGAACAGGCTTCCTCGGGAGATGGTATGCGCTCCTTCCCTGGAGGTTTTTAAGAAGAGGTTAGATGGCCATCTGTCAGCAATGCTGATTCTGTGACCTTAGGCAGATGATGAGAGGGAGGGCATCTTGGCCATCTTCTGGTCACTAGGGGTGTGGAGGGGGGAGGTAGTTGTGAATTTCCTGCATTGTGCAGGGGGTTGGACTTGATGGCCCTGGTGGTCCCTTCCAACTCTATCATTCTATGATTCTATGATCTGAGGATCTGTCACGATCACATGTGCCACTGCCAACTGCTAGACTAGTCCGAGTATACTACTCTAACACGTAGTGCTTCCCTCTGCACTCGGCACCCTTTCTTTGTACTCTGAACTGAAAGGGGTGCAAAGAACACTGGGGTCCCAAGGTAATAAGTCAAACCCTCCTTTGGCAGGAAGTTTGAATGCACCTTCCCTTCACTTTCTGACCAGACAAATGGGGAGTTCCCTGCTTCTCAGGATCCCCTGAAATATGGTGCAGGAAGGAGTCACCTTTTGTCACTTTTCATCACCCTTGCTGTGGGGAGGGCGGTTCATTTCCATGGAGGAAGATTCTGGAAGACTGTCAAGTGTGAGGTAGCAAGAAATGGTATTTTCCTCTTGTTTCATTCTGTAGTTTCATCTCTCTAGATTCCCCTATTAGCTTATTTGAGTATTTATAAACTAAAACCCTTTTTACAGTTTTTACTTTGGCTTTAACCTTCTGGGTTATTTTCCTCCATGAGGTGACCTCTTTAAGCAGACACTACTGGACAGACCTGTGCTTATCTCTCTCACACCCACAGACCTGCATTCAAGGGGAGAATTATTGGTTGGTCTACAGCAAAGACCAACTTATCCTAAACATTTCTAGGTGGTGGCAGGCACAGTGGAGGATTCAGAGTAACATAGGAAAACCCAATAGGTGTATTTTCTCATCTGCTATTTCTCAGTACCATGGCAGAAGGGGGCTAGATATGCCATTTTACTCACCGCTGTTGCTAACAATGGCAGCCCCGTGACAAATTTTCCTTCCTTTCCCTATAACGTTTAAACAGACCTACTCATGTCGTGATGTTATGATGTTATTTTCTGTGTTTTATGTTATTGGCCCTCCCGGGAGGGGGGAAGGAAACTACACAAAAAGTCTGTCTTAATTTTAGAGAGAATTGGCGAAGAACTTGTCATGGTGCCGCTGTTGCTCTCAACGGCAGTCTTGTGTGAAGGGTCATGTTTAGTTCTGCCCTCAGAGTCACTTATGAAGAAGGAGATGCAGGTCCATGCCATGCATGTTTCACTTCTCAGACCTTCGATCTTCCTTGGTTTTTAACTGAAGGGAATGTGCCTTAGGAATGAAACTAACCTAACATTAGTACCGGCCAAGCCAAGCCAATGTGATGATGCTACCTTAACATCTGTATCTCCAAAAGTGTGAATATCCCTAAAGTTGCTTGGGTTCAACAGTGCATGAGAATACGGTGTATCGTGCATGTGTACTTTACACGCAGCTGTTACTAACAATGGGAGCACACAAAAGTTTTCCTTCCTTGATGTTGCACCTAAGAAACTATTTCCTCCATCAGGGAGGAGGGTGAATTGAAAAAATACCTTTCCCCAAAGAATCTTAGTTTACAGGAAATGGCACACCAGGAAAATGCACCCTAATATATTGGGACATAGGGTGGGACTGAGGAAGATGGTTGAAATAAAGAGAAGAGAGATCATAATAAATGGTAAGTTTATCCAGTGAATTAAAAAAAATAGTTTCTCACAACTATTTTGAAACAGTGGTGAGGTGAAACCATTATAGGCTGACATTTGGGGGTTACCAGATTTGGGACTGGTCTCTGACACGTGTCATGATCGCGGCTCAATACATTCTACAAATCTTTCAAAATAACCTGGACAAAATGACAGCAATCTATCCATGTGATGCAGTATTTGCAAGATTGGTCATTAAAACAAAAATATGATGGGATCCACTACATTAAGCTTTTGGGTAAGGACCTATGTACCAGAAGGCAAACACGGAAGGAAATAAACAGAGGGATCTCTGAAACTGTGTACAGTTAGGCAGCCAGGACAGTAGTCATTGTGCAGAAGACACAAAGCTGTACAAGGCACTGAAACTCTGTTTTCTCAATACTGAAGGCTCTAGCTAGTCTTCTTGCACTGCCCACAGATCGCTAACCTATTCTTTGCAAACTACACAGCTAGTAACATGATTTAACATAAAATAATAAAAACTAGTGTTTGACAATTAAGTACCAGATACAGAATTTCTCTTGTGTTTTGTGAATTGGTGTGCTTGCAGATTATACACAATTAGAGATGATCTAACATCTATTTTTTTATGTTCTGGAAACACATTACTTTTGCCGTGGGGGCATGTCTGAGCATGAAGGCACTTACATAAGCATAGACCTTAGCTCAACACAGCTTAAAGTAACTAAAATCCCTATTTTTATTAACTAATTGTAGCCATCTATGTTAAGCCCTGAAACATATTTCTGGGTCCCCTTGTGCCTTGTTTCCAAGATAATAGCACCTGAAAAAACATACAGCAAGACTTTTATACTAGATACGAGCTCAGATAGTAAGGACTGCATTATATTACCTCTTTTTAAACTTCTGGAAATATAAATGGGATGTAGTGGCTGGTTCTTAGGCAAAGGAATAAGAGTACATCAGTCTAACTGAGAAAAATAAACTACTAGATACATATTTATTCCCCATAACAACAAGCCAGCGACTGTTCCTTAATCAGCTATTTTTTTTAAAAAAATGTAGGTATATCATGGTCATTTCCTAAGTTTTATGTTTTGATTCATTGTCTTATGGCTTTATTCTTCGGGGCCACTTTAGGCATTCACTGAAGCACTGAAATATGTAAAGATTTTTAAAGTTTACACCTAAAATTGAAACATTGGATACAACTAATATTTACAAATATGTGCATCAATCAGAAATACCTATCATGCAGCCAGGATTGCCTGTGGTTCCTGTGTGCATATGGGTTTATATGGGCAGTGCAATCCTAAGGACCACCCATACCATAGCAGCTTGGTGCTTGCGTAAGCTTGGAGCCGCTTTTGTGCTTCCTAAGGGGTTCTGGCAGAGACCAGGAGGCAGGAAAAAGACCGGGAAGTGCAACTACACCAGTGTCCCCAGCAACTGTGCTGTCACATCCCATACAGGTCACAAGGTGCAACAACAGGGCTGTGATGGACAAAACCAATCATGGGTCAGCAGGAACAGGGACCTAGCCCTGGGCTATATTTTCCAGCACCCATCGACCTAAATTCTGATAGTGGGAAGCCAGAGAAAGGCTTTTGAGGATGACCTTAAAGACTGAGCGGGTGGGCCCTTAGGTATCCCAGCCGTAAGCTATTTACAGGTAAGAACCTGCATCTTTTCAACTGTACCTGAAACAGCCTGAAAGATTGTAGAGAGATGTTAACATCAGCAATATGTGTTCCAAAGAATCCCAGTCAATAATCTTGCTGCTGTATTCTGAATCTGGCCCTGTTTCCGAGCAGTATTCAAAGGCAGCCCATGCGCACTGCATTACCAGGGCATGGAGAAATACCACAAGGCTAGCTTGAGAGATGGCTCCAGAATATAATAAAAGTTCAGATCTCATGATTTGCTCAGATCTGCTTTACTGTAAGGACCCAACGCTGATGCCTTGGCAAATTATCTTCATGAATTGCCATCCATAGCTAGGCACAAATGGCTGAGCAAAACTGAGGATAGAGTAACTCATTATCAGTGCAATCCTAGGCAGAGTTGTGCCTTCTACGCTAATGTCCAGTAGCACATTAGAGACCAACAAGATTTTGGGGGTATAAGCTTTCAAGAGTCAAAGAACCACTCAGACTCTGACTGACTCTTGAAAGTTTATCCCCCAAATCCCTTCTGAGTCTCCAAGTTGTTACTGGATTCAAATCTAGCTCTTTTACTGCAGACCAACATAGCTACCCTCCTGAAACTACCTTCTAAGCTCAGTGACTTCAATGGATTCTGCTTAGGATGACACAACGTGATGAATTCTTAAACAGAATGTAGCTGCTGAATGTATGTTTTAAAGCATGGTGGAAGAAGTGCAATTTAATTCTTTCCCCTGATGTAATTCCCTCACCCAAAATCACCAGCCCTAGTTTCTTTTATCCCCACTGAGGAAAACTTAAGAGCATTTGTACTTTTTTTTCTCCAGTGGAGATAAAGTAGCTCCAGGCAGCAGTTTTCAGCAAGAAAATAATGTGAGGGGAAAGTTTTAAATTGCCCTGTTGTGCGACTCCTTTGAATGGAAGTTTCAGTGTGTTTATTAAACATTGCTGGGAAAGGAATCATATCTGACATTTTGTTTTTCCCACAGAAAAGAGTACGTTGAAGTTAATGTGGTAAAGTGTAAAGATTTTCTAGTAAATGAATAAATGGCCATCTTTGAACTGGCCATAAAAACTGCATGGCGTTTCGTTTAGATTTCTTCAACAAGAATGATTTAGTCTGTTTCAGATTGTTGTTGATATGCTTCTTGGGTCTCTTTCTGTGGGTGTGATGTCCAACTTTTTGGTTAAACAATGAAACTTTGATTCAGTTCATTTTTGACTGTTTTCCATTGTGGGAATGATAATCATCATCCATGACCTGCATCTTTAGCCTTGTTCTAAGTTTACAGCCAGACACCTAAAGTGTGAAACATGAGTAGTTAATTCTTAAATCATTTATTGCTGGAAGAGTTTTCTCCTTTTTGACTGGCGGTTTCCCCACAGGATCCTGATACTATTTATTTAAGAAAGAGACATTAACAATGCAGTTGTAAGCAGAGTTATCCCCTACTAAGCCCACTGGCTTCAGTTGGCTTAGAAAGAGGCAGCTTTGCTTAGGACTGCACTGTTAGGGAGCGTTTCAGGGAAACGTCCTTCATACATAGCTATGCCCTATTGTGAGACATTTTGTGAAGTTGTTCCATATCTGTATATTGGCCTAAATAGCTGCAGTAGGGGAGAAGGTGGTACAGTTCTTTCACTTTTGTTGTTCTTAGGGCCATGCAACAAACCTATTCTTGATAATGGGACACAGTATAGGGCTAAGATTTGCTCTTGCCATAGACTGTATATAGTCAAGGTGAACTGGCTGCCTTTGATGAAGTAGAAGAAGAGTTGGTTTTTATATGCCGACTTTCTCTACCACTTAAGGGAGAATCAAACCAGCTTACAATCACCTCCCCCCAACAGACACCCTGTGAGGTAGGTGGGGCTGAGAGAGTTCTGAGAGAACTGTGACTAGCCCAAGGTCACCCAGCAGGCTTCATGTGTAGGAACAGGGCAACAAATCCAGTTAATCAGGTTAGCCTCCGCCACTCATGTGGAGGAGTGGGGAATCAAACCCGGTTCTCCAGATCAGAGTTCACCACTCCAAACCACCTCTCTTAACCACTACACCACGCTGATTCAATAATTCATGGTTTAAAATTTTTTTTCATAGATATTTTGAATGCCTATGTTATGGTTGGTCGCTGGTTTTGGATACAGGAAAAGTTGCTGATTCTAACAGTTAAGGAAGCAGTTGAATTGGCCTATATCCTTCCACTCTACTCGGCAAAGTTTTAAGCCTACCTCCAGCCTAAGTAGTCTTCCTCCAATTTAAATGGCTCTTCCACCAGAGAAAGACTCACTTCTGTGGGAGGAAAGCTGCTTAGGCTGGAAAAAAGACATCAGACTTTGCAGAGTCAAGTGGTAGAATAAAGGGTACTGTTTCATTTTGCAACAGATCCTCACACATGTTTGTGTGCGCATTTATTATATAATCCTTAAAACACCTTTTCCCCCAGCAGGATGGCTTTCCCGATCAAGTGATTCTAAAAAAGAATTTAACTATATTCCTTATGCTGCTTATTTTAAAATAATGTCATTGAAGAAAATAACCTTTCAGGTACAAGACAACATCCCTCTACATTCTTCTTCAGCTTTTGCAAACTTGCAAACAACGTGACTGGCTGCTGAAAGTACTCCTTAGGGCTGAGGATGAAATACTGCATGGAGTAGACAAGGTGTTCTGGTCTGTTTTCTCCTAGCGCAGGGGAGAAATCTCTCTCTCAATCACACAGGACAGCTGAAGCATGCCCTGAAGTAGCACCTCCACTCCACTTTGAGGCTAGCCCATCCATTGCAAAAATCAATGCCGTTGTGCCGGGCCACTTCCCTAATTTCCTACAAGGTAAAAGAGCTCTTCAATTTAACGTTTCAGTTGCTGAGTGGAAGCAGGATGGTACAACCTGTGACCCACCAAGCTGAATGGAGGCCATCAACATGTCTTATGGTCAGCCAGCTGCTGGACATCTTCCCTTTTTTTCCAGTCCTGACCACCCAAGTAGGCCACCCTACACACTATAGGCCACCTTCTGATTAGGGTTGCCAGGTTCCTCTTCACCACTGGCGGGAGGTTTTCAGTGCGGAGCCTGAGGAGGGCGGGGTTTGGGGAGGGGAGGGACTTCAATGCCATAGAGTCCAATTGCCAAAGTGGCCATTTTCTTCAGGTGAACTGATCTGTATCAGCTGGAGATCAGTTGTAATAGCAGGAGATCTCCAGCTAGTACCTGGATGTTTCTGATTGATGAGCCAGAGCAGGACTTTTACTTATTCCTTGGGAGAATGAAATTTTTGTGAGACAGCCTCATCCTAAGCCCTGGATGTTGACTACGGCCTACACTGGCGTATGTTGGAGATACACTGGCATATCTGGAGATGTTCCAGTGACAAGCCCCGCCAACACTGTGCCTGTAACCTCTCCGCCAGCACAGAATTGGGTGTCTGTGGTATATCATAAGCAATTGATTACCTTCTAAAGCCCTTCAGTCCATGCCTTGCCCCTGGCCCTGGGGCAAGATTTTACCATCAAAACCTGAGATTGCTGAAATAATGTGAGGGGGTGGTACTTACAAGAGAGAATCTGAGATGGTGCTTAAATCTTCCTTGCAACACCCTTTCCCAAAGCTAATTCCTGTTGCAGACAAATGCCAGGGGAGATTTGCAAGGAAGTCCTGACAACCTGGGAAGGGGCGAAGGGCCCATCTAATGATTCTCCACCTCCACGTTGCATTACAAGAGAAACCCTTCATTTGGGAACCCTGTGTTGTAATGTGTAGTTCCATCCTAAGATACCTAGGGCTAATGAAAGTCTGATGCCCGAGAACAGTGAGTGAGGGATGGTGGGAAGGAGATGAAGATATATGAATGATTAAAATATCAAAAAAGAAAATCAGTGGTTTTGAAACCTCCAGAGCTGGAAACAATTAGAAACTGGCTAGTAACTGTCAAGAATCAGTAAATGAAGGACACAGTTTCTAATAACTCAAACATAAAATATGCTGATAAGTTAAGAAGGAGCCATGAGGGGAAAGAAAGAGGAGAACAGGGAAATGAAATCTGTTAGCAATTATTGTTAGTGCCAGCGCAGTTCTGAAGGAGTCACGTTCAGCCTCCACCACCACTGAACTAATTCTTAGGATATGTGTTCAGTACAAGACAGCAGTACCCACCCGTCCTACTGGTGATCAAGATTTCCTGGCAAGTTTTTACTGCTCAGCTGTTTTAAATCACAAGTGGCTAGAAGGAGGTTTTCAGTTTGTCTTTTCCCATTGTGAACCATTTTGAAAATCTATATTGTGACAGGTCACATGAGCTCAGGTAGGAAATGAAAAGGGCTCTCCCGCAAAGGCACATTGCTTAAAGATTCTGACAACAGTTAACCAAATAGCGACACCTGTCTGTGTTAAGTGCCATCAAGTCGATTCTGACCTATGGTGATCCTTGACATATCACAATATGTATGTTTGAATGTACATAATATTAAACTAACCTGGGGCAAATGCATACAGAGGATTTTTGACCACATGTTCTCCACCCACATATCTGGTGCTGATGTGTGGCAATACCCTCCTTAATACTTGGCAGGGTACTACACATGAGGAATTTACCCCAAGGTGACAGACTTGACTCCATAATTCTTTGGGTTGCCAAGTTCCTTTTCGCCACAAGTGGGAGATTTTTGGGGTGGAGCCTGAGGAGGGCGGGGTTTGGGGAGGGGAGGGGTCTTCAATGCCATAGAGTCCAAGTGCCAAAGCAGCCATTTTCTCCAAGAGAACTGATCTCTATCGGCTGGACATCAGTTGTAATAGCAGGAGATCTCCAGCCGCCACCTCGAGGTTGACAACCCTAGTATGGACTCCAGCCATTGACTTACCAGGTAGTAGGTTACCAATTCAAAAAGTTATTCCCTGAATTCATTTGTTGCCATTTACATTTTTCATCCTTCTTGAGCTGGTGGCAAACTAGCACTTTGCAAGTTTGAAGGTTACATTGTTTAGGGTCTGGTTTCTCATTTTTACATGTGTGATAAATTCCTTGATTTCTGCAGCTAGGCGATAATCTACCAGATCATATGATCAATTGCATTTATTTTTTGCCTCCTGACCTTCTCTCTTGTACTCTGCCCCAGTTCCACCGGGACTACTTCTAACATTCCAAACTGCTGAGCAGCTTTCAAGCAGCCATCATTTAAAAACAACCGGCCACAAATTGTTTCCTCATTTCCCTGGATGTGTTGAATTTTACTTTCCCCCCTGTCCATCTCCCAAATTGCAATTGCCTGTGATCCAAGACTAAAATTCTCACCAGTGACGGAGTACAAAATTTGAATTTAGAGATTTAACTACAGCAGCAAGAAATCCCCACTGCCCAGGAAGCAAAACACTGGGCAAATATCTTCGTCAATCTACCTACCACTGTTGTTTCTCCACCCCACCATCATTGTATTAAAATTTAGGCAGAGCAGTTCTTATAATGACACAAATCTTTTAAATTAAAAATAATTACAGAGGTCAATAGGCTATGCTAGATGCATAGATGTAAAGACATACCTATTTTTGTGAAGGCAACCTTGCAAATAATGCCACAAGTATTACTGGCCCACAAAAATGTTATTAGCCTGCCTGTATCCAACCACTGCAGTGTCCAAAATGGTAAACAACAGTCACTCTTCAGATCTACAGAAGTATTTATATTTTTATTTTGTTTTGATCAAACATGTAGGAGTGTTGATTAGGGAATACAATGTTTTGCAGCAAACGAAAACTGAACAAGTTCAGAGCTGCTAAGTGAATCTGTTTTGCATCAGTGTGCAACCAGCCATGTCTGTTGGCTCCATGTAGAACAGGAGCCCTCTGCCCCATGTAGCTGATCAAGGCTGAAAAATGTGGAATCCTTGTCCCTTAATCCCCACATACTAAGCCCTCTCACATGATTGAAATCAATCTTCTTGTATGATAACACTGTCTCAGTGTGTTTGCCCCTGCCAATTGGACACAGTTGAAACAGTTGACCATGTGTTACTGTATTGTCCCTTGTATTCTGTCTTCCTACATAGCTCCAATCCTATCCAACTTTCCAGGCAGACCTGATGAATAGGGTTGCCCGCTCCAGGTTGGGAAATGCCTGGAGATTTTTGGGGTGGAGCCTAAGGAGGGCGGGGTTTGGGGAGGGGAGGGACTTCAATGCCATAGAGTCCAATTGCCAAAGCGACCATGTTCTCCGGGTGAACTGATCTCTATCGGCTGGAGATCAGTTGTAATAGCAGGAGATCTCCACCTAGTACCTGGAGGTTAGCAACCCTACTGATGAATTTTGTATTTCCCTCTTCTTTTCAGATTGTTCTAAACAAAAAAAAAACATCTTTAAGATGGCCAAATTTTGTGCCTTGGCATGTTCAACAAGGAAGCAGCTGCTTCAGTCTTTATTAGCGATGTCCATACTATTGTTGATAAAGTTTATTGTTTGTGGCCAAGGCCATCACAATCTATAATACAAATAATTAAAATAACAATAAAATAACAAAAAATAACATTGAAATAACTTTAAAACAGTCTGACCCCCCTTACTATTGAAATCAGCCTAATATGTGGCTTCCAAATTTTATCGTATGTAGATGGGCTGATGATTTTGTCTATGTGTCAGTCTTGTATGATTTATGATCATAACAAATAAGGACTGAGATTGCCATAGAAAGAAATACCTAAATTGTTTCAGGTGGGTAGTCATGTTAGTTTGCAGTAGAAGAGAAAGATCAGATGAAGAGGGCTTTGACTCTCGAAATCTTGGTCTTTAAGGTGCTAGTGGCCTTGAATCTTGCTCATCTAAATTGTTATCATTATAACCTAAGGGCTGCTCTTAATTGTGCCCAAGAATAACAGCCTGGAAAGGAAGAAGTAGGAATATGATAGTCAGACATCTCAGTCCTTTTCACTTCCTGTTACCACTAAGATGCTCACACCAAGTGGATTAAATAATCATATAATTAGAGTTGCCAGCTCTGACTTGGGAAATACCTAGAGATTTGGGGGCTGGAACCTGAGAAGGGTGGGGTTAGAGGTCGGAAGGGACTTCAGTAGGCTATAATGCCATGAAGTCCACCTTCCAAAGTGGCCATTTTTTTCCAGGTGAACTGATCTCTGTCGCCTGGAGATCAGTTGTAATAGCGGGAGATCTCCTGCCACCACCTGGAGGTTGGCAACCCTACATGTAATCAATATTACTGATTCTTTCCTACTTGAAATTGTCCTTGGTCCCCTACCCCCACCCCCATGCAATCTGGTTAAAAGGACGATTGGCTCCACCTGGATGAATGAATGAGCATGAAGTTTCCAGTTGTGAAATGTAGAATATTTCTTATAGTTCTTGCAAAGTGTAGAAGTTCCAGGTGCCCAGTGGAGCTTATGGACCATAAAGCATAGTTGTCCCTGCTCCCTTCTGAGTGCTTTCTCCCTGTCGTCTGTTCCAACTTCCCAAACTGCAAACAAAAAACACACATATTAATGTCTTTTCCGAGGAATACATGACTCTGCCAAAATATTTCCAAGAGTTCCGCACAAATACAAAACTATCACCACAGTCTTCAGAGTCACATTCATTTACCTTCTCATGTGGTGAGCATCTGTGGCTGGCTGGCAGCACAATGCCTAGCAACATGGCAACTTGCCAGCTCAGCCATACTCTTGTAATTGTATTTCCTCTACAAGTTAGGATTTCCCTATTCCTTCCTCCCGCTTTTCAGTTTTCATCTTAATCTTGCTCAGGGCTCCAACATTTTCTAGTTCAGTCTCAAGTGACTCTTAGTGCTAGAGAGCCAGCCATGGGGTAGTGTGTTAAGAGTGGTGGTTTGGAATGGTGGACTCTGATCTGGAGAACTGGTTTTGAGTCCTCACTCCTCCACAAGAAGCCAGCTGGATGACCTTGGGCTAGTCACAGCTCTCTCAGCCTCACCTACCTCACAGGGTGTCTGTTGTGGGGAGGGGAAGGGAAGGTGATTGTAAGCCGGTTTGATTCTTCCTTCAGTGGTAGAGAAAGTCAGCATATAAAAACCAACTCTTCTTCTTATGGCTATGGGGCAAATTCACCCTGGAACATGTGACGGTAATTCAGTTGAAGTAGGTTTATTTATTTTAAAGATTTATACCCACCTGGTGGTCCAACTGGGACCCTGCTGAGATACCCTCACAACCAAGGCTTGTCTGGATTATGTGTTAGGTTCAAGGTCATTAAGGACAGTTCGTGGATCATTTATGATCCATTGTGTTAAACTATATAAAGCAAACTTTAAAGTGTTTGACGTTGATCAAATTTGGCGATTGAATTACAATCTGAAACAGGGGATGATCAAGCATTCCTGTTTAATAGGGTACTCCTGTTTCCTACAAGATTAGGTATGTTGGGGACCAGTGGTCCCTAGGTCTTTTATAGGTCAACAATAGCACTAAATGTTCCTTGGAAGTCAGCACAGATATAGTCACGCTTTTATCAAGGCTGTGAGCCACTGGATTTTGCACCTTCTGAACCTCTATTACCCGGAGTACTATGGCTCATGCTAATGACATAAAATGAAGTATTTTGATGTGTTTATCATTAGCATAATTTAATCTTATGCAATGAATGCACATATTAATGTGCAAACTAGCCTCAGAAAACTCAGTGTCAGATTCTGACCCTAAATCTTCCTCCTAACTCCATATAGATGATATCCAGTCTTTCCAATTATGTGTGTGTGTGTGTGTGTGTGTGTGCATGCACATTTTCACACAATAACACAGCACACAGACTTTCAAATAAAAAGTAGTACAGTTAATGTGGTTAATTTAGGGTGTCCCTGCAAGGACCCTTAAAGCTAGGACCCTTAGAGCTATATTTAGGTATAATCCCTAAAACCTGTAAATCATGCTTAACATGAAAAGGAAAGGAATTGGGACAAATTATTTAATTAACTGATGTGTCCACATCTTCCACATCCATCTCTCTCTTTATCCGAGGCCATGGCTTGGCAGTGGGCACAGTGGCCCATCTGGATCACTGATTCACCCAACCTAAGTTTTTTTTTTTTTTAAAGCTGTTTTTCTCTCCACTGCAGAGCCATGGTTGTGTGACTTGACAACATCCATTAAAAGAATGGCAGCTTGTCTTTAAATAGGAAATATCCTTATTTTTAAAATTCTGTCATTGAAGGAAACCCTCAATGGTAGGATTGAGACTTCACTCACACATCCCTTCCAACTCTTCTTATTGCAGAGAAGATTTGCTATCATGTTTCTTATGTAACCCTTCCAAATCCCCTTTACCTCCTTTGACTAAGAAATGGGATAAAAGATTCCTCAAGGAAGCTATTATCTATTTAAAGAAGGTGTTCACTATAAGCAGGTAAAAGCTTTTGGGATTAAAAATAACTTTGTTCTTCAAATTATGTATATAATACGAACTATTCATAACACAGACATTCGGGCTTGATGACAAAATACCATGACACACTTTGGTTGCTTATGGGGAAATCACTTATTATCTTTTCATTTATTTGAAGCACCACCAGGAAATATGGCAGTCCCACCTGGCCAAGAAGGCTCTGGGTTCATCCTACATCTATTCTGAATAAATCTTGCATGATGTAATATTATTAAAAATACCAAAATCCAGCTTTATGCAGTCAGACTTGTGTGTCTAGATGATTTCCAGGATACATATATGTCTAGTTGAAATTCATCCTCAAAAGATAATGTACGTCCAGAGTTTTGTACCTGGCATGCTCCTTGACCAACAGAAATTGATCCAATATGCATCTTCTAGTCTGTCTAAGAGCCTCTACGATTATTATATAATGTGCTATCTTGTGTAAAACCCAAACAGTACAAAGGTGTACATGGCAGCATATGTTTTTTAAAGGAATTTGTTACATATTAGAATAAGCAAGGACATGGATTGCTCTTCTGGAAGTGATTTGCATGAGCATAATAATTGTGCGAGAAGCATATTCAATATGCACAATTATTATGCTCATACTGCAATAAACCCACATTACCTGACAAATGGCCAGGGCTGTCAGCAGATCATCTGTTTTTTGGGTAGGAGGGATGGATGGGTTCCAAACTATCCTTTCAGCTTCCTCCTTAACAGGTGAGCAACACTGTCAAAAACATGCATCACTGACCATTTCTTTGGTGGGAGAGATTCTTGCCCACACAGGCATACAGTGTAGGGTTGCCAACCTCCAGGTGGTGGCTGGAGACCTCCAGACAAGAGA
Organism: Euleptes europaea; assembly: GCF_029931775.1. Lineage (NCBI taxonomy): Eukaryota > Metazoa > Chordata > Lepidosauria > Squamata > Sphaerodactylidae > Euleptes > Euleptes europaea. Next base: position 26,859,279 of record NC_079319.1, on the reverse strand, counting down.
GATCAGTTTCCCTGGAGAAAATGGCCGCTTTGGCAACTGGACTCTATGGCATTGAAGTCCCTCCCCTCTCCAAACCCCATCCTCCTCAGTCTCCACCTCCAAAATCTCCAGGTATTTCCCAACCTGGAGCTGGCAACCCTAATACTGTGGCATTGTGAAAGTTTCTGAATCCTTCCATAACCTTTGTTCTCTACGACAGTTAGAAAAAAAAGATATTTGATAATGAATAATTGGTACTCAAAACAGATCTGATCTATAACAGTTTGAATTCTCTAAGGTTCTACTTGTATTCTTAAGTTATCTCAAAACCAAGGAGTATGTCTATCCAATTTAACATGAGTCTGTCACTACCCTGTGTGTGTGTGTGTGTGTTTTGCTTTCAGTTTCAGAGGTAGAAAAAAATTGAAAGAGCACAACTGCAACAGAAAAAAAAGCTGTTTTGGTTGAAAATCTTTCTTTGTTTCCATGAGAAAAACTAGTCAAAAATGACCTGCTTATACACATTTGAGACTTAGAGAGAAAACAAAAAAAAATACATTGGGATTTAGATAAATGCCTACATTTTGTACTGCTTAATGAGAATAATTTTTCTTTCTCCTGATATTATTGAAATGCTTGACCATCCGTAGAGTCCAATAAACAGACAATTAGGAGGAGGTTAGAATTAAAGCAGCAGTTCTTTATTTAGCTAAATAACAGAGCTGGGTGGGGCTGACCACTAGTACCAGAGCGGAGAGTCACCACCAGAGAACAAAGGGACGGTAGGATCCTTTATGCCTTAGGATCAGGGCAGATACATTACATCATAAAGATGAAAGAGCCAATAAACAATTAGATACCTGAATACATTAATTAGCATAGCCTATAATGTGGCCCGAAGGCGTTCTTAACAAGCGCTTTGTTTTCGCAAGCGGAAAACAGAAACTACATTCCTAACTACAGATAAGACAGTTATCTCGCTAACTCAAGGATGGCTACGCTAAATAGGTGAGGGGCCCTATCACAAAGAAAAGGCATTGCGGTTTATAATCTTCTGATACCAACATCCCCAAACATTCATGGCATATGTGTGTATGTGTTATATTAGCCCTTATGCATGGGCACAACATTATTAATAAAGTACTTCATATCACCAAAACAGCTGCAAAATAATGGCACCAAAATCTAGTTCAATCTGCTACTCATTTTTTTTTAATTCAGATAATAAACTAACCTTTCATCTCAGCTTCAGGCTTCTAACAAAGTTCTGCTAGATGAGAAAAAGAGAGGGGAGACACTCTACCTGGACAGCTGTAAAGCATTCTACATACCTGAAGTGGTCCTATCACCACCATCACATCCAGTGATAAATACCTCCATTCCACAAAAAACACAACGCAGCTGAGAGACTGTCAGCCTTGGCTGAAGGAAAGAGATACGTGTGATCCTGAAAGCATTCAGATTGTCACTGGAAACGGTGCTTTTGAAAAACGCAAGAGTGGTAAACTTTCTGTTCTAAAAAGTTCTATTGACTCATAAGAAATTGCACACAGATTAGACAAAAAAAGACACAGTGTCTTTCTGTATTCAACAGCAATGTGTGATGCTTGCATTGATGGGCAGGATAAGGAATAAGATTTCCTGCATGAGGTATAAAAAGATCCAGCCAATCAGTAGTGGTGCAGAGGCATGGGGGGGTAACCTTTTTGCCTCCTTGTGATTTTTACTCAGTGCCATCATCTTGCATTGTACAGATATTCTGTATTTTATTATCAACTATTCAATTGATTTCCGTATGTTGGTAAGACAATACATGTTAATCTTCATGGTTTCTGTGCAGGTACATATTGAGACTGCACATGCGCAGGCAGATCACAGAGATAACTTTCATAGCTTCACAGTGCTTTTGATAGCTAGAAGAGCACTAACCCTGACCCCATGCTTGCTGGTATATCTTGGCAAAACTGAAACATGACTGGGGTTACGGTTGCCAGGTCCCCCCCTCTCCTCCAGCAGGAGATTTTTGGGGAGGAGATTGCAGCGCACAGCTGCAAGCGACACAATTCTGTCACTTCCCGTTTACTTCCGGAAGAGCTGCAAGACAATGGGACGGTTTACCACTCAAAACCCCTTTTGAGTGGTAAATCATCCCTTCGCGCTGCAGTGCTTCCTGAAGTAAATCAGAAGTAACTGGATCGCGTTGCTCGCGCAATCCTTGATGTGAGCTTGTTGATAGATATTCCAAAGCAGCTGGCACCCCTAGGTTTACCACAGTTCTGTGGAGTGAAGGCTTCTTCTTCAGCGCTCCCTAACAAAGGTCAATTTTCTTCTTTTGGTCATGCTGATTTTACTGATTAGCTGTTTGTTTCTTTGTGCTGTTTTTCCTTTCCATTCTTTTTTTAAAAGACAAAGAGATGTTTAAGAGCTAGAATGGCTCAGAAAGCTTTATGTAAGGACTGTGCCAACTCTGGCACTAAGATAGTTCAGACAGATGAACATAATCCGTGCCTGCTTTGCATGGGGAGGCCCATGATGTGGCAGGGTGCCCTATATGCAAGCGGTTCAGTCCCAAGGCCAGGAAGGACAGGGCTTCGCTACTTGAAGCAGCCCTATGGGAAAAGGCTCTATAGCAGCCCTAAAGGGAAAGGCTCCAACGCTCCAGTAAAAAAACCCCCAATGGACTCAGATAATTCATTCAATGTGCTGTTGGTTACCTTAGTGATGGTGGGTTCCTTGTGCAGTTCAGTTCCAAGGGAGCACTTAGTTTCAAGGAGCAGATCAGAACCTCCTTAAGGTAGTTTCAACATCCCACATGTCTCAAGAAATCATTCTACCAGTCTTTTCTTCCCCATGCCCACTTCAGAAGCAAACATTATGCACATTGGATGTGAAAAGAGCATGTCTGTTTTACTTAGAGAGAGAAAAAAGCATGGGGTTTGATTCCCCACTCCTCCACATGAATGACAGACGCTAATCTGGTGAACCGGGTTGGTTTCCCCACTCCTACACATGAAACCAGCTCCAGCATTTCCTAGTTCAGTCTCAAGTGACTCTTAGTGCTAGAGAGCCAGCATGGTGTAGTGTGTTAAGAGTGGTGGTTTGGAGTAGTGGACTCTGGAGAACTGATTCCTCACTCTTCCACATGAAGCCAGCTGTGTGACCTTGGGCTAGTCACACTCTCTCAGCCCCACCTACCTCACAGGGTGTCTGTTGCGGGGAGGGGAAGAAAAGGTGACTGTAAGCCGGTTTGATTCTCCCTTAAGTGGTAGAGAAAGTCGGCATATAAAAACCAACTCTTCTTCTTCTAATATGGGGTAATTAAGGAGACCATCTTGGGATCAAGTTTTTCTTACCCCTGAACTCAGGGAATCAAATCAACTCCCACACATCCCACCATTTTGAAGAATTTACAACTGGTTCACACATTTGGTTAATTTCTCTACATTTAATTACTGTAGACTTGTTTACTGGCAAAGAATGTGTGCGTATTGAAGCTGAGATGATGTGAGATGGATACTCTGTCTCTAATATAATATCTGAGATGCTCCTTTAACAATCATTTTGTATTAAATCCATGTCCTGATCAACTTGTGTGGTCTAGAAAATGACTCACCTGCAAGCATTGCTAAAAAAGCAAAGTTTGGTTTTTGTGCATTACTTAATAATGTATCATAAAATACATTATTTAAGTTTTGTAAACTTGGGAACACTTGGCAGGTGGCAGATGTTTAATTCTTTAAAGATTTTGAATTCAAGTATCCCAGACCCAAACAGAACATATCCTCAGTACAGAAAAGCTGTTCTATCTGTGTTTTGAATACAAATGTTTCTGTCAATGCAATCCAATTGGCATTTTATCCTATTCAGTGCTTGTTTCCTATCTTGTGAGGCCTATGTTGTGTGTGTTCCCAGCCATCTTATGCTTTGGTGTCTCTTGAACAAAATGTTCTATTAACATGATTTGCCTGTATAAGTTTAAGCAGAAAACATGTTCTCGTGTCAATACGAGGTATTGAGGTCAAGAGAAAAAGTGCAGATGGAAGTTTGGATATAACTGAGTGCAAGCATGTTTCCTATCAAATTTCTAAAAAAAACCTTGTATTAATCCATCCTTCCCTTTCTGTTATCATATTTTTTCTTCCAAACCAAAAGCATTTACTTCTATTGGCTATCTACAGGCAACACTTCAAATTACAAACAGAGGCGATATTTTGCTCCAGCTCTTTTGGGCAAAGATCCTTATAGTTTTCTTCCGCGAAAGAAAACTCAAAGAGATACATTGTTTTTTTTCATCAAAGACAGGGATTTTTTCTCTCTCTCCCCTGAAATGATTAGAAAAAGCCTTTCGGCAGAAATAAGCTTGGGAAAATTTAGTTTGGAAGATAAACAGTTGAACAAGTATGTGTGTTTACAAGTAGAGACTGGCGTATATATTACAGCATGTTCAACGAGGGTCTGATGTAAACAAAGGAAATTTATTAGGGTTGAGACTTTGCAACAGAGGATTTTAAGTCAGATTGCTAATTGGAAATGCTGTTGCAGTACACAGGGGGCCAGAATTTGCATTAAATCCCCCAAAACTGAGATTCTAAAGCATGTGGGTGAGCCAGGAAGCAATGGCAGTGTTTAACATACCCAAAGGCAGACATTTTGTCACTACTTTCCAAATCACTGGTGACTATGTAGGCTTGCCAGGCCCCGTAGCTCCACCGGTGGGAGCTTTCTGGGGCCGTGGCTGTAGCACGCGGGTTCACCCAGAAGCGACGTGGACGCTGTAGCGATCTCGGGCAAAACTCTATGGTTTCCATAGAGTGTTCTCCAAGATTCCCAGAGTGTCCGCGTGCCCGCCAGCCGTCAACATGCCCACCAGCCATCAGCTTGCCCGCAGTGCCCGCCAGCCATCAGCTAGCCGGTGGGCAGCCTGGTGGATTGGCTGGATTTTACTCGCCACCACCGGGCACTTGGCAATTCTATGACTATGAGAGGTTTGCTCATGCCTTAAATGAATACTTAAGGGCTGCAATACAGATAATGGCGGCTGCTATTGCTCCACCTAGGGTTGCCAGCCTCCAGGTGGGGCCCAGAGATCTCCTGAAATGACAACGGATCTCCAGACTAGAGACCTGGTCCCCTGGAGAAAATGGCTGCTCTGGAGGGTGGACTCTATGGCATCACATCCCTGCTGAGCTCCCTCTCCTTCCCAAATTCCACCCTCCCTTGGCTGCTTCTTCCTGTGACACCTCAGCTGCTAGCTGTGTATAGAAGCCAGGGCTGCTGGCTGACTCTTCATCAGAGAAGTCCCCTGGACCTGGCTGGGCCATGACACTATCCTCTTCCCCCCAGCGGCCTCCCCATCGTCTGGGCCTGGGCCAGGCTTTTGTGGGTATGCATGGTGGAACTGGTGAAGCAGAGCAGGGGCGTGGACATTCTCCCAAGAACAATCTTCAGGCCCATATCCTTTCCAGTTGACTAGGTATTGGAGATGGCCCTGCCGACGCCAAGAGTCCAAAATCTGGACCACTTCAAACTCCTCATGACCTTGCACGATGACAGGTGGCGGTGCCGCGGGCCTCAGCAGGTGCGGGGGTGTGATAGGGACCAGCAGGGAGCGATGAAACATGGTGTGAATTCGGAGTGTTGGTGGGAGTTGCAATCGGTAAGCCACTGGGTTGACTTGTTCCATGATGGGGAAAGGGCCAATGAACCGAGCGTCGAGTTTCCAGGTTGGACATAGGCTAGGAAGATGTTGGGTCGAGAGCCAAACCGTCAGTGCCTTCCCAGGTTGCCAGTGCAGGTGTGCAGCCATCTTGTACGCCTGTTTGGACTGTTGCAGCTGGTCCTGGAGTACTGTGTGAAGAGCCTGGAGTTCCTGAATGAGGTCATTGGTGGCGGGAACTGCCGAGGCTGGCTCCACCTGAAAGAAGAACTGAGGATTGTAGCCATAGGTAGCCATGAAGGGCGTCAGCTGGGTGGAGGAGTGGACTGCACTGTTGTAGGCAAATTCTGCTAGGGGTAGCAGGTCAAACCAGTTGTCCTACCGGTGGTTATGAACAGAAAGTAACAACTTGGCACTCTAGGAATTTAAACAATCTCTATGGTTTTTAAGTGTCATCACATAATTTCCTGTTTCAAAAGAGGAAGTGAGACCATGACACGAAGTTAAAAATCTTTATGGTTTTACTACAGAGATTTTTAAAATTCCTAGAGCATCATAAGTAACACCATTCCTAGAGCATCCCCAAAATGCAATATTCCTCAAATGACTGAAAATACAGAGCCACACATTTCTCAATGGTAATTACGTTTTAGATGTAAAAGGAGTCAGCAGTTTTCAGGAATGGTTTACTGCCAGTTTTTGTTAGTATACAAAGTGAAGATTTTATTAAACTGAGAGTACAAGCCTAAAAAGAGTTAGAAGTCCATGACTTAGAAGGGTGCTGTTTTGGATTGTCATGAACTGCTAATTAGCCACTTTTAATTTGCATCAGGAATTACATAAAAGTAATATTTTTACAACTAGCCAGAGTTGCAAACTGAAGGCATTAGTACCCAGGGAACATCTTTTAGTGCAAGTTTCTTTGCTAACACAATTCATTGGTAGAGGGAGGGGTGTTTTCATAACTTTTAAGTGAAGTGGAGACTTCACTTTAAGTGAAGTTCCTGCATTTGTAATCTTGAAAAAATAGCCAATTATTACACTGTAGTATATATGTGAATATGAAAAGTTTGTCCTAAATTAGTTGACTCATGCAAACTTTGTGTATGGTTATGGGAGGAAGGGCTGTTGCCTCATATGCTATATATCTTTAAATCTGGTTTCCATTAAATTCACCATTCAATGTATTCAGGTTTACATAGACAAACTGGGAGTGCAGAGCAAAAGCAGAACAGGCCCCCACATAAAATAGCAAGGGGGGCATTAGGGCATACGTTGCAGAAATATTTAGATAATAAAATAAGTTTTAAAGAGTGTTGCATTCAAAATAAGTCATCCATCCTAGTTTCAACTGACTTCTTATTGAATGAACATCTTTCTGCCTATGGAAATAACTCTGAACTCTTGAAGGGATAGAATGAAGTGTTTTTAATCTATTTTATTTATTTATTTACAAAATTTGTATGCCACCTTTCCGCCATTACAGTTAGGGTTCCCAACCTCCAGGGAGTAGCTGGAGATCTCCTGCTATTACAACTGATCTCCAGCCAACAGAGATCAGTTCACCTGGAGAAAATGGCCGCTTTGGGAATTGGACTCTATGGCATTGAAGTCTCTCCCCTCCCCTCCCCAAACCCCACCTTCCTCAGGCTCTGCCCCAAAAACCTCCTGCCGGTGGCGAAAAGGGATCTGGAAACCCTAATTACAGTGCCACCAAGAGTTAAAATACATACATAAAATAATTAGCAATTAAAACATTGGCTAGAAGGAGGGGTCATTGAGGGAATGCCCAATGAAATGAAGCAACAACAAAAAGGCAGCAACAGGAGGGGACGGACAAATCTCCTGGGGGGGAGTTCCACAGTTTTGGTGCCATGATTGAGAAGGCCTTCCCCCAGGTTGCCACCCCCCTAATCTCAGAAGGTGGGGCCTCCAAAACAGGACCTCTAAAGATGAGTGTAGTGGTCGGGCAGGTTCATAAGGGTGTAGGCAGTTCTTCAGGTATGTTGGTCGTAAACCATATAGGGCTTTGAATTTGAAGACCAGCATCTTGAATTGTACCTGGAAACAAATTGTGTAGATGGGCCAAGACTGGTGTGATATGTTCTCTTCATAGGGTTGCCAGGTCCCTCTTCGCCACCGGCAGGAGGTTTTTGGGGTGGAGCCCGGGGAGGGCAGGGTTTGGGGAGGGGAGGGATTTCAAAGCCATAGAGTCCAGTAGCCAAAGCGGCCATTTTCTCCAGGTGAACTGATCTCTGTTGGCTGGAGATCAGTTGTAATAGCAGGAGATCTCCAGCTGGTACCTGGAGGTTGGCAACCCTATCTCTACAACCCATTCCAGTCAACATCCTGGCTGTTGCATTCTAAACGCTTTTCAAGGGAAGCCCCATGTAGAGTGCATTGCAGTAATCTAATCTTGATATAACCAGGGCATGCACCACAGCAGCCAGATCTTTTCTGCCCAGGCAGGGCTGCAACGGCTGACTAGTCAAATCTGGTAAAAGGCACTCCTGGCCATAGCTGCCACCTGCTTATCCAAGACCGCACCCCAGACTATGGACCTGTTTCTTCAAGGGAAGTGCAAATCCATCCAGAATGGGTGACACCTTAAATCGTAGGTCAGATTTTCCACCCACCAGCTGCACTTCCAGCTTGTTGGGAGTAAGCTTCAGTTTATTAGCTCACATACACTCCAAAACTGCCTCCAGGCACCACTTCAGGGTTTCTACCCCCTTCTTGGGATCAGGTAGAAGTGCAAGACAGAGCTGAATGTCATTTGCACATTGGTGACAACCCAGCCCAGATCTCCGGATGCCCTCATCAAAATGGGGGAGATCATTGAAAATTTCCACTTAAGAAAAATTGGCTGGATTTAGGCCACTGCCTATCTCTCATCTGCTGGCTACTTTAAGCAACTTTCAAAAATCTTCTGCATGTTTGGGAGTAATTCTGTTTGAACTCAGTGGGACCATCTTCCAAGCAAGCATGCAGAGGGTTGTGCTAGCAAGCTAACTCTCCACCTTCCTGTCTGAGCCGGGATATCAGTGAACTTAATGATAAAATATATCATGATTTGGGAAGGTGTTTTCGTGTAATCCAAAGCAGAGTTACATCCTTATAAGCTCTCTGCCTTCAAGGGATTTAGAAGGGGCAACTATTTAGGACTGAACAGTAAATCACTTAAGTTCCAATATTTGCAGAGCCATACATTTGTGATGGAATGTAGTATTAATCATATATGCTGTGCAATTCATATATGGAATTTATAGAGATATTTGACATGCAAGGCTTCACTGTATCTTGTTTATAGTTTTTCAGGTTTCCTGTAAGAGTCTCTCCTCTCTTCAGGCTTGAACAGGTCGGCCAAAAGGAATAGACATATCGTTCATTGTTAGAATGAGTTCAGAAAGGTTGATCTTCTGCCAAACTAGTTCTCTACACAAATAACAATGCCCCCTAGTTGGTTTAATGCCTGGGGGGCGGGGAATCCCATTGTGAAAATAATGTCTATAAGAGCAAGCTCAGAGCAGAGCATGAATCAGAAGGTTTAGTAAAATCATGTGCTGGCCTATGGTCACACCTTGTAACCTCTGAATCTCTCAAATATGGAATTCAGTGAAACCTGTCACCTCCCCTTTTTTTGACAAAGATCTGGATAAGAGGCTTTGAAAATTAACCTTTCTTCTTAAAGTCAGTTTAGGATGTATTGCTGTTAGGGGCACAGTGAAGACTCGGGTTCTGGTTGGGTGGTATTTAGGCTTGTCAACTTCCAGGTGGTGGCTGGAGATCTCCTGGGATTAAATTGATCTCCAGGTGGCAGAGATCAGTTCACTGGAGAAAATGACTGCTTTGGAAGGTGAACTCTATGGCATTATACCCCATTGAAGTCCCTCCCTTCCCCAAACCCCACCCCCAAAATCTCCCCCAAAATCTCCAACCCGAAGCTGGCAACCCTAGCAATACTGCAGCAGTGTCAATCTGTGCTTTTAGTTTAGTTACATTTTATTTTTGTTGATAGATTTCTTGAGTAAGTGACAATTATGTCACATCTGGCCCTTGTAACAAATGAGTCAGACACCCCTGGAATAAATGTTTGGGGTTGAAAATTCACAGGATTAGGACTTCCTTTCCTTTCAGATCCTTTCAAGAGTGAAGAGGCAGTCCTTCTTTGACATCAGAACTATTATACGGGGTTGATGAGAACTGGGCTCAGAAGATATACATAGGAGAGGACATGCTTCCTTTGAGCCAAATGTCCAGTTCTGTTATTTTTGACAGTGAAGGGGCAGCCCTCTTTTACCACTGAAATATGGTAGAGAGGAACTGGGCACAGAAGGCGTATTTTCCTGTTACCCCAATCGAAATTTCTGTCTGTTCCAATACACAAAGATTAGTAAATACATGGTGCCTTCTGGCAGTAGAAATCTTTGTCATTAGCATGAGGGAAAGAAGAAGAGTTGGTTTTTATATGCCAACTTTCTCTACTACTTAAGGAAGAGTCAAACTGACTTACAATCACCTTCCCCTCCCCACAACAGACACCTTGTGAGGTAGGTGGGGCTGGGAGAGCTCTAAGAGAGCTGTGACTGGCCGAAGGTCACCAGCTGGCTTCATGTGTAGGTGTGGGGAAAACAACCTGGTTCACCAGATTAGCATCCGCCACTCATGTGGAGGAGTGGGGAATCAAACCTGGTTCTCCAGATTAGAGTCCACCACTCCAAACCACTGCTCTTAACCATTATACCACGCTGGCTCTCAGTATGTGTAGCATTCACCAGAAATGATTTTGGGAGACCATCCCATTTCCACTTTGCATGTGCTTTATACTCCACAGACAACTGAAAATATCATAAAAACATCAACACTAAACCAGCAACCATACAGTAACCAGCATATTTTTTAGCTGCCTGGCTTACTCTTTTCTCACAAGTATCAAGCCAGTTTTTCTTGTACTGTTCTGCTGACAAAGCTTCTAAAGTGCAGACTCTTCTTAATTGCATTATAATACTCTAAAACCTGGCTGGTGCAATCATCTGTATGGCTGGATTGCATTAAAAGAAACTTTTGTTAAAGTACAATGACTGTTTCCATGTGATGAACTTCATAAAATAGGAAAACGAGATCTTTAATGCTTCCACAAATGCTAAAAAGATACACGGGCAATGAGCTTTGTATTAAAATGATCCATCCTTGGCTTTACTGATTTGATAACCATTAGTCAGTGTAATGCAGGACACACCATGGGGCATTGTGTTAGATTCTACACCAGGGGGTCCCAACCTTTTTAAGCCTGCAGGCACATTTGGAATTCTGATACGGCATGGTGGTTGCAGCCACAAAATGGCTGCCACAAAATGGCCACCATAGGAGGCGGAGCCAGCCACAAAATGATTGCCACAGCTTAACTTCAATAACACAGTGTAGATCTTTGTGCTGTGGTGGCAACAGCAACATTTTAAAAATCAGCACAGCCAATCAAATCTCCAATAGTCAATCAGAAGCCTTGTTGGGCAAAAGCCCTACCTGACTCCTCCCACTTTCTAAAAACACTTGGTGGGCACCATGCTGGGGAACCCTGTTCTCGACTATCAAATGAGGCGCAGGTGTAAATATATGCTAAGGATGATACTTGGCAATAAAGGAGGGGCAGAGACAAAGCCTGGGTTCATAAGACCGAACTGGTGCTTACATAGTAGAGGAACGGCCCGGACCTCTCCTCTGCACCATTCAGACTACATAATGTTAAACAGGGATTCCATGAGAATGGTTGATTGTACACTAGCCCCATTCATGTGGACACCCTCCATTTATTTTTGAAATCAATTGATTAAATATCTATTTGCTCAAGATGGGAAAGAACTGCTGCTTCACCACAGAAGTGCCGGTCCTGGCCTTGGTCCATATAAATCAGCCTTTAACTGATGCTCCTTTACAAAGTTTATGTGTTTCTTTCACAGTCTTTTCTCCTGCAGCTAGCGAGGTAAGGAGTGCCTTGAACATGAGCAAAGGTAAAATCCTTCAGCTTTGGCCCAACAGGTTCCTAACCACTTCCCAGTCCCAAGTATTCCTTAATGCAAGAGAAGGGTTGTTCCCATGACCCCCACCATTAGGGAGACCAGATACAAAGGTGGCAGGATCCCTCCACATTTACTAGATGTGCAAAAAAAAAAATAAATTGGCAGGTACTGCATGAACACCTGAACTGGCTCACACTAAGTCAAACTGCTCTTCCACTTATTCTCTGACTGCTGAAAATCCTTCAAAAATAGAGAAGACTTTCCTATCACCTTTTAGTTGAAAAAGCTGGGGATTAAACCCAGGGTATTCTGTGCGCAAAGTTGGTACTCAGTCACTGAGCCATATCTTGCCATGCCAAGGTACAAAAAATGTATAGAATTCCTTTTTCTACCCAATTATTACAGTTACAGTAGCCCTACTGATCCTGTTCTGGATGGGTTGCATAATGAGTTACCGTCACTGAAACATGAGTTTACATGATACAGAAACATACAGATAGTTCAACAGCTGCTGGGTAATAAAGTCCTCTCTTCTGTACAATCCTCTCCCAACTTGATAACATCTGTAACCTTTTGACATTTCCCCCCACTTTCTATGTTCCACATCTACCTTCCCCTCAGCCATTTTCTAATGTCAGGGTCCGTGCCTTCACAAATATACAACACCCTCTGGTGGCTGTCCTGGTAGGGACTGTGTGAAACAAAAAAACCTTTCTGCTTTTTGTTGCATTCGCCTTACATGGGCCAAAAGGGCAGTAAAAGGCTCCAGTGCTGCAGTTTTATTGCAATGAGGTTAATTTTTCAGTCGTACCAGGCTGCCATCTTGGCCTGGGAAAATCAGAAAGATAAGATCAGCAAGATGAGCTTGTTTATTTGGGGTTGATGTGCCAGTTCAATTATGATTATTATCTGACTTCTTATTATTTGACTCCAGCCAAACAGTATCAACAATTGAGAAGGGGCAGGGCTCGATTGTACTGCATTTGCTTCGAAAGCAGAAGATCCCACATTAAATCACTCAGTATCTCCAAAGGCCTCCTGTAGCAGATAATGGGAAAGACCCTTCTGTGGGAGCTACTGCCAATCAGAAGAGACAATGCTGAGGAAGGTATATCAATCGTATGACTTTTTGTATAAGGTCGTTTCATATGCTCATTCCATGAAGCCAAGGATGCAACCCCATAGGTGGTCTTTTGTTTTTTAACAATTGCTACTTTATTTTGGTTACAATTTCTTTTCTTTCTTTTTTTTAAGTGTTACTGTAGGCTGACCATGAAGTTCCCAGATAAAAGGCAGAGGAGAGCTTTTTATTAAATCATTCACGTTTGCAAACCTTACCTAATACCGTTGACACTTTTAATGCTTCGCTGCAATTTTTAAAAAGCTAATTTTGTTGTTTTACATCGGTTAAATAACCTGTGTTTGTAATTAGTATAGACATCAAACCTGCTGAAGATTAAAGTTATCTTTTCATTGTGACAAATTAATGCTTTAAATGTTGACACTAATTTGATGATATTTGAACAGTGCGGTAACCTAATATTTTTGATTGGTCACTTGGTCACTACTTTTACTGGAACCACTTAGATTGCTAGTGAGAAGGCTTGCAAAGTTCTTAAATTATTTGCATGGCACTTATTCCCCCCCCCCCGCTCCTATGCCATTAGCAGAACTTTCAGCAGCAAACACGAAGTGATCGTGTTTTCCTCCTTGCCATAAAAACCCTCCCCAGCTGACTTTTGCAGATCTAGCTGCTGTTAAGGCACTGGAGCAGGTTAGATCAGTTTTCTGTAACTTTACAACTCTACAAGTGACGTCCGACACTCACTGAACAACACCGGTCCATTTCAGTTTTCATTTTCCAAGTTTCTTCCTTGGATGAACACAAATTATTGGGTAACCACACACAATAGAAGAGGGGGGGGGGAAACCTGGAAGAGTGTACAGTTCACAATCTTACCGTTCAGTAAAACTTGTTCTGTTTTGCAATATTATTTCTTTATTGTGTTGCTATCCTACCTTTTTGCCAACATAGAAAAGGCATCTTACACAAGATTTCCTGGGCTCCCCTACAGGCACTGACCAGACCCAGAGCATCTAGGCTTTGGTAAGGTTATAATAAGATCACATGCCCTCCAACCATACCCTGAAAACCTTCCTTGGCAAGTGCTCATCCAGATCTTTCTTGGGAATCAGCTTACCATTTTCCCATTTAGGGTAAGCAACCTCTTGACGGTCTGACTCTCCCCTTGCATCCGGGTCAGCGAGAGAAATGTTGGGGCAGAAATGGCAAACTTTGTGTTGACATCACTTCTGGTTAAAAACACAGATGGGACATTAGCATGTCAGGCAATGCCCTGGACTTTCCCAGAATATGGTAATTCAAGTACCAACCCTACTTAGCTTCCAAGATCTGACAAGATCGGCAATACCATGCTACCTTCACTCCTTTACAAACTATATAAAGTATAAAAAACCATATTAAGGAGGATTAAAAACACAAACCAACAAGAGATGTCAACCACCAAAACACTAACAAAATATCAACATTAACATCCTAAATAATATAGCCTAGCGAAATGCCTATGTATAAAACAGTACTGCCTTGAAGCTTCTGAAAATCAGCCAGGAGGGTGGTAGCTTTTCTTACCTTGGTAGCTCATTCCAGAGGACGGAAGCAACTGCTGAAAAGGCCTGTAGCTGGACCACAGAAGAATGTAAAATGGTACCAGAAGTAGACAGCAGTAGCAGGAACAAGGCTGAAAGATGGGATCAAATGTGTGAAACCTCAGGTCTCTGATCTGCAAGAGAAAAGGGATTTCACTTTTTAAAGAATCACACTTCGGCAGATCAGTTTTGCTCTCCCTATTCATGCACCATGGCTTCATAGGTCAGGACTCATAAATCTGGCTCAATCTCTTTTTCTCTGACTAAATCATTCAGTACTTTTGTTTTCATGTTCTGTTTTATTTTGTAAGCGAAAACTGAAATTAATGATGGAAAAGAAACCTTCCACATGCATCGCCCTTGGATATCATCTCCCCTAAAAGATACTGCAAAACAGACATAAACCAGACAGAGCTAGGTCCTGGCAGGGTTCCCTCAATGATGTGGCACCTTACTCTTCAAATACTCCCAATAATGACTTATCAGTAAAGGAATGAGTCAAATACCCAAATGTAGGTCATGGTAACTGCACAAGCCTTCTCAGTAAAACTTTATTATCATTTTGAATTAAGATAACATTATTTAATGGTCTGACCTTGAGATCAGCAGTGACAGTACCTAAAAGTCTAAGACAGAAGGGACATTATCCATGTCTGTCCTGCCCTTTCTCCAAGCAAATCAGAATACTGTTTTAGAGTGCCATCCTAAACAGAGTCCAGCTATACTTTTCTAATCCCCTTGACTTCAGTGGATTTAGGGTGGCGCTGTTACTTTTCTTACCAAGTGGGGATTTGAACCCATGGTTTCCGTATTAAATCCAACACATTAGACACTACGCTACACTGCTTTACAAGTCAGAGTTTAAGATTGGAAATGTTTCCTTCAATAATTAAAAAGACTACTATGGGGAGGCTGGTGCTATGAAAGTTCATCTAAACTTAGTTGATTACTCCATTTATAGTGCAATCTTGAGGACACTTCATGAGAGTAAGTCCAATTGAACAAAATAGGACTCACTTCTGAGTAGATCTGTTCAGGATTGCTCACCAAATCTTTTGCAGCGCAATCCTAAACACCCTTAAAGGCAGATGGATAGCCCTACTAAAACTTTTCTCTAGCTTCAGAAACAAGAATAAACTTGAAAATGTTGACTTTCATACACAACCTTAATTCTGCCTGCAAAAATATTTAGAGCTTTAAAAAGAGATAAATGTTTCCAGTGGACTATAATCCAGACCTACACAATTTTGTTGCTTTTTTACTAATCCCATTCATTTCATTGAGACTCAAGCAGAAGTTCTTACTGGACTGTGTTCCTGTTTGATTCCCAGTGGAATCATGGGGCGGAGTGGGGGGGGGGGGAGAGAAAAAGGAAAGAAAAAGAAAATGCTTGGTGTATTTGCTACCATTATTTTGAATTATATTCAGGAAACACCTATCCCCTTTAACAAATTAACAGTACTACCCTAAGAATAGTTTCCTGAGAGTAAGCCCCACTGAATAGACCTGAGCAGGTTTCTGAGTAGACCTGCTTACGATTGCACACTTTCTTGTGAAAAAGCTCCACTGAACCCTTAATCTGTGGCTGAACTATATGAGCTATTCACTGGAACTGCAAGTCTTCCTACCAAACCCATGTTTTCCAGGCAACTAGAAAGTAATGCTTACTTCAGTAGAGTGTAGTTTGATAAATTAGATGCCTCGAAGAATGACTTTATTGTAATAAATAATTATGACAGGTGTGCTATTGAGCTGCCGGATCTGCTCTGCACTCTTACATTTTACATCTTTAAAGGTGGTAACTGAAAATAGCCCCAACATTGATTTATCTGACCCTTATCCAAAACTACCCACAGACACCATGTTCTGTGCATTATTTAACATGATGAAACTCTTCTAGCAAGATATGAAATTCTTAATCTTTTCTTTGTGGCAGGATTCCAGGTATTTTTTAAGCTTAGGTGGTGAACTTTGTGGAGTATGGCAGCACTGAAGCTTTAATTGATTCCAGTACTTTAGCTGTGCATCTGTGGGCAGAGAAAAGCAAGATGGATCTGAAGACACGCAGCAGCTGCAGTCCAAATAGGTGATAGACAGGAAAGAACAGCAGAGCTTTGCTGTTTCTGCCAAAGAGACAAGCCACTGTACAATTTTAAAATACTTTTGGCTCATCAGCCTTAGGAACAACATACAAAAGTACAGCCATGTGCCATTCTAAGTTCACTTTCCTTTGGAGTTAGCCCCATTGACTAAAATGGGACTTACTTATGAGTAGACCTTCTTAGTATTGCTCACAATATCCTAATAGTTGTTACTCTGAATGAGCGCTTAGAAAAGACGAGCCTTTCTCAGCTGAGGCAAGGGGACAAATGAGTGTAGAGAAAGAAGAGTGGAAAGTCTTGGAGACTGGTAGAGACAGAGATAGCTGTGAATTTGCTTGAAGCACCTTGAGGTACAAGGTTTCTCTCACTGAGGATAGGGTGTTGCTAAGAGTTCTGAAGAAAAATGTCCCGTCCCTTTAATAGAGATCCCATCTGTAGAAATGGTCAGCTGAAGGTTTTCATGGCATGGAGGTAAATGGCATCACCTGTTAAATAACATTCTAAGCCTCCGCCAAGGAAGTCCACAGTTGCTTTGCAGAGGAAGGCAATGGCAGACCATCTCTGAACTTCTCTTGCATTGAAAATCTATAGGTGCTGTGATTTGCCAACATTTTCCACCACTATTAGGCCTCTTTTAAAGGGAAAGTGCATTTTTTTCCTCCAAGCCGTTGGCATTTTCTCTCCAAGCAGTGTGGTATAGTGGTTAAAGAGTCGGACTAGGATCTGGAAAACCCAAATTCATATCCCCACTCTGCCACAGAAGCTTGCTGGGTGACCTTGGGCCTGTACACCTTCTCAGTCTAACCTCCCTCGCAGGTTGTAAGCATAAACCATTGGAGAGGAAAACAATGTGCGCCACTTTGGGCACGATATAAATCAAGTAAATAAAATAAAAATAATAACCAACCCTCATGGTGGATCTGTTTACCTGAAGGAAT
Organism: Euleptes europaea; assembly: GCF_029931775.1. Classification (NCBI taxonomy): domain Eukaryota; kingdom Metazoa; phylum Chordata; class Lepidosauria; order Squamata; family Sphaerodactylidae; genus Euleptes; species Euleptes europaea. The sequence goes on along the minus strand of NC_079319.1, from coordinate 26,841,920 downwards.
GGCTCTGTCTATGCACTCCTTGAATATTTTGTGCGCAGCTCAAAGACACAAATCAAATCAATCAAATATTGCACACAAAAAATCTCCAGTGCTCTGTCTATCCAAAGGTAATTAAACCTAGTTGTTTTATCCCTGGAACTGTGTGTCCAAATTAAAAATATAATGAAATTTTCCCTTTGCATATACATATGGTTAATGAGAAGTGGAACAGAAAATCTGGCAAAGAAATATTTGAATTCCCTTTAAAAAAAGTTCTTAGAAGAAATAAAAAAAATATTATAATAAATAATTGATAGTATTGCTGGCTTGGCCTCTGATTGCTAAGGCTTAGGTCTAGTCTAGACATTATAGTAATCATGGGGTGATTTCTGTTTTCACATGACATATTTGTTCATTTAAAAGAGGTACCATGTGTATTTGGCTTGTTCAGTTGACAAAAATACAGTAGCAAATAAACACCAAAAGTATAAATACAGTACAAAGTGTGTGGCTGTAGGGCAAAAACTCATTTCATAATCTTAGTAGTTTATTTAAACAAATTGACACCAATCAACAAGTTGGTACATAACCAAAGATATATATATATATATATATATATATATATATATATATATATATATATATATATATATATATATATACATTACTGCTTTTACAGAAGTCAAACATCCTTCATTCTGTAATCCTTTGAAGGTTAAATTCTTTCACAGATAAACCTTTTGCAAGATGTGAAAGTCATTTCACATGAAAGTTGGCCATTGCCACCTCAGGAATCCATGTCAAGAGTTCTGTGATAATTTCACATGATCTTTTTAGTCTATGGAAATGAGAACATTTGCATTAGAATCTTAGGAATGAGGCTGTTCATATCTTTTGCCCACAAAATTCTGATTCCAAACTGTGAGAAAGAATGGAGATTATCTTGCCATCTCTGTGTTTATGGCATTCCTTCAAAAGAATGGCTCCTACATCTTCCTTTACCTAGTTAGGGATGCCTTACGGGATATGGAATCTTCAGATCACTGAGAGGGTGGGGAGGGAGGGGAAACACATTCTGAGGGGAGAGTTTATGGGGGAAATCCTTTGTACCGCACAATGCATACCATTGTTCGCAAGGATCAATACTTTTTATTTTTTAAAATTTACATTATTTATAGTCTGCCTTTCTCTCTGGGAGAAAAATTTACATTATTTATAGTCTGCCTTTCTCTCCAACCCTCCACAGTCCCCAACCCACCACGCCAGGCCTCTCTCTGAGTCCCATTGTACATTCATTTCTTCATTTGAGATATTTACACTCCATTGTGAGATATTTATACTCCACCATCATGTCACCAGCCAGAAGTGTGATAAGCTGCATCACGTAGATAAGGCCTTGGTCTGTCCTATATGTCAAAAGCAATGGTAGTGCTATCTTAACTACTACTTAATTACTAATTATCGCCCACCAGTAATTGGCATTCAGTGTTGAGAAACAGGTTTGTTCAAGTGCCTATCAGGATTTGGAAGAGGTGAGCTTCCTACCTAGCAGGGTTGGGGGCAGACAGACAGGTGGATATCTACATGAAAAGAAAGTGTGTGTGTGTTAAGTGGTGTCAAGTTGCTTCCAATTTATGGCAACTCTATGAATGAATGACCTCCAAAATGTCCTCTCTATAACAGCCTTGCTCAGGTCTTGCAAACTGAGGACTGTGGCTTCCCTGATTGAGTCAATCCATCTCATGTTGGGTCTTCTTTTCCTGCTGCCTTCAAGTTTTCCTAGAATAGTTAGATTAGAGTCCAGTAGCACTTTAGATACCCACAAGAGTTTCAGGGTATAAGCTTTTGAGAGTCAAAGCTCCCTTCATTAGACATGAGTAGAAATAGAGATCTCTGAGTCATTTTATCCCAGTCAGAAGGTGGGAAGGGTGTTGTAAAAAATACCTGTAAAGGATGCAAAGGTACAATGCATATTGTAATCATCTTGATTAAAACAGAGGGAAAATGCTTGGGGGCAGAAAATTAGCATCTGTAGTGAGATAAGAATCCTATGTCCCTATTCAGCCCTGGGTGTTTATGCGTTTACCCGGTGCATCCTTTAGAAGAATTTTTTACAACACCACTTTCACACTGGAATGGATGTTCTCCCTCACTTTTTTTACTGCTACTCTTGTACTGGTCTTGGCTAGCTTACTTTCCCCCCTGCCCACAAAGTTGTTTCACTGTCCCAACTTAGGAACAGGGCTATTCTGTATTTGTTTCCTTATGATTTGTAAACCGCTACATGTAAAACAGGTGCAAAGAAAATATAAATGACATCTGAAACCAGAGCCTAGAACCCAAGTGAAAGCCACAATAACAGAAACAGAAATAATCAGAGAACAACTTTTATCAGTGCATTGAAGGCCCTGGAAAGTGTTTTTATCTAGAACTAGTGAACTTTGCATTTTGCAGTGTGCTATTTGTGTGCATAGCAGCATCTAGCAAAGTCCAACTTTGTATGAAGAATAGATCTCTGGATCTGCTGCATCCCAGGAAGTGGAATCCAGTTTATGCTGCTAATCATCAGCTGTTCTAAACCACAGCTCCATTCCATGCTCTGAGGCAGGGATCCCCAACCTTTTTGAGCCTGCAGACTCCTTTTGAATTCTGACATGGGGTGGGCTTAGCCACAAAATGGCTGCCACAGAAGGCAGAGCCAACCACAGAATCTCAGGAGCGAGGTTCTGCATAACACTAATCGTAACTCTTCAACATTTAAAGCAGATGTTCTATTCCTTTTTAAATGAACATACCTTTTTAAATGAACATTTGCGGCCCCAGCCCTACGGGGGGGGGGGGAAGTGGTGGGGGCACTTGTTACCCCCAGGGGAAAACCCATACCCTGGTGACTGACCCCGCATGGTCCTATCCAATAATGACTAGTACACCGTAGCTGGAGTGAAAAAGGCCACAACTTTATTGATTACAGCGTTGGGCGTTGGCAAGCATGAAGGGCAGGATCCAGGGATCAGCTGACCCGTCTGTCAGCTCATAGCACCCTGCGCCCAACCTGTCTGCTGGGCGCAGCCTGAGATGGCAGTATGCCGGGTCCCCACGTGGGCGGAAGCCAACTGTGTGGTCCACTGCCACTTGGGAGGAGGCCAAACCGCAGCCCCTGAACCAGGCTTCACCATTCCTGGCCTCCCCCCAAAACCCCTTATTAGGGTCCCCAGAGTGGGAAGTGGGGCACGCAGGCCGTCTTTCCCCCAAACTGGATCTGGCCCTATGCCCAAACCGCCAACCCTCAGTTGTGACAGATGACCCACCCAAACCCCCATAAACCAAGGGGAGCGCGGGCGGGCCAAGCGGCGTGGTGGGGAAGAACGGCCGAGGCCAGGGGCGGGGCTGCGTTTTTCCCCCCCCCCTGTGCGCCGGCCGGCCCCGATCTCATTGGAGCCAGCCCGGCCCCGTGACAGCCCTGAAAGGGCCCGCCAAGTCTACCCGGGGGGCGGGGCGACAGCCGCGGGGGCGGCCGGGAGCGGGCTGCTGCCATTGCCCCCCACGGCCGCCCCACGTATAACACAGGCTCACCCCCCACCCCCAAAAGGGGGCGCCATCGCCCCGCCGACCCAGCACAGCCGTGGCAGCCGGTAAGCCAGGACCCAGCCTCCTGCCCCCCCTGTTCCCACCCCAGTGGGTCCACAAACCCGGATCTCCCCAGAGGGATCCGGTGCATTTTTAAATATTTTCTTGCATACCCACAGCTTGCCTTCAGTCATGCAGTCAAGATGCTTGTGCTGTTGTGGCAGCTGGTAAAGTTTTTTTTTAAAAAATCTCCACAGCCAATCAGATCTCCAATGGCCAATCAGAAGCCCTGCTGGGCAAAAGCCCAATCTGGCCCCACCCATTTTCTAAATACACTCGATTGGCACGTAGAAAGGAGTCAGTGGTTGCCATGGTACCCATGTAGGGTTGCCAGGTCCCTCTTTGCCATCGGCGGGATGTTTTCGGGGCGGAGCCTGAGGAGGGTGGGGTTTGGGGAGGGGAAGGACTTCAATGCCATAGAGTCCAATTCCCAAGGCGGCCATTTTCTCCAGGGGAACTGATCTCTATCAGCTGGAGATCAGCTATAATAGCAGGAGATCTCCAGCTAGTACCTGGAGGTTGGCAACCCTATGCCCACGGGCTCCACGTTGGGGATTCCTGCTCTTAGGGCAGTTGCTGGATCTGAACAACTGACGACTCTGATAAGCAACCAGCAAAAAAATAAAAAATAAAAACAATAACCCAACCTCTATAAATGGCTCTCTTGTAAATACTGTTTGGTTGTGCAGCACTGAACTACTGGCCTTGTCCTGAGGTTCAGAAACCCCAAACAGGGGGCATCTGCCAGTAGTACTCAAGAGATGTCAGTTTAATTCTTGGCTGTTTACCTTGGAAATGAAAACAGAATTTTCTGAGCTGCAATGTGCTAAAAATGAGGGCATTGCTCTTTAAAACAGCTGAACCCTGCAAAAGAATGAAAACCCAGCAGGAACTGCAGGTGACTACATAGTGCTGAGCCAGCTAATAGCAACACTGGAGAGCAGCCAAGCCTCGCTGGGCTCCACTCTATTAAAAATCCATGTCACCACTCCACATCTTGAGGTGTTTCTTTAACACCAGGGGCTGCGGTCCTCAGCCTCTTACTCTGGAGTTGCCTCACCAAAGTCAGAGGGCCTCCGCAGAGGCAGGGGTCCCCAGCAGTGCCTTGCGGCCTGCAATTCTGGTGACTGAAAGATACACGAAAATAAAGGTGTTCCGTTGGGAACTTAACGGAAGGAAGCCATTCTGGTTTTCATGTACCTTGCGAAGTGACACGAACTGATTTTCTCTCTTTCTCCATTATTATTTGCTTGAAAGCAAACCTAAAAACCCCTCGGATTGTGTAACAGCATTGCTCACAGGCCTGGAGGAAAATGTCCAGTCTGTTTAATAGAGGCTTAATGTGTGGAAATGGGCAGCTGAAGCTTTTAATGGCATGGAGGTAAATAATGTCCCACTAAACTTCTATTAAAAGGACAGGGCATGTGTTTCTCCAGGCAGCTGGCAATGCCATTGTATAATGAAGGGAATTCTGTTTGCATAGTGAGTGTATTAGGTAGGAGGGTTTTTTCTCTGCTCATTTTCAGGCAACTCATTAATTTTTTCAAAGGAAACAACTCAGTTTTCTAAAGAATCCTATGCAAAATGCTACATTAAAAATTTGCTTCAAAATTTAATAAAAACACCACCAATATAGGGTTGTCGTCTGCCTGGAGAAAAAAACTGTCCTGTTTGTTTAACAGGGGTTTAATAAGATGCTATTTACCATGTGATATTGTTTACCTCCATCCTGTGTACCTCATGCATCTTTGTGCCTAGAAGCAAGCCAAATTCGCTTGGAAACCAGAGGCTGGCTTATGACAACAAAATTATAGTTACTATGGCACTTTGTCCATCATATGCTAACAGAATTTGAACGATCCAGTTGGATAAACCATATTGAAACCTAAATTAGATCAATTGGAATCCCATTGGACTCTCTGCTCTGTCTTACAGAGAATTCAGCGTTTGAGTTGATTAAGCACAGATTTTTAGACATAGAATTGCAGGAGCTCAGAAGATCGGCAAGCAGTAGATGTTCCCCTCCATGTTGTGAACCCTGGGCATATAATCAGGCTTTGGTGCAGTACCTTACGTGTTTAACCGATCCCCAACTGAGAAGAGCATATATGCTCGCTAAATTTAATGTCCTTCCATCAGCCTTGCTCTATGGAAGATTTAATAACGTCCCATATTCGGACAGGGTTTGTCCATGCAGGGAGGGCGTAATAGAATCAGTCCTCCATGTACTACTTAACTGTTTGCTGTATGCTAGGGGTCGATCACAATTTATAGACCCGATTTTTGCGGACAGGGAATGGTTACCCACCAAAATCAAGGCATCCTGTCTTATGACTGTACAGGACCGAATAAAAATTGAATCGGTGGCAAGGTTCTTGCCGTCTGCAATCAATGAACGTGAACGCCTTTGTATTAAATAAGGCTGGTTTAGGACTGTGAAATCAAGTAATCCACTTAGCCTTTTAAACTGATTTTATTGCAAAACCGATGGGGGTTAAATGTACCTGTATACTATGATTTTACTGTAATTGTTTTGTAATTGTTTTACTCCATTGCCAATAAGGGCTTTTGTTCGTTCGTTTGTATTTACCTCCATGCCATGAAAAGCTTTACCTGACCATTTCCACTCCGTAAACCCTTTTCCTCCAGGCTCACTAGCAACCTTACATCAATGCTGTCCAAAGAAAATTACATCTATTGGGCTGGCTCTGACTAGCTTTTTACTGATTCTCACCTAATTCCCCTCTTTATTACAGACCCTGTTGCATGTGGCTTTTGTCCATGCAGGTCCCACAAGCCCCAGCATAGCCTTTTTGGTCGTCAAATGAGACCCATTTCTTATTTTTTCAAAAAACTTGCTGGATCCAACCCACTGGCATCTCTGTAGTACATTTACAGAATAAAGACCTACGCATCTTTATTTGAAAGTAAGTCCACTGCACAAAGTGAGATTTGCAATGAGTTTCCAAGTGTATTTGATTAGAGGCAAGTCCCACCAACTTCAGTTTATTTCCTAGTAAGTGAATTGATTACAGCAAATATTCTTAGGCTCACAGCCATAATGTTCTCTGAAATTCTCAAGCATCAGCTTAAGGGGAAACAGGTTGTTGTTGGTGTTCTGCCTAGCCCTTCTCTTGGTAAACATTTTTCCATTTTAAAAAAAGAAACAACATGAATTTTACTTTTTTAAGTACTTTGTACAGGGTTGCCAGGTCCCTCTTCGCAACCGGCGGGAGATTTTGGAGGCAGAGTCTGAGGAGGGCAGGGTTTGGGGAGGGGAGGTACTTCAATGCCATAGAGTTCAATTGCCAAAGCGGCCATTTTTCTCCAGGCAATCTGATCTCTATCGGCTGGAGATTGGTTGAATTAGCAGGAGATCTCCTGCTACTACCTGGCAGTTGGCAACCCTAACTTTGTATGAACTTGCTAAGATACTACTGCTGTGGACTCTGTGTGTGTGTATATATGTGTGTGTGCGAGCACCTGAAATTTGTACACACTTCATGTACCACATTTTGGGTTCCCTTTGTACAGTAAGATTGGTGTAAATGATATGGAGTGTATCTAAAATTGTAATGCAAATGAAGGCCAGCAGAGTGCATCTTGTTTTTCAGAAACTTCTGTCTTTGAGTAAAGCTCTCAGAATCACAGCTGCTGGAAACTGCACAGCTCTATTTTTTTGTTCTTGAAAGTGGGTTACAAAAAAAGAAACAAAAACAAAAATAAATACTGAGAGAGAGGGGTAAAAGATGGAAAGTGTACATCAGGGGTACCATTTAGGAATATCATATAGTGCAAGTAATGATTCCTCAGGAGAAACTTTCCAACTCAGATCTGACAAAGGGAGTTTGGACTCTCCAAATCTTATACCCCAAAAATCTTGTTGGTCTCTAAGGTGCTACTGGACTCGAATCTGGCTGCTCAGTCAGGAGAAACTATGCCTTTAGTTATTTATATATGTGGTATAAAAAGTACACTTATTATTTTCTTGAGGCGTAATCTTATGTAGACCTATACATTTTGTTGCGGGTCTGTCCTACAACCCTTCTCAGTGAAATTATCTTACTAACTCCTGAAATGGCACTCATGGAGAGAAGACTATTGCTGTCTTGGAGTTTGTTTTTTATTCCATGGGTTGTTAAATTGGAAACTAGGGCTGTCAAAAAAAAAAAAATTCGGTACAGTTCGGATTCGGCCGAATTTGGCCCTTGTGGGTTCGGTACGTGCCAAAGTCCGAACTCCCCCACTTCGGATCCGTTCAATTCGGCGGCAATTCAAAGTTCGGGAAAAAAATTCGGCCGAATAAAGCCATTAAAAACACAACCGCGCCTTTCCGTGGCTCTGGGGGGGGCATTTTTGGGCTTAGAGGTCCCAAACTTTCAGCAGAGCTTCAAAGGACGTATATTGAAAGACTCCCCAAGTTTTGTAAAGATTGGGTCAGGGGGGGCTGAGATTTGGGCCCTGAAAGGGGTCCCCCCCACCCTTAATGTGGATCTCTCCGCAGAGCTTGCCGCCCACGCACAAAGCTCCCGGCCCGACAAACAGCTGATGAGAGCAAGGGCGGGGCAGGTGCTAAGAACTTTGCAAAGCAACACAACTGCAGAGCAACCCCTTTGCAAATATGCAAAGGGCGGGGCAGGTGTGAAGAATTTTGCAAAACAATACAACTGCAAAGCAACACAAGCACGCAATGCAAAACCTTTGCAACAGTGCATAGCAACACCTGACACCTGGGAGTTTGCATACCATGGAAAGGGACAGAGGCAGCTAGCTATGCATAATGAGCAGGAGGGGGTGGAATGTCTCCTTTTGCATTGGACTTGGGACCAGGCAGATGCATTCTTTAAGTCACCATTTGAAAACCAGTTTTGAGCAAGCATCAATAACCTAACTGATCTTATGAATGAGGAAAAACCTGAAGAATAAAAATGAAGCCCCCCCCTCAAACCAGGGAGAGAGAGACTGGAGGGGGAACACACACCCCAGGCAGAACCGGCAAAAGCCCCCTTTGGCTTCCCCCCCACCCACAGAAACTGCTCCCTCCCCACACACACACACAGACTCTGCTTTCCCCCCCCACACACACACACAGAAAAGAAAAAATATAGATTAAAGCCCCCAAAGGGGTCTTACTGTGGCTGTCTTCTGTTCCAGCAGGAGGGGCTGGGTAATCCAATATGATTCCATTTGTATCCAATATAAGATCCATATGTATGCATCTCTCGAGGGTGATCCATTCATCCCAATAGGGGAAAGGGGAAAGCCCATATCTCGGGGGGCCCTGACCCAATGTTTACAAAACTTGGGTGGTCTCTTAAAAAGCCTTGACTGAAGCTCCGCCGAAAGTCTGGGATCGGCACACCCAAAAATGCGCCCCCTGCAGCCATGGAAAGAGAAAAGGGGGGGGAGCCAATATTTCAGCCCCCACTGAACCCATCTTTACAAAACTTGGGTGGTTTCTTAAGAGGGGTTCTCTGAAGCTATGACAAACGTTTGGGGGCTGAACCCCCAAAAAAGCGCCCCCTGCAGCCACGAAAATGGAAAAGGGGGGAGAGGAAAAAGGGGTGGAGCCCATATCTCGGGGGCCCCTGACCCAATTTTTACAAAACTTGGGGGGTATCTTAAGAAGCCTAGTCTGATGCTCCGCTGAAAGTTTGGGGTCGGCACACCCCAAAATGCGCCCTCTGCAGCCATGGAAAGAAAAAAGGGGGGGAGCCCATATCTCGGGACCCCCTGACCCAATGTTTACAAAACTTGGGTGGTCTCTTAAAAAAACCTGTCTGAATATCCCCTGAAAGTTTGGGGTCGGTACCCCAAAAAATGCGCCCCCTGCAGCCACGGAAAGGAGCGAATGTGCACAAGCACCCCCTCACACACACATGAGGATTTCCCTCTCTCTCTCTCTTTCCCCGGCCGGCCGCACATCAGCTGATTCCTCCAGCACTCAATCCTGACTGATTGGCCAGAAGAAGACCCAGCTTGGCCACCGATTGGCCGGGGGAGGAGAATGCTGCTTCCTGACGGTTATGCTGCTTACTGACGGCCGAATTGGCCGAATTTATTCGCCGAACTCCCGAACTCGCTGAATTCGGCCCCCCCGGTTGCCCGCCAGTTTTGAGTTCGGATCCGTCCGAACTAAAAACCGCCGAATCAAGGGAAATTCGGCTGATTTTCAGTTCGGGCCGAACCGAATTGACAGCCCTATTGGAAACAAGTCCCACTGACTTCAGAGTGAGCTTTTACTCTAAGGAAACATACATAGGATTGCAAGATGCAGAAGCATCCATGAATTGCGCTTTGACAATCTGCCTTGTCAGCGTCAACAGGAAAAAGCAGGACAAATACAGGCCAACAGTCTGAAATTTACTGGTGGTTGTGGTGTATGCAGAGGTAAGATCAGGGTTACCACACACACCCCAACACCCCAAACCTTGATTGGGACCTGATGTCATATTGATGGTAGTACGAGAGCCAGCGTGGTGTAGTGGTTAGGAGCGGTGGTTTGGAGCGGTGGACTCTGATCTGGAGAACTGGGTTTGGTTCCCCACTGCTCCACATGAGTGGCGGAGGCTAATCTGGTGAACTGGATTTGTTTCCCCACTCCTACACATGAAGCCAGCTGGGTGACCTTAGGAAAGTCACAGCTCTGTAAGAGCTCTCTCAGCCCCACCTACCTCATAGGTTTTCTGTTGTGGGGAGGGGAAGGGAAGATGATTGTAAGCTGGTTTGAGTCTCCTTTAAGTGGTAGAGAAAGTCGGCATATAAAAACCAACTCTTCTTCTTCTTGTATACTCTGTTTGCAACACTGACTGTCCACTATAGTCTTATTAGATGAAATAATGTTTGAGCTTTGCAGACGTAAAGCCGCAACAGTCATGCCAACAATAATGTTTTATCTAATGATATGTGAGACCTCTAAACAGTTGGAGGAATGACAACAATGTACAAGCAGAAAGGTGTAAGCCTGAATTCCTTCTCAAAAGGAGTCCTCTGAGAAGACTTTGGGTGTGTGGTAGGTCACCGGCAGCCAGAGACAAGGTCACCACTGTTGTGCCCTATGGGGGAGCGGCTCTGGATCATTCTTCAAATGTTGACCTTCTACAAGTGCACTAAAGCATTTGGGGGGTTAGGGGGGGTCTTTCCACCACAACATTCTCCTTTGTTCACCAATTATGAGGTGTGAGGGACTCTCCACTGTAACACAGGATGCAACAAAAGAAGGTGTAGCAGGACGGGGCTAACCACAGTTAGCATTTGCAATGGCTGCCATTCAGGGACAGCTGCATACGCCTACATTCCACTGAAGCGAACAGAACCTAAACATTTAACTGTGCCGTTTAGTTATATTTGTTTAAAGGAGGCTTAATTTTTACTGGCTTGGATAAGGGTGAACTATCTCATTATCATCACGATGCCGGTAGAGATATGCTTCATCTTCAAGATGCCCAGTGCTTTGTAGTGACAACCGTTCAAATGTATTTATATTGTCCAGTCAAAAATGTGGTAGTTTCAACTTTTTTAAGAGCATGTTTTTTAAACATCATTGGTAAATGGAAATTTTGACTTTCTGCCCAGGACACCATGACAGCTTCTCCTTTACAACAGAAACACCAACTAATAGGATAATAAATCCCTACTTTTTTTCTCTCTAAACAAGTGTTGCTTCAGTTAGACTTGCTGTTGCGTTCCCCTTACTGTCTGGCCAAGTTCCTTCAGATGATGATTGTATCTATTTATTAAAAGACTTTCAGCTCATCTATCTCCATCCACACTTTCCTGATTTCCTTTTAAACATCATTGGCTAAAAACTCTAAATGTATCAAGAGTGTTTTGCCTAGCAGTTTTATGATAATTAATTTTCGTGGTGAAAGCTTTGGTGTTTATTTGAACTTTACTAAGCTTTTAGCCAGGCAGTCACAGAGAACAGAACGATCCAACCTACCAGAGGTTTTGCACGGGCTTGGTACTTAGAAACTTATGTTTGCTCAAGGACATAACATTTTGCGCAAATTCAAAGTCTGACCAACTTTCAGAATTCAGATTGAAAATTCCACGTTCAAATTAATATAATAATATCCAGCATATACATATTACTTTGGTGCATTAAAAGCACTTTTTTCAACAGCGCACTCTATGGCAGAATGTTCCTTGCAAACACTATTGACTCAAACAAATTAATAACCTTTTATTCAGCACTGTGATTCAGCAAAATGCACATCGCATTCAGGCATTAGCCAGGGCCACTTTCAGTTAAAGACATAGGGTAAGACAAGGTGGAATGATATAAGTATTTTGCTATTTGATTACAGAGAGGAGTGGACATGTTCATGGAGGAGAGGGGTATTCATGGCTACTAGTAAAAATGGTTACTAGTCATGATGCATACCTATTCTCTCCAGGATCAGAGGAGCATGCCGAATTGTCTTGTTTGTGGGCTTCCTAGAGGCACCTGGTTAGCCACTGTGTAAGCAGACTACTGGACTTGATGGGCCTTGGTCAGATCTAGCATGCCCTTTCTTATGTTCTTAGGTTCTTATGAAAACAAATATTTCCTAACTAAGCACAAATCGTTTTTTATTTATTGTATTTCATTTATACCCTTCCCATTCTCTGCCATGCCGGCTGGGAAATTGTGTCAGTATTGTTAATCGCATGTAACAGATTAGTGGTATAAAATACCAATCTTGTACCAATTGTGGCTTCCCTAAGGCTACCTACTGAGCTCACCATGGCAGGCTAGACAAAGCAGTTTGGGCACCCAAGCTGCTGCTCACCCCCTGCCATGAGGAAGTAGTGCCTCCCTCCTCCCACCAGGTCATAAAGGTCCTTTATGCACGGGTACTTTCACTCACATTCCCCCTGGACTGACTCGGTTGTTCCTTGGAGTTATGCATGAGTTTTCCATCCATTAGAGATGACCTCGTGGCCAGCCCTCACAAATTCCGGGTCTTGCCAATACTGTTAAAACCCAATTCTTCGATCTCCCCTGAGATCAGCCCAAATCAAATCATCCTCATCTCCATGCATAAGCCAAAGCATGGGACAGGGTAGCTGGAGGGGTGGGGTGTTGACGTTTTTCTCACAGTAAGCACTACAGCCAATTACAAAGCAGCGTTTCAAGGGGCGGGGACACAAATGCTTCCTGATTTTTGTCTCCCACCCAAGTTCTTTCTGAGCAGACATTTGTCTCACATAAGAAAGGGTTTTTAAATGATGCCCCCCCCCAATTCCTTTTAAAGAGCTCCATTTTTTAAAATGGTTTTTAAGACAGCACTTGGGTTTCCACAAGTGGGAGAAGAGAACAGGACGCTTTTCTCACAGTAAGCACTACAGCCAATTACAAAGCAGCGTTTTCAAGGGGTGGGAACTCTGTCACACTCTGTCATAAATTTTTATTTGAGACATAGTAGAAGCCTCTGGATAAGCAGTATAGTCTTGGCACTCAGCTGATCTGTTATCACAGCAAAGTTTAACCTTTTGCCTGGGTACTGACAGGCAGGCTTGGCTTGTCCATCCCTGCCTTGATCCAATTTGCCTTCCTCCTCTTATCACAGGTTGAGTAATCATCCTGAATATAATGCTTAATGTTATCCATCATCACATGTCTTTCCCCTTCTAAGTTTGATGTACCTATTAAAGTCCTTCAGAGAGATGCATGACTTTTGGAAGATTACAAAAGGAAAGGATGAACAAGCCCAGTATTAATCATACTTCAAGGGTTTTGTGCTGGGAGATGAGATTGGGTAAGAGAAAGGGACCTGTCATAAATCCTTTCTGGGTGTTAAAAAGTACTAATTACATTTAAAGCCAACAAGAACTTAATCAGTTTTCACTAGCATTACAAAGGCCTGGTTTTCCTGCCTTCTCCCCCACCCCTTTCGTCCTCATTCCTCTTGAGTTGCATCAGTGCATTACGTAACATTTACCCTGCAAAGGTCTAATATTTGTTCCTAGCAGAACTGTAACCGAACGGTCATGCTGAGTTGTTACTGCGTATTTCTCCTGGAATCGGTGCTGAGAACTCCCGCCTCCTAATCCTGGTTCTGACAGCGACTCCCCCTGTGGCCCTGAATTCAGCACTTAACCTCCCTGTCTGCCTACCCATCTGTAAAATGGGGATAATAGCACTTGCGTCTTTCATAAAAAGCGGTGTGCGGATTAATTAGCTGGCACTGATGAAGAACGCTGAGGATTTTAGGCACCTTGACACAGCTAAGCGTAACTGGACTACGTTTCTCAATTTACGTCATTCCCATGACTTCAATGGGACTGGATCAGCAAGCAATGCCGACGCAAGGCTGTTTCACACTGACTTGTTGCTTGGTCCCCCATCCCTGTCTAATGGGCATGCAGCCAGGCAATGCTGAAGGCAAAGGCTAAGCCTGTAGGCCTTTCGCCTTTGTGTAATTAACTGCTTATTTGAGCTCATTTTAAAAGCTACTTCAAGGTGGCACAACTGTTCTCCAGTCCTTCTCCTTGGCAGGATCTGCTGCACCCCCCACCCCACCCCACCCCGCTTCCCCTTCCTACATGCATTCCATTCCCTTCCTTGCAAAGGTAATGGTTATAATAATTTACTGACTTGGTTTTGGGGGGGGGGGTGCTAAGTTGGTTGTTGATAATCTGTTCATTTGGCATTTCACGTTTTGAGGTTTGGGTGCCATATGAAGACTTCTAAAGCAATTAAAAATGAGAAGAAGGAAAAGAGCTGGGTTTTATACCCCACCTTTTCTCTTTAAGGAGACCTTTAAGGAGTCTCAAAGTGGCTTACAATCACCTTCCCTTCCCCTCCCTTGTGAGGTAGGTGGGGTGAGAGAGTTCAGGAAGAGAGCTGTGACTAGCCCAAGGGCACCCTGCAGGCTTCATTTGGAGGAGTGGGGTAACAAATCCGGTTCTCCAGATCAGAGTCTGCAGCTCTTAACCACTATGTGATGCTGGCTGGGACCCAAAAAGTATAATGTACTTTTGGTTTGTAGGATTTGTTTCCTTGTTTCCCTGGACCTTTGGCAGATAAATTGGGTGGAGGGTGTTCGTGTATATGTGTGCGCATTTCCCATGCTCTCTTGATTGATTTAGTGTTGCTGTGCATGTGGCAAGATACAGGTTTATGAGATGATACATGGGGTGGAGAAAGCGAATAAAGAGAACTTTTTCTCCCACTCCCATAATACTAGAATTTTATTTATTATAACATTTATATCCTGCCTTTCTTCATGGTTCTAAGTGACTTGAAATCGATGGGCAGCAGGCTCACAAAAGAGAAGCAGACCTTTAATCAAGTAATTTAACTGCGGAATTCACTGCCAGTGGACATAGTAATGGCCATGAGCATAGATGTGTACATGCCAAAAATATAAACACATTGTAAACTGCACTTTCAGCCCACATTCTGAATTCGTTGAGCACTGTGTAATTTAATGGCGAATAAACTCGGAATAAAATCCCAGTGGAGAGAATTGCAGGCTCCAGAATGAGAGCTGCTGTCCGTCCCAAACAAGTAATTGTTTATAAACGAATATTTGTCATGACTAATAATTGAATGGCAGGGAAGTCAGATGGTCTCCCACTGCCCCAATTATTTTCAGTTTTCTGAGTCACATAGTCAGCATGTAAAAAGAAAAGCTGCTGGTCTTTGTAACAATGAAAAGTTGATTCTCTCCCACCAGTGCTTCCAATGTGTTATAAATCTATAGCAACCAATGAGTGCTAGTTTGGTGCACTGCAACAAGTTGGAGGTCAGAGACCCAAGTCCAAACTCTATGGACATTTATGCAGGGGTCAATTTTGATGCTCGCTCAAAGCTCTTTTTTAAAATGCGGCCTTTAAAAAGCCTATTCACGGTCCCAACGCAAAAGGAGAAATTCCACACACATACACCCACTCGCCTGCTCCTTCATTCCTTTGTTTGCATAGCCATTAGCATCGCTGGTTGTATTGCTAATGCGCAGCTATGATTATGCAAGCTTCCTTGAAGGAATTCTTCGATGCTGGGCAGAGCAAGCAATCGGTTCCAGGACTTACCCGGAGCCAGATTTGGTGTCCTGGGCGGGGGTGACATCAGCTGAGGCAGCCCGGTGGTTTCTTCGGCCCGGGCTCCTGCTTCCCCTCGTTTGATTGGTCCTGGGGAGCAATCTCTCCCCCAGCCAATCAGGAAGCTCCTGAAGGTTCAAATGAGCCTATCAGGTTTAGGATGGGGTCACCTGGGCTGGGAGACAGTTACAGAGCAGGAGAGGAGTTCTTACTCTGGTCCTTCTGCTCTGCATAAAACAGGAGGTTTTCTGGCCCCCAGCTCATTCTGTCTCCGGCTTTGTGGGAGACAGATCGGAGGAGCTGCAGCAGCAGAAGGGCCGGAGACAAGCTCGTGGGCGGTGGTAGCGGAGGCAGAGACTGGCAGGCGAGGCTCTCAGCCTGGCCAGAAGTTCTCAGAGCCTGGAGGAAGAACTGCGCCGCCAAGACTGCTTCAGGCAGTGGAGCCGCCCCTTGTCCTTTTGGCTGCCCCTAGGCAGACGAGCATTTATCACTACCCCGGCCGGGGGGGTCAGATCCCGGGAGAGAATATCAGGGCCTGAAGGGACGGCCCGGGGGACAGTGCCAGTGAGCGGCTGACCCCCCCTTCAATTAAAAAAAAGAGAGAGCAAAAGAGCTGAAAATCACGGCGTGGCTCTGGCTGGCTGCAAATCACTGAAGGCAGAGAGAGGGAGCCAGAAGCCACCCTATTGGGTTTGGAGGGCAGCAAGGGAGTTATGCCTCCCCAAACCCAAGCCTCCCGGTCAGAAGCCTAGGATTCCCCTCCTCGCACGAGGGGCCGGGCCGGGTCCGCACGGTGATCATGGGCTCCCCCCAGGAGACCTGGCTCCCAGAGGGCTGCACGGAGTGAGGAAGGCCAGGCTCCCACGGCCCAAGGGCCTTGCCAGGCTGCAAGGGCTGTCTCCTCGGGGGGGGGGGGGGTTAGGTGCCAGGATGCCAACCCTAGGCTTGGGGGAGCGGTCCTCCCCAGAGGTGGCAGGCAGGCAGGCCACACTCGAGGGCTTGTTCCAGGTGGTAGAGTGGCTTTCCGAGCAGGTGGGGAAGCTACGCTCCCACCAATTGATGGCGAGAGATGAACCTACAGAGACTTCCCCAGTGGTTCCGCTTGATGGGCGATCCACTTCCAGACGTCGGCATCATCAGGGCTCATCATCTCCTGACTCTTCGGTTTCGGGCAGGCGTGCCTCACATCGAAAGCATAGGTCATCCCACAGGAGGCGCACTGGAGGGAGATACAGACGTCAGCCTGATATGTCAGACAGCGCCAGTTCCTCGGGTGAGAGCTCTTTGGGGTTGGGTTCCCTGAATCATCAGATTGACTATTGGTTGGCAGCAGCTAATATACCTGGCCTGCCTACCTGGGGATTACACTGAAGGAGGCTGTCCAGGCGGGGAAAAGGAGGTTCTGCTCTGAGAAAAATCTGGGAGGGGGGAAAGGAGGAAGGTTATCCACACTTGCCACCAACCTTTGATGATGACGAAGACCCCCCCAGGTATTCACCTCCCACGTAGGATCTGGGAGGACATTCTGGATGGCTACAACGTAGACTTGTTTTCTCTGGCAAAACCCAAGGTAGAAGAGGGTCGTAGATCCAAATCTTCCTCGAGGGACAAACGAAAGGACAAAGGGGTGGGCAGTGACAAATCCTTTGACAAGTGGTTAACTGGTTATACCATTTACATAGGTGTTGTTGCTTCAGCTTATCCCGAGAGGGGGTGGCATTTGCTAAACCACCTAGGGAATGTGTTAAGGGCCCACTCTTTAGCAGGAGACCAAGCAGCAGTAGATTATGATGAGGCATTCAGAAAGTACGCATTGCAGAACGAGCGTGCCAGATGGGACCTCATCAACGACAAGTTATGGCTGGTCACAGTTGGCCCACACATTAAGGGAAAACCCGAGGGGGATGCCTAAGTCAATGGAAACCCACTCGCAGGGACAGTACCCGGCACATCTGCTGGGATTATGGGCAAGGAAGGTGTCAGCGTTCCAAATGCAAATATGAGCATTGCTGTGTCACATGTTATGGTCCCCATCCTAGAACACTTTGCCCTCGGGGTAGCACGAGCTCGCAGTCCTTTCGTGGGAATCGACCCTCTGCAAGGAAAGAGGGGGGTCCACTAACAACAACAAGAGGGGGGTCCACTAACAACAACACAGGTGGAAAGTAGGGTGTCTGGGTTGGCATGCTTGGCGCCAACACCAGTTAAGAGAGAGCCCCTCGCCAAGCTTCTTACTTCTTATCCTGCCAAGACTGAAGCATTATACTTATGGGAGGGGTTTTCTCATGCTTTTCGTATTCCTTTTATCGGTCCCCGGGTGCCTATGCACTCCAGAAACTTAAAATTGGCTTCTGAAATGCCAACAATAGTGGGGGACAGAATAGCTAAAGAATGCAGAATAGCTGCCAGGCGCATTGCCGGCCCGTTCGATGCCCCCCAATGTCAAACCTGAGAGTTTCGCCCCTTGGAGTAGTACCAAAGAAGGCGCCGGGCGAATATCGCCTTATTCGTCACTTGTTGCACCCGAAGGGCGCATCAGTAAATGATTCAATTCCGGCTGATTTATGCTCTGTACAATACGCATCCTTTGATGATGCCGTACGTATTGTAAAATCATGCGGCCCTGGCGCGCTGATGGCCAAGTGCGATATTCAGTTGGCCTTTCGCCTTCTCCCAGTACACCCAGATGACTTCTGTTTACTGGGATTGCATTTTGACAGCAGCTGGTATGTGGACAAAGCAATGCCCATGGGCTGTTCCATCGCCTGTGCGGCTTTTGAAATGTTCAGCACTTTTTTTGAATGGGCAACCGTTGAACGTTCAGGGATATAAAGCATCACACATTACCTAGATGACTTTTTGTTGGTAGGGCCAGCAGCTTCCGATACCTGCAAACGGCTCTTGGCCTCTTTTATTTCATTGGCAGAAGAGCTAGACGTCCCGCTTGCAAAAGAAAAAACAGAGGGTCCTGCTTCAAAGTTAGTGTTCTTAGGCATAGAAATAGACTCCACAGCTGGGACTTCTAGGCTCCCTGACGTGAAGTTAAATGCTCTAAGGGAGCTCCTGACACTTCTATTACAAAAGAAAAAATGTACCCTGCGGGAGAGGCAGTCTGTGGTGGGCCATTTAAACTTCGCATGCAGGGTTGTCTCCCCCGGGCGGGCCTTTTGCTCCCATCTGTCTCAAGCCACGGCAGGCATCAGGGGCCCCCACCATCGCATCCGCCTTACCCGTGGCATAATGGAAGATGTCACCACCTGGCTTACATTTCTAGTTGACTTTAACGGAGTCACAATTGGGCAGGACCCACTCAACATGGGCTCGGACTTGCAGGTGCAGTCTGATGCTTCAGACAATTGCTCAGCAATTGGATGTTGCCTGAAGCAAGGTCACCAACGCGGTGGGCAAAACGGTGGTTTCCATAGGTTGATTCATAGTGCGGCATTGGGATATCTCCCACCGGCTGGCGGCCATGTTCAGGCCAGACGGCGTCCATCTATCAGGATGGGGGACTGACACATGGTTACACAGCATTCGAGGTGCCTTAAAAAATTGGCTACAGCGGTAGGCGCATTGGCGGTAGCTGGGCTGCTTCACTGACCCAGCTCTTTGGCAGATTACGCATGGGGGCTGGATTGGTCTTGCTGGGTGGAAGCGGCCTGAGTGCCCCTTTCCCCCACCTGGGGGTCCCCAATAAGGGGTTTTGGCGAGGCCACGGGTGTTGAGTTGCATTCTCGGGTCAGCAGGATTGGCCTCTACCCAAGTGATGGGGGAACACCAAGTGGCACAAGCCCAGCTGAATTCCCTACACCGTCATCCTCTGCTGCTCCCAGCGGGCTCGCTGGGAGAATGCACTCACATCAGTTCGCATGGGGCCGGCTGATGTCCACATTCAGCCTCCCATGCTTTGCCTATGCGTTGTTATCACTGTTGCCAATAATTTTAGTTGTGGCCATGTTACTCCAATAAAAGAGTTATTTCATTCTAATGTGTTATTTCAATGGTATCACTTTGTTAACTTAGTATCAATGCACTTTTGACTCTAGCCCAATAGCCCTGGGACAGCAAACACAAAAGGTCAGGTTAAAGGAGCTCTTAAGAAATGCAAAGCAGGTATGCGCCGGCTTCGCAGTCACTTCCTGAATGACGGTTCAGCGTGCAAAACTAAATATATATATATATATATATATATGGGGGGCAATTCAGCCTGGAATGCGCTGCTAATCACCAAACAGAAATGGCCTATATCTACCATGGGCTCATAGATCAGTCTCTGCCTCTGGAAAATGGGTGGGGGAGTGATCTGCCTCACAGGCACTTTTCTGTGGGGAAATACAATAAACGGGGGCAGCCTTAGAAATTCTGGGCCCCTGGGCAAAAGTCCAGGACGTGGCCCAAGAATCACTGCCACACCCTCATCGCCATCACTTCCAGGGTCCCCGCCACGTGTGAGATAGGAGAGAGCAACCGCTGCCACTAGAAGCCAGCTGCCCAAACCCAAAATGGCACAGGTGCGAGGAATGGTAGAAGTAGGGTTGACAACCTCCAGGTACTAGCTGGAGATCTCCTGCTATTACAACTGATCTTCAGCCGATAGAGATCAGTTCACCTGGAGAAAATGGCCACTTTGGCAATTAGACTCTATGGCATTGAAGTCCCTCCCCTCCCCAAATCCCGCCCTCCTCAGGCTCCGCCCCAAAAATCTCCTGCTGGTGGCAAAGAGGGACCTGGCAACCCTAGGTAGAAGTCTGCTCTCCCCCCCTTTTCCTCCTACTCTGAGTGGTGACAACTCTCCAGGACCTCAGACATGGAAAGGCATTTCCTTCTACATGAGTCCCTTTGACTAGAGACAGCAGGGATTGAACCTGGGACCTTCTGCATGCAAGGCATGTATACTCTACTGCTAAACTGCAGGTTTCTTAATCTGGCCCTTTGGCCTTTTGCCCTGGTATATAAACGGGCACTAAAAGGGACACTGATGCAGCAGACGTTGTTTATTCAGTAGCTGCACACCACAGCCCTTATTGCAGGAAGTTGATAATGCCGCATGCCTCTTACCGGGCAGGACTGAGAAAGAACTTGAAGTTAAAGTGGAATGGAAGGCTAAGGCTGAGTACCCCAAGCTAAAGCCATATGTCAGGAAGGTAGCATCCTCCCAAGGAGGTTTTTAAGTAGAGATTTGAAACCTGACTCCAAACAGATTATACTTTGACTGGCTGTCACAAGTACAGAACTAAAATTTATTTAATGCCTTCAGTGTGGGTGATTGACTAATAAAGACCAGAAACAGTGAGGGGGGGGGGGAATCCAGTCTTTCCCATCACTTTTTCTCCTCTGGGGAAAAAAAGTAGGTATTAAGATTTTTTTTTTTGGAGGCTGGTAGTGCTGTAAGTGAATTCTGATGTTGTTATGTCAGAGCCTGGCGATACATATCTCTTCACAATTCAAGCATTCACCACTTTAGTTGGGTTTTTTTTCTCTCTCCTCGGGCAGTGAAAGCTTGTCTGGGATGACCTTGCCTGTCAGTTACTACTGGAGATGGCATTAGCCTCCTTTGATGTTTCTTTTGCAAGAGCCATTTGGACATGTCACCTCGTGAGGAGCTTCAGGTTTAGGGAAAGCTGCTGGCTTTCACTGGTAAAGGCGGCTGGACTCCAAACAAACAAGCTTCCCTACCAGACTTGACTGTATAATATTGGGAAGGATAAAGAGAGCTTAGGTGGTTTTATTTTTCCTAGTAAGAGCGGAAGCGAAGCGTAAAAATGGAGTGGGGCTTTTAGGCTTTTGCTGATCAATAGATAAAGGCCTTAAATCCCAGTCAGGGGTTTCCACCTCACATTCTGAGGAAACCGAAAGCATCTTCAGATCGAGAGATAATCAGCAGGGGTTAACTTTCAAGCATAAAGTGACTGTAGGAAAAATACTGTTAATTGAACTGTAATGTGACAAAGGCAGATGGAATGTCCCACTCCACATGAGAGGCCTTCAGTTTTCCATTGCTGTCTCTGGTTTTTGGAGTTGTTGTTGTTATTTGCATTGCTGGCTTCAATTGCATTGGAATATTTTTTATCTGGATTTAGATAAGGGCTGCAGCTCAGTGATAGAGCAGAAGGTCCCAGATTCAATCCCTGGTATCTTCAGGCAAAAGGACCAGATAGGAGATTATTTGAAAAACCCTCTGCCTGAGACCCTGGAAAGCCGCTGTTGATGAGAAGAGACAATGCTGACCTAGACAGACATAGGTCATTTATGCATGGTCGCTTTACCCTCCTTTATTCCCTGTTTCAGCCAGGATCAAATTTTTCAGTATGCACGTTACTTCATTCCTTGGAAGCTCAACGCTGTTTCAACGCAAAACGAACCTGCCATTTCCCATTCCTCTTCTGGCCCGAATTAAACCATTCACCCTGGCTCATTCCGGAGTCCCAGAGCGTGCATACTCTGTTCTCGGGTTGAGCTTCGCCCCACCCTTTTCCAAACCCCTCTTCAAGGCAGCATGCAGATAGCCAAACAGGGGAAGCACAGAAGATTGGCTTCTCTCACAGCCAATCACGAAGCAGTGTGTAAAGAGGCAGGGATTCAAGTGCTTCCTGCTTCCTAGGAGCTCTTTCTGAGCAAAAGAAAGGCTTTTTTAAAACGTGGCTTGGATTTCTCCCCCCCCTTCTTTCAGATTGCTCTTTTGTTTTTTTGTTCTTAAAATGCTTTTTTATGTGGCAGTTGGGTCTGGGGGGAAAGAGATCTTCTCTCAGGGTGAGTACTGTGAAGCCAGCCAATTACAGAGCAGCATTTAAAGGGGTGGGACTTGATTTGAACTAGGGAGACTGCTTTTCTGTATTCATGCCTCCATTAGCACACAGTTTCGTCCCTGATCATTCCAGCCAATGCATACAGTTTTCCCCAACCCGGGTTACTTTGATCCTGGCTGAAACAGGGAATAAAGGAGGTTAAAGCGACCATGCATAAATGACCCAAGGGTCTGATTCAGTATAAGGCAGCATCACATGTTCATGTGTATTGTTTTAACGTTTGTTAAAAGTAGGGTTGCCAAGTGCCAGGTGGTGGTGGGCAAACCCCTGCCAATCCACCTAGCTGCCTGCTGACCAGCTGAGGGTCGGCAGGCAACACATGCACACGCGCCTGCCCGCAGCACCATGTTTACACCCGGTCTGAGTGGTAAAAGCCCCCTTGTGATGCGGCACTTCCAGGTGTAAATTGGAAGTGACACTATTGCGTCGGCGCACACATGCGATCTCACCTCACCCCCACCCCAAAACCTCCTGCCGGAGGAGAGGGAGGATCTGGTAAGCCTAGTTAAAAGCTGCCTTGGCTTTTCCAGAGGTAAAGACTAACTGTTTTAAATAAATAAATAAATAAATAAGAAAGAAAGACATTGTAGCCCAAGGCAGAATATCAGAATGCACACCCCTTTATAATATTTAAAGTATAACAAGTCAAGCAGTGCTTAATTTGCTACCCTTAATGGTACCCCCAAATATTCCACCTGAGGCACACCTTTGTGCACTGCCCAATGGTAGGGTGACTCTGCCTGAAACACAGATCCCAGGATGCTAATTTGTGCTTCCTTGCAATTCATAGGCTAGAAATTATGACAAGTTTCATGTTATCAGTCATTTCAAACAGGCATGTCCAGTCACGGGCTGCGGTTTAAAAAATATTTATTGCAAACAAAGGGGAACGCTTAAGAACCATTATTTTCAATCTACATGACATTATGTTTAGCATCCATTTCCTCCAACTATGAAAACATGCAGCTTGTGGAATCTGTCAGCTTTCTCAGCAGCCCACATGGATTTGAAGTGACACCTCCCAGTAAGTAACTCGAAACATTTGGGGGGTGGGGGGACACAGCACAGTGGTCGAACGACCTGTTTTACATTACAGGGATTTTCTGCAAGAATCTGACATACGAATGACAGTGTAGCTTTGGGAAGAATATTACGTTACACAGCATTGACCACAACCCCCGTTTATAAACAACGTCAAGACTGTGCATTGTTTTGCTCAAAAGGAAAAACACACGGAATGAGAAATAGCTACTAGCGAATGAACTGTGAATTGTTCCCTGCAAGATTATCTTAATTTCCATACTGTGAGTAGGGTTGTTGTTTTTTAATGGCACAAAATTGTTAAAAGGTATGCTTCTAAAGGCTCAGGGCCACCTCACTAGGGATATCCCATCAGATGGCAACTCTTGTTTCCAGTCACAGCCCCACATAAACTCTCAAGTTAATGCAAAGCTCTGATAAACGAAGAAGAAGAAGGAGGAGGAGGAGGAGGAGTTGGGTTTTACATGCCGACTTTCTCTACCACTTAAGGAAGAATCATACTGGCTTACAGCCACCTTCCATTCACCTCCCCACAACAGACACCCTGTGAGGTAGGTGGGGCTGAGAGAGTATGACTAGCCCAAGGTTACCCAGCTGGCTTCATGGGTAGGAGTGGGGATACAAATCCAGTTCACCAGATTAGTGTCTGCCGCTCATGTGGAGGAGTGGGGAATCAAACCCGGTTCTCCAGATCAGACTCCACCACTCCAAACCACCATTCTTAACCATGCGGTCATTTCAATGGACATAGCAAACCTGCCTCCACGAGTGCACTGGGACATATTCCACATCCAAGTTAGATGCTTCTTGAGCAAGAACTGAACGCTTTGAATTAATGTGGCATCAGGCTGTTTTTCAATGAAGCATTAGTTTCAACTACCAGTCTTTCACTAGCCAAAATAAGCATCGGTCACAGGTTGTCCACCTGACACTACCAAGCATCAGAAGAAAAGATATGAATTCAATATTCATAGGAAGACTAAGAATACATAGTCCCAGGTTCTGGTTTGAAAGTTAAATTTGCACCCCACAAGTCAAGCCAGATCCAAGCAATTATGCCCATATGCTGGATGGCAATGACAGTCATCACGGTGGACACAACATGTCTAACCCACTCCTTTATTTCTCACCTGGGGGAATAACTCTCCTCCCAGTTCTATATCTCCCTCTCTCGTAGGCTTTGCTTTAAACCATCCATACGAATCTTTCTGCATCCACTAAAAGCAGGGCCTCCTCAATAGCTACCCCAGTGCTGGGGAATACACTTTCCCTAGATGTCCATTTGGCTCTGACCTGGATGGCCCAGGCTAGCCTGATCCTGTCATATCTCAGAAGCTAAGCAGGGTCAGCCCTGGTTAGTAGTTGGAAGGGAGACCACCAAGGAATACCAGGGTTGCTGTGCAGAGGAAGGCACTGGCAAACCACCTCTGTTACGTAGTCTCTTGCCATGAAAACCCCAAAAGGGGTTGCCAGAAGTCGGCTGCGACTTGACAGCACTTCACACACACACAGATGTCTACTTGGTCGGGCCTCTTGCCTTCCTTTGTAAGTAAATAAAAACATACCTGCTGGCTGCTGATTCTGCTTTACGATTTCTTGTTGACGTTTATTGTTATTCGTATGAGCCTCTTTGAAAGCTTGGATATAAAAGCCATCTAGAAACATCGCAAGTAAATAGCACAGTGATCCTAAGAAGGTCTACTTAGAAGTAAGCCCCATTTTATTCAGCGCGGCTTACTCCCCACTGGATTGCAGCCTAAATATTCCTCCCTTGTCACCTCTCATTACTTGGATCCTGCACAATGTGTTCAACAAAACCATTTTTTATTTGTTGTACATGTAGATCATATTGCAGTCGTAACAAGGCAATTTACAGTCCAAGCAAATGAAAACAATTCATAACGGAGACAATTAAAATCATACAATAAAATGGTTGTGATGGCAGGAGGAGGTATTTTTTAGCTATATGTGTAGGGTTACCAACCTACAGGTACTAGCAGGAGATCTCCTGCTATTGCAACTGATCTCCAGCCAATAGAGATCTGTTCGCCTGGAGAAAATGGCTGCTTTGGCAATTGGACTCTATGGCATTGAAGTCCCTCCCTTCCCCAAACCTCACCCTCCTCAAGCTCCGCCCCAAAAACTTCTCGCTGGTGGTGAAGAGGGACCTGGCAACCCTATATATGTGTATGGAGGGTGGGAATGTTCAATGCTTCTCCACAGCCCTCTAGATACCGCCTGCAGCTTTTTCCTTCTTCTCAAGGCCCTGCCAGCATCCTTAGGGCAGAGACTTCTTCCAGGGCAAATAAGAAAGAACCACATATAGCAAACTTAGTCCCAAAGTTGACTGGGAGTGCTGCCTGTAAGCAAAAAAGATTGCATTATGAATGGAGTGTAATGTAAGCAATTGCACTGAAGGGCTGAGAATCTTCAAAATGCAGCAAAACTATCTTTAAATATTTGGCTTCAACTAAAAAATAAAGACATTTGTGTTGTGAATCCTTACAGTTGCCAGGTCCCTCCTCGCCACTGGTGGGAGGTTTTGGGGGCGGAGGCTGAGGAGGGGAGGGTTTGGGGAGGGGAGGGACTTCAATGCCATAGAGTCCAATTGCCAAAGTGGCCATTTTCCCCAGGTGAACTGATCTCTATCAGCTGGAGATCAGTTGTAATAGCAGGAGATCTCCAGCTACTACCTGGAGGTTGGCAACCCTATGAATCCTCATTCCAGAGAAGTCACTGTGACTTCACTAGGACTCTTGGTATATGTGGACTGCAGCTTGCTTGGTTTATTGACTGTTCAGGTGCTCCTTTTTTTCTCTCTCCAAAAAAATGAGGTTTATATGTAAATAAAAAAGGCTTTAGAGTATTATTGAGGCTCCATTTCGAGCGTTATTTCGACCATAAAAAATTCATTGTTTGATCAGAAACACATGTAGGGTAGTATTTAGAAGTTAGCATCCACCCTTGCATGATTTTATTGGAAACATAGGTATGCCCTTCAGAGTAATTGGAACATGGAATGTGGAAGTCATTTTTACAGGAAAGCAGAGGTAATGCCTCCTGCGGCCCAGGTCCAGGCAACCAAGCAAGTATATCAGGAAGCATTCATCCTATGAGTTCTCACATCCCAACACCCGATATTTTTAAGGTTTTGCAGCACAATCATATGCATACTGAGCAGTAAGCCCTGCTGAGTTTGGTGGGGTTCCATCCCAAGTAAGTTTGTATACTACTGTGGCTTTAGGCAACTGTACATTAATAGTATATAATAGATTTCCCCCCTACAGTACCGACAAATATTCATAGAACTCTTATTATACATCTTGAGTTCTTCCATGAACCATTTTATTTCACTCTGGCAACCTTCCAGTGTCACACTTCAGGGGGATTAAACTGCACTTTGCCATAACAACTGCAAGTTGCCATGCGCCTTACACCTCCTTCCCCCTCCCCTTCTTGGACAGAGCACAAAGACACTCCAATTGAAACTCTACTTGGTAACCAATTCACCATGACGTCCAAGCTCAAGCATCAGACGCTTGCTCCGCACCACCACCACCACAAGCCAGGATTCTAAACCAGGACTGAGCCCTGTGATTGCACCCTGGCTTGAGAGGGCGATATACAAACTCCGGTTTGCGTAGACACCTGCATTTTGACATCACGGGCAACTGGAGTTTTGTTTTTGAATTCTGTGCATGAAGGGAGAGGAGAGTGCATGGGCATGACAAACCAGCCGTGTGTGTGTGTATTAAGGCAGGTAGGCAACAATCCCCATATTGCTGGGGGGGGGGGGAAGCTAAGGCTTACTTCACTAAGGCCTAGGGTCGCCAGGTGCCCAGTGGTGGCGGGCAAACCCCCAGCAATTCACCCCTCTGCCCACTGACCAGCTGAGGGTTTGTGGGCGAATGAGCACTTGCACATACACATTGCGGCACGTCACTTCAGGTTTACATCTTCCAGTTTGAGTGGTAAAAGGCCCCTTGAAATGGGTTTACACCTGGAAGTGCTGCATTGCAAGCAGCCCTTTACCATTCAAACTGGGAGTTTGAGTGGTATAAGGCCTCTTGCGAGGTGGCACTTGTGGTTTTAAACTGGAAGTGGCATGCACACATGCTGGTACATGGGCACGCACACTCCACTCAGCTCTGCCCCAAAACCTACCGCCGGAGGAGAAGGGGGACCTGGCAGCCCTACTAAGGCCGCATAGTGAGTCAAGTCAAGTCAAGTTTATTGTATAAGGCCATAGGCCATTACAATCTAAAACAATGTATCAACAGGTTAAAATATACAAAACCAGAATCATTGAAGGAATACAAAAGTTTAAAAATTAAAATCCGCCCATTCGGCTCTATTCAGCATTACCACGTTTCGTGATTTGCTTCGCCCTGATTTTCTTGTCCTCCAGGCCATACAGTGCCATTTTTGGGGATATATAAGGGTCTGAACCTGATAACAAATAGATTAATCTGTCAACATCGGATGATAATTGTGAGGCTGAAATAATGTTTGCCAAAAACTTGTTCTGGGGCTCAGTGTATAAAGGACAGGCCAGGAAGTAATGTGGGAGCTCTTCTACTGAGCCACCACATACACAAAAATGTTGAGACAGAGGGTTTTTTGTTTTTTTTAAATGGCCTGCAAGGAACTCCATGGGCATAGTTTGGAAACGCAGCGATGTAAGGGCTGTAAGGAAAGATGTAAGGGCTGTAAGTGATGTAAGGAACGCCCCCCGGGATGCCGGCACAGGGATTTGCACTGGTGGGACAGTGGCGGAAGGCCCAGCCGGTGTCCCTGGGTGGCATTGCCATGGCAGCACCAGGAGTCCAGGCCTCCTCACCAGCTTTGGGGCCACTCACGGCAGCGTAAGTAGCTCGGGCACCAGCGCAGGGGGCCCCAACGCCAGTGCAGCCCCTTCCTGGCCTCCTGAGGACTTTCATCCTTGGGGTTCAGGAATGGGCTGTAAGAATGAGACAGTTTAGCTAGGCAAAGGCTCTCAGTGTCATCCTTCAATCTGGCAACACTGGGTTCGTATGTAGATGTTCTTGCATATAGTGAAAGATAATGGAAAAGACCTATATATGACCATGTCAGGTGTATCACTTTGCCAAGGAGAACTGGTAGGGAGGATTTTACTATACATCGTGTGCAAATGTGTGGGGAAATATGTGGTAGAAAGGGATCTAGATGGGCTTATATTAACAGAACTTGGTGTTTGAATGAGAAACTATCCTTTTATTGACACATACACACATAGCTGCCTTACACTGAATCAGACCATCGGTCCATTAAGGTCAGTATTGCCTACTTACACTGGCAACATCTCTCCCGGGTCTCAGGCAGAGGTCTTTCACATCACCTGCTACTTGGTCCTTTTAACTGGCGATATCGAGAATTGAACTTGGGACTTTCTGCATGCCATGCAGAGGTTCTATTGTTGTGACCCCAATTGTCATAGAGTCCAATGAAGACAATAAGGACGAGGTTGGATAAACTACAGCTCTTTGTTTTGGCCGAAGTAGTGGAACCGGGTGCACAGACTCCAAACCAAACAGAGGCGGGAGACTGTCACACTCGAGCAAAAGGCAAACTGTATGCTTTATACTATGAAGGCGGTTGCATTCCATTAAAAGATACATTTAACCATACGAGTCTCTAGCATCATCATTGAGTATGAAAGATACAAATTCAGCGGTTATTCTTGCGCAGGTGCGCAAGTGTTTCGCTACATCGGACAATAAAGCAATCTATAGAGATCAGAGAGTTCTTTTGTGCGCACAGACGGGAAAGGAGGGAGGGGAGTCTGTCCTTGAGCAAGGCAGTTTAATCGGGCTGTGTGTGTGTGTCTGTGATGTCTGTGCTTTCCATAATGGAATGTGTGTGTGTGTGTGTGTGTACTGCTTGTTACCAGACAGTGAGGTGAGTGTGTGTGTGTGTGCTGGGGGGGGGGGGGTTTCCATGGGCACAACACTATCACTAAGCCATGGCCCCTCCCGGGGATATATTGACTTCTCTGGGGAAGATGGGGAATATTCATAGAACTCTTATTATACATCTTGAGTTCTTCCATGAACCATTTTATTTCACTCCGGCAACCTTCCAGTGTCACACTTCAGGAGGATTAAACTGCACTTTGCCATAACAACTGCAAGTTGCCATGCGCCTTACACCTCCTTCCCCCTCCCCTTCTTGGACAGAGCACAAAGAGTTAAGGTTGGCATGTTTAAGGCAACAATGATTGCATTTTGATTTTCTTTCTTTTTCTGTCGTTTAACTTGTTCCTAAACAAATACCCAAACATGACAGATTCTTTTTAAAGCCCTCTGAATTAATCTGAATGTGCTTGCAGCAAACAGTGGCTCCCATTCAAACCAATCTTCTAATTTATTTCCTGGGATTTGGGTGTTACCTGCAGGTGAGCCACTCCAGTATCCTGGCTCCATTAGGCTTGTAACGTGCACGTGAGACATTAAAAAGTCCCTGCCGAAAGGGTCAAGCAGCAATTACATCCTCCAGCCTACTCTGCCCGGAGGAGATTTTTTCCCCCTCCAAATGGGAGAATACTGACTTGCCTGTGCTTGCTTGGGGGGGACTGTGTTAAACCGCTAGAAACAATTAGACCACCTCTTGAGTATGGAAGTCTGGCTCTTAGTTTGGTAGGCCTATTGTTTTGGTTTAGTTTAAAGACTGTCCTGTTTTTACAGTGTTTGCTTTCCTAATTGCATGCAATTTTGTGCCATTTATGCACGGGAGGTTTTGCCTTCGATCAGCCGCTCTCTAGATGCACATTTTCCCCAACCAAATTCTCAAAACTCAACAATGAGCCCCCGTGCAGAGTTTTGAGAATTTGGATGGGGAAAATGTGAATCTAGAGAGCGGCAAATCCAAGGCAAAACCTCCCAGGCATAAATGGAGCAGAGAGTTTTTATCTTCTATGACACTTTCACCAGGGGCACAGTTGCTAACTGGAGAGAAGAAAAATGTCCTGCACTTTTTATAGAGGCTTAGGGCGAAAATGCATGGTTGCTTTAGCCTCCTTTATTCCCAGTTTCTGCCAGGATTCAGCCAGGATTGAAAGCACGTTCGGCGAAAACGCATGCGTTCGATCCTGGCTGAATTCTCCTTGGTTCACTGTTATGGGTATTTTAGTTATATTAGCAGCACAGTTTTAGTTTCTTTTTAAGAATTTGTATTATGAGTGTTTTAATAAAGTTATTTTTCCATTTTCTTTTATTGTTATATTCTCATTTTCTCGTAATAAATTCTTTTAAAAAAAGAATCTGATCCATTATTTTTTTAACAGTAGGAGAGAAAAAAACCATTAAGGTGTTGCTGTTCTACAATCAGGCAGTTCCATGCTGACAAAACCTGTGATTCTTTACTCTTCTGTTTTCTTTATTCTCCATCGGACTTCATTGCTTGGGAACTGAACACTACATATATTGAATATGTTCTATGTAACTTAATGTTGATTTTTCATGTTGTAAAAAAAAAAAGGAACCAGTTAGGGATGACGGATCTGTCTGGATAATTTGCCTTTCTCACTGAGCCTAAGATGCCCCGCACCAGCACGTGCTTGCCTTAGAAGGGGTTATCAACAAGTACATCAACAAATGTCAGAAAATGTTGAGTTGGATTCAAAAAGCCCATTAGGCACACTGTGATGTATTCCGGCGCATACAATGGAGCTTCCCTTTTGTCTCCCAGCCTGCAGCTCCTCATGCCACACCAGAGATTGCTCTTGAAGCTCTCCAGAGTTTTAATACTAGCTTGTTGAACTATGTGGGTGGGTGAGGGGCTACCCTCAAAGGAACAGTGTCGTATGGAGTCGAAATCAGAATCCCCTTTAACACAGAATTGGTATTCTTGAACTGTATCGTTGTGCCAAAAACAGTTTACATGGATTTGTTTTGAATGCTATTACAACAGCAGGCTTGGTTTTTGCAAGATATTGCAAAAAAAAAAAATCTTTAGCTCTACATCTGCGATTGTGGAGCGTGATATGTGAGATTAAGTTAACACATTTGGTTCAATCAAAAAAACAAAACTTCCAGGCCTTGAATAAATGGGAAAAGGCACTTCAGCATATGGATCAGTATATAAATGCAAGGATGTCATTTAGGTTCATACTTAATTTGCTTTTCATGCATTTGTTATTCCGGCATATAAATAATTTATAAAATAAAGAAGAGGAGCCTTAGAAGCTTCACTGCATATATGGAGTTCTAAGAATGGCCCTCTGGACTCTACTGATGGGATTGTTATACCAGCAGTGCAACAATGTTCTCTAGACATACACAAATGCATAGAAGGCTGCTTGGTTGTGAGTCTGACTACTGGTCCATCTAAGCCAGTCCTGTTTATACTGACGGTTGTTCTCCAAGATCCCAGGCAGAATATTCTCCCAACAGTGCTACTAGAGATCCTTGTAACTGGATGTGCCAGAAATGAACTCAAGACCTTGGCCATGTAACGTATGCTCTCTATTACTGAGCTATGGCACCTCCTTTAGGCACAGTGTCCAATACAAATGTTTCAGGTTGAATGGGGGAGATGACACTGTCAAAGTCTGTGGCTGAGAAAGTACAGATCCAGCCAAATCTGGCCTGCCTACTAAGGATCACACCCAAGATTTGAAAGATTAATGCTTATCCACCGGTGTAAGTATTTTTGGAGCGGAGGAAGGGGATTGACACCATGGAAATCTATAGACAATAAACTTTTGGCAGGATTTAAATCCAGCAACATCTGGTTATACCCAAAGATCACACCCAAAGTTGTGTGTTTGTGTGTGTGTTTTTAAAAAAAAGATTAATTTCATTACAATGATGCGTGTAATCAGATATTTTAAAATGGCTTCAGATCTTGGATAAAATGTTCTGTGTTAATTACTGGCCCTGCACTGCTGAGGTTCGCTTTGAAGTCCCAAATACAGATACATGATCCTGTTTAGTGACAGCCCTTTAAATTACAGGCTGCCTAAATCCGCGAGAATGCTTCTCATCTGTTCCATATTTCGACCCTGCTCCACTGTAAAACAAAGCCGCACCCAGTGCTGTCAGCAAAAACACTGTCCCAGCTCCGCCGTTTCTCCCAGAATCTGATAATAATGGTTAACGTTAACGAGAGAGAGAGAGAAAGCGAGAACCTTATAGGCAAACATGTCAGGCAGAGCACAGCTTGACTAAGACCAGATACATGCCACTGGTCATAAAGGGTAAACACTTAAGACATTTAACCCAGCTGAGAGGTACTAAATGGAAGGCAGCGGTCATCTGGCTTTTGAGTCACCTAATTGACATGTCAGAAAATAAGCACTTTATTGACAGGACGTGATTGCAGAGAAAAGTCATTTTTCATTTAAATAGCCAGATACTTCCCCCCACCTCTTTCTTGTTGAGCCCCCAGCGATTAGCAAGCACTTTGTTGTGAGACTAAAAAGTACTGTTATATATACACATTACTTGCTGGGTTCCTTCTTTCGCTACCACGCTAAAACTTTCTAAGTCGGCGGCATCAGATTTAAAGACCCATCCGACATTCTTCTGGCTTGGCTGTGATGTGTGTAAATTGTGGGCTATTTTCTACTTGTTGGGTGCCGCATTTAAACCACGCATACTAAGTTGCCCCAGGCAATTGCTTATACCAGACTGAAACTGATAACTGTTTGCTACAGATGCCGGCTGCCGCTTAACATTCTCTACCTTTTCTGCAGACATACACCTCATGTGTCTGGAATGAGAGGAGTAAACCTGTTTACCAGTAATTTGGAACAAGTCTCAAAAACAATTATTCAGTGAACCAGTAGTTAAATTCCAAAGACAGAGGTATTCTGCCTGAAACAGAGAAACTGGAATCTCTGCATGGAATTCCTCCTCAGGTATAGAATGAACTGTGGTCTGGTTGCTCAGGAAGGAAGGAACTATATTTTGCACATGCTCAGAGGCACTGCCCTTTGTTGTTGCTTCAAATTAACTGTGACACTGGCATTCAAAACACACTGTGGTAAAGAAATGGAAATATGGCAAAAAATAATTTGTGTTTATTCTTTCTGGAGTATTGAGGGGGGAGAAATTTTTGGCCAGGGAATTAGAACCATTTTGATCTCAGGGAAAGAAGGGTTTTGCATAAGTACTGTGCTATAAAATACTATAAACTACAATACTTGGCTTTATCAGTGACTGAAGAAATAAAGATGGAAGTATCTCTCAAAAAGTTTTATAACAGCAATTACTACAAAATTATTGAACACATTGTGGCTCAAGGCAGAAATTAAGCCCACCAGTCAATTTAAGGGGACTAACACAGTTACCTTCCCCTCCTCCCTCCACTGTCCTTTTCTTAACCAATGCTGCTTCACAAAACACATGTTTCATCAAGAAAGTTATGTGTTATGGCATAAACCTGTGAATTTGTTTTTAAGGGTTTTTTAGAAGCAGCACTATTTTACAAGGTCAAAACTCCCATTTTGCACACAAAAACGGTATGTTCCTGACACACATTTTGTACATTAATATTATGGGAGCCAATGTAATTAATTTACTTTTGAATCTAGCCATTTTAAATGTGAGAAATGTATCAAATTTGAGCCATTTTTAAAAATGTCACCATTAAATGTTTCTCTCATGCCCCATAGATATGAGAATACTTAGGATCACAATGCCAAATTGAAGAAATATTTACTCCTACCCACAGCCTCAGATCCTATGTGCTTCAAAGCACTCATAGAACTCCAGGTTTGCTTGGTGTCTCCCTTCATGGCAGTGGAGGTGAAGAGACAACTCCATGCACAAAGTGAGCCACTTTACTAGAGATATGTCTAGAGATGTTCTCAGGGTTTGCAGGGAGGGTCTTGAGAAAGCACTAGATAGGTGCTAGTGTTTACACTGAAACAATGGGAAAATACTAATTATTAGTCCTGCAATATTAATGAGGCAATGAAGTGTGATAGGGAGCCCCGTGGCGCAGAGAGGTAAGCTGTAGTACTGCAGTCCAAGCTCTGCTCACAACCTGAGTTCGATCTCAACAGAAGTTGGTTTCAGGTAGCCGGCTCAAGGTTGACTCAGCCTTCCATCCTTCCGAGGTCGGTAAAAGGAGTACCCAGCTTGCTGGGGGTAAAGGGAAGATGACTGGGGAAGGCACTGACAAACCACCCCGTAAACAAAGCCTGCCCAGTAAATGTCGGGATGTGACGTCACCCCATGGGTCAGGAATGACCCGGTGCTTGCACAGGGGACCTTCACTTTTTTTAATGAAGTATGATACACAAATAATTCATTTTGGGGCACTTGTGGCTTACAGAAGATCACGGAAGTGGCTGCCTTGGCACGGTATTGCGGCAGCTTTGTATAACCCATTAGTACTATCCATTTGTTTTCCATCAGAATGACACACACTATCACACAATTTCATGCTCAAGGGGATTTTCTTTCACAGGATACTCTCCAGCTTCTAGCATGCTTGCATTTAAGACATTATTCACCTTTTCACTGTAATTAATCAATAAAGAAAACAGTGGGTGGGGGACAAAAAAAAACATGAAGTCATACAAATGAATGCTCTGATTTCTGAGGGAAATCCCCTTGGACACATTTTCCCAGGCTGCCTACATCTTAGTGAGGCATTCTCACTCCACTTAACAAATTAAGAATTCCACCAGTTTTCTGAAACAGCTTGGCACCAACAAGAGGAGGACAGTTGTTTTTAGGGAGGTGTTTTGGTTCTCTGAAGAGTGTCATTTTAGAGCATTTAACAGGCATATAGGAGAGCCAAAGAAAAGCTGATCCTCAGACAGCATGCAATGCCTATCTGATTCTCGCATAATTTAGATTATGCATTTTTGTTCTGTACAAAGTCAGGTTTTCTTTTGCAAATTAAGAGGAAAGGGGAGATGTGTAGTAGTTATCCTGGAAATACACCAGTAAGACACATGGGGGGAAAGGAAATGAATCTTACCTAGAAGACACAGGACAGGCAATTGAGGCAGTTCATACCCTGAACGTGTAAAACTGCCTTATACTGAGTCAGCCATTGGTTCATTTAATGCAGTATGGCCTGCTCTGACGGCCACTGGCTCTCAGGCAAAGAAAGGGATTCCCCAATACCAGATACCTGAGGCTTTTCTAGGGTTGCCAACAACCATGAAAAAATGCCCTGTCCCTTCAACAGAGGTTTAATGGGATGTTATTTACCTCTGTGCCATGTCAAGTTTTAACTGCCCATTTCCACACATCAAGTCTCCCTTAAAGGAGCAAGACTTTTTTCTCTACAGGTTGTTGGCAACCTTATCAATGTTTACGCTTTACAAGTGGCCATGGCTTTTGTGAACTGTTTTAGAAATACAAATCTTAGGGCCCACCTCCCTTCTACTATAGAAGCTGCCTTAAATCAAGCGAGACTTGATGTTTTCTCGATCTATCCTGACTTCCACTGAGCCCTCCCCCACTGACTGACCAGTGGCCTTCTCCATCTGCTAGAGCACTATGACCACATATGCTTCTGCCGCTTATGTTGTGTTTGGGAGGTGTGACCCAAGACACATAGCCAGGCATACACAATTCTTCCTATTTTGGGAGAAGCGGGGAATCTCAGACTAAGTTGCATGTGCATATAAATAACAGAATTGCATTTACCTGTAACTGTTGTTCATTGAGTGTCTTCGGTACAGGTATGCATGGGACTTAGGGTTGCCAACCTCCAGGTACTAGCTGAAGATCTGCTACTACAACTGATCTCCAGAAGATAGAGATTAGTTCACCTGGAAAAAATGGCTGCTTTGGCAATTGGACTCTATGTCATTGAAGTCCCTCCCCTTCCCAAACCCCAGTCTCCTCAGACTCCACCGCAAAAACCTCCCACCGGTGGCAAAGAGGGACCTGGCAACCCTAATGGGACTGCACTGAAGACACGAAGATGGGCATGGAGTAGAGGTCACTGGGTGTGTGAAAGGGAGGTAGTTGTGAATTTCCTGCATTGTGCAGCAGGTTGGACTAGATGACCCTCATGGTCCCTTCCAATTCTATGATTCTATGAAATGTGTTACACAACCCAAGACAAGCATGACAACACATGTATGCAGCATGAAGGAGTATGCACAGTTCTTATGCAGATGTAGGGTTGCCGGCTCTGAGTTGAGAAATTCCTAGAGATTTGGGGATTGAGTCTGGTGAGGATGTGGTTTTGGGAGCACAGGGACCTCAGCAGGGTGTAATGACATAGAGACCTCCATCCAAAAGAGCCGTTTTCTCCAGGTGAACTGATCTCTATAGTCTGGAGATCAATTGTAATTCCAGAAGATATCCAGGCCCTGCCTAGAGGTTAGCAACTGTAGATGGAGGGCTACTGGTCAAAAGACAATCAGTAGAGGTGCACTTTGTCCTTGTCAAGGGTAGAAACCATTTTGGTTTTCCTTTTTGCTTTGCAGCCGGTGGGATGTAAAAAGCTACTGGTAGAAGTGGTGATTTACTTATTTACTTCCTTTGAACCTCATCTTTATCCCCAATGGGGACCCAAAGCATCTTACATCTTTCTCCTCTCCTCTCTTTTATCCTCACTACAACTCTAAGAGTATGACTAGCCCGAGGTCACCCAGTGAGCTTCCATGGTATGAGTGGGGATTCAAACCCAGGTCTCCCAGATACTAATCCAACACTCTTAACCACTATACCACACTGGGTGTCAAAATTTTATTATTTTATTTCTAATTTACCATTAAACCAATCGGGATGGGGGGAAACAAACCAAGACACTTCCAGCAATAATTCCAGAAGTAAATCAGCAATAAAGTGTTTAGGGGAATGAAATGCAACTCTACAGACATGAGTTTTGGAAAGCAGCAATTATTCAGGTGACAAACATTTACTGGTGTGTTATTCATGCCACAGATGCTAAACATGGAGCTAGAGAAACCAGTTCAGAAAGGAAGCTCAGTTGCTGTGGGATGAAACAGACCATAACTTTTAGAAACCCTGCAAGCTTCAACTACTTGTTTCTGAAAAGGGATGACCCGGTGCTTGCACATAATTTGCTAAGCTCAACTAGGAAACTCTACAAATGAAAGGCTATGAATGAGTATAGACAGTGCACAAGTATGTTGCCTGACATGGAGGAATGTACTCTCTCTGCTTCCGTTCCACAGGTCAGTGTACAATGATCTGCATGCCATAATCAGAGAGGAAGGGTCAACACAAAGGTCATAGGTTTTGAAGGGTGCTACTTCAAAGACATTTATCTCCTTTACAAGACCATTAAACCTCTGGTAATAGTCTATTGTCTTTCATCATCTCAACCTCTTCACCTGCTTGTTTACTTTTACCCTAACTTCAAAATGTAAGGGAGAGCATAAGCAGGTGCTTGCTGGCGCATGTCTGAATGCCCAAGCACACCACATTGTTTTAATGGAAGTTATTCAGAATAATTGATTGGGACTGATTTAATGTTTTATCCTCAGGCAACTTACCAACATGCTGGGAACGTGGTACATACTAAGCACAAGAGCAAAGGAACTACAGTCATGGAGTCTGGACAAAGGTCCAAGCACTCATACATGGAAGAGGAGGATGACTCAGGATATGCATGAATCATTGTGGCCTAGGGGTGTCATGAATGTTGCCACAAGGAGGTTGAACATACCATGTTCAACAGCTGTGATCATGCGTGGGTCGAGTTTCAGATCTGTTGTGTTTGCTGCCGACTGAGTCGAACTGCTATTTGAACTGTTTTGCAGCCACACTGTGGTGGCAGTGGAGTTTTGTTTCCTTGGTTTGGTGGAAATTCATGTCTTTGCCTTGCAGGTACTTTTACATGTGTGCAGTAGGGGAAATCATTTATCCCCCAGGCCATATATGGTTGGTCAGGTAATTAAATGACATGAGAGGGGAACTATGCCTCCTATTAGGCACATGCATGAAATAACCTTGATAATACAGGCTTAAATGGACACTTGACCCTAAGCACACCTAACCGTAAGACTTTTTTTTTGAAAGAGTGCTTTTTTTATAATGATGGCTAACTGATATGCTCACTAGTTATTTATACTGCCGACTGCCAAGTGGTATGCCGTGGCAACAGGTCTATGGGAGAGGAGGGCAACAAGAACTCTTATCAGGATGTGTGAGCACGCATGCATGTGAAACACTACCAACTGAACTGTACTATTTGAATATGTAAAAATTAACCTAAGTGGGTTTGAACAGCTTGCTAACAGATGAATGACGGATGAAAAATTGACACCCTGTTTGGTGACCAGTGAACAGAACATGAGCTGAACTGGCAGGTGGTGGACCTGAACTAGAGAACCAGTGTGGAGTGGTGATGAAAGGACTGGACTGGTTTCAGGAAGTCTCTGGTTTGAGTCTGTCATGACCCCATTAGATGAACTCAGGCAACCACTATCTCTCATCCACAGCTCCCCCATCTGCAAAGTGGGGATAATAACACCAAAATGCTTTTCTACTTGATCTCAAGGAGTATGGAGATAAAGTATGTGACGTCCTTTGCACCCTACAACACAATATAAGTGCTAAGCCTTTATATCATCTCTCATAAGAATGTGGGTTATTCAGCACACTTTGAGTATATTGCTGTATTATTCTGTTCACAGCTATTACATTGTTCCAAATGCATAAGGTAAAGTTCCCCTGTGCAAGCACCGGGTCATTCTTGACCCATGGGGTGATGTCACATCCCGACATTTTCTAGGCAGACTTTGTTTATGGGGTGGTTTGCCAGTGCCTTCCCCAGTCATCTTCCCTTTACCCCCAGCAAGCTGGGTACTCGTTTTACCGACCTCGGAAGAATGGAAGGCTGAGTCATCCTTGAGCCGGCGACCTGAAACCAACTTCCATTGGGATCAAACTCAGGTCGTGAGCAGAGCTTTGGACTGCAGTACTGCAGCTTACCATTCTGCGTCATGGGGCTCCTTTCAAAATGCATAAGCATCCATTAAAGCCATAGTCATTTTGTAAAGGCTGTTATTACAAATGAGGTACAAGACCCACTAATTTCAGAAGAACCAAAAAGCTGTGCTTTCAGCTACAGCTGTTTTTAAGCTAGACCTTTCAATAAGACATGCCATGGGAAGCTTTCTAGGGCAAACTGATATTAATATCAAGATATTATATTGGACTCCAATTCTTGCCTGTTATGTGCTAAATCAGGGGTATCAAACATAAGGCCTGTGGGCTGGATCCGACTCCTTGACAGCACTTATCTGGCTCTGAGCCATCCGAGGCAGCCATTCCCCCCTCGATCTAGGCTAGCAAGCCCACAGCGGACTGGCCAGCTGAGACAATCCCTCCCCAGCCCCAAGGTGTCAATGATCAAAGACTGTTAAATAAAATATAGTAAGAGTGTTATTCTTTTAATCATGTTTGTATTTTAAGTAAAAAATAAAGTAAAAAAACAATATCATTAATTGGTTTTGCCTGTGTCTTCTATAAAGTTTGTGTCACCAGTACCTGGCATTAAATTTTATGGTACACATGGCCCGGCCTGACCAAGTGACATTTATGTCATATCCAGCCCTCGTAACAAATAAGTTTGACACCCCTATGCCAGCTGATGAATCACTCCCTTTAAACAAAATTCAAGATAACTGCAGTCAAAGATAGGACATTTTGGAGGACATTGATTCATAGGGTTGCCATGAGTCGGAAGCGACTTGACGGCACATAATACACACACAGAGATAAGGCCGAGAGCCAGTGATTTGCATGGGGTCCAGCCAATAGATTTCATAGTTGAGACGACAATTGAACCTGATATCCCCATGTCCAAACCAACCCCCACAACCTCACACTGGCATAATAAGCACTGTGGCTGCAATTTCAAAGACACTTTCCTGGGAGTAAGCCCCACTGAATAATATGGGACTTACTTCTGAGTAGGCCTACTTCACTTGCTCCTTGTGAGTATGCTGGGGAACCTCACAATGCAGAAATGATCCATACATTTTTCAGTAGATCCATTTCCCTTGATATAGGAGCAATTATTTCTCAGACTGATACCCTATCTTTCCTCTAACGAGATCAGGGTGGTATTCATGGGGATTTATCCTTTTATCCTCAGAATAACCCTGACTAAACTCACTGGAAATTGTACATATAGGGTCTGAACTTGGATCTCCCTAGTCCAAATCCAAAATGCTACTCTCTGCACTAAGCTGGGTCAGGCTTTCAATGGTCTGCTTTCTAATCAGACAGAAAAATGGAAAGCTTTGACACTGCACTTATTGCTTTAATTAAGATAAGGTTCTTTTAAGCCTCAAGTCTTTGCCCGCATACTTTTGTTGTTTGTTCCCAGGGCTGGGCACTGAGGGAGGTGGTTTGGTGAACAGGCATGCCTAGCTAAGGGATGTTTAGCTCCGGAATTCGGCCCCTCCCCAAGCTGGACAAACCTCAGCTTTGGCATTTTTTCTGAGTCATTGCAGGAGGCATTTATTCACTGTCCCCCCCCCCCATTAGGACCCACAACATGCTGTTTGTACCATCAGTAGGCAGAGAAAAACACTAGGCAGGCATTGCTTTGTGTCTGGTGTTGAACACCTGCTAGCAACAGTTGTTCTTATTAATTTCTATTAATGTGCCTCACTATCATGGGTAGCCATATATAAAGGCTGAAAAGATGGAACATTGCCTAGTACTACGGGGAAGGCAGCCTCTGGGGCCTACCATAGATGTTCTTAGTTGTGGGGCAACTGGGGCAGTTTCCCAGGCCCTGCATTGGAGTCCCCATATAGCAGGAGCAACTGCCATGCAATTTTGACTGGCAGCATCTCTCCAGAATCTCAGGAAGAGATCTTTTACATCACCTAGTATCTGATCCTTTTAACTGAAGA
Organism: Euleptes europaea; assembly: GCF_029931775.1. Classification (NCBI taxonomy): domain Eukaryota; kingdom Metazoa; phylum Chordata; class Lepidosauria; order Squamata; family Sphaerodactylidae; genus Euleptes; species Euleptes europaea. Next base: position 26,800,601 of record NC_079319.1, on the reverse strand, counting down.
TGCAGGAAACTGAACCTGGGGCCTTTTGCATGCCAAGCAGATGCTCTAACTTGACTCAGCATATGCACAAAGAAAAATCAAGTCTACATGGATTCCTTTCAGGTGTTCAGTGTAATATGTGTGCAGGGCTTCTGAGGTAGTCTCCTAAAATTAGCGTTACAGTGCATTCCTGAGAGGAATGCCTGAGCCGGGCTTAGGAGACAATGCGATTGCGCTGCCTTCAAAGATGGGCAGAAACCTCCTCCTGGTGCCAAAAATCTAAGCAACCCTCATAGGAGGCTCTGCCAAAACCACCTCCCGGCGCCAAAAATCTGAGCAACCCTCATAGGGTTGCTTGGCCAAAACGGCTTTGAAGGCTGCCTAAAGGTGGCCCCGCCCCCAGCTCGGTGCCGGAACGCCCCAGGAACGCCTCCTGGCAGTGCCCCATGACTGGTGTCCGGGCCTTCCGGGGTTCAGGCTACTAACGCCAAAGTTAGCTTGCTCGGACGTCGGCGCAGGGGGCAAAGATGCCGGAGCAGTGCCTTCCTGACTTCCTAAGGGCTTTTGCCCTTAGATCTCAGGAATGTGCTGTCAGTCCTTTACAGTCATTACAATTTTGGCACACCTGCCCTGTGTACCAGGATAGTGCGCTATGTGCAATACTCTTGATAAAGGTGTTCGCGATTTTGTGTGAATAAAGTAAGATGCACGGTTTCCTGCTTCTGGGCTCAATTCAAGGTGCTGGTGTTGACAAGAGCAACCAAAATGATTAGGGGACTAGAGCAACTGTCCTGTGGGGAGCGGTTAGGACGCTTAGGGCTGTTTAGCTTGGAAAGAAGGTGGCTAAGGGGAGACATGATAGAGGTCTATAAAATTATGCATGGTTTGGAGAGAGTGGACAGGGAGACATTTTTCTCCCTCTTCCATAATACTAGAACACGGGTGGGTCATCTGCTAAAGCTGGAGGGTGAGAGATTCAAAACAGATAAAAGGAAGTATTTTTTCACACAACGCATAGTTAAATTGTGGAACTCCCTTCCCCAGGATATGGTGATGGCTGCCAGCTTGGAGGGCTTTAAGAGGGGAGTGGACATGTTCATGGAGGAAAGGGGTACTCATGGCTATTAGTTGGAATGGATGCTGGTCATGCTGCATACCTGTTCTCTCTAGTATCAGAGGAGCATGCCTATTAACTTAGGTGTTCTGGAACAAGGGCACGGCAATGCTGCTGCAGTCGTCTTGTTTGTGGGCTTCCTAGAGGCACCTGGTTGGCCACTGTGTGAGCAGACGTCTGGACTTGATGGGCCTTGGTCTGATCCAGCAGGGCCTTTCTTATGTTCTTATGACCTTTAAATCCCTAAGTGGCTTGGATCCAGCATACCTGAAGGATTGCCTTCTCCCAAAGATGACCCATCCACTCCAGTCATCTTTGGAGGCCCTACTTTGGGTGTCCTCGCCATCTGAGGTTAGATGGGTGGCAACCCAAGAAAGGGTATTGTCAGTTGTGGCACCAAAGCTTTAGAACTCCCTGTCTCACGCCAGCAGGTGAAGACTTCATTTTGTTTGGCATACTCCCAGTAACACGGGTCCTCCTCCCTGGTTGTTTTGTTATATGTGTTATACATCTATGTGTTTTTATTGAATTGTTTAAATATTTTATGCATACCTAATTTTAAATGCTGTTTTAAGTTTTAAAATGTTTTAATGTTCGCCACCTTGGGGACCTTATTTGGATAGAAAGGCAGCATAGTAGGTTTTTAAATCAACACGTACATCAACAACAACTCTAATGGACAAATACTGTTGTGTTTCCTTAGAACAAGGCTCAACTTCATTTAGCCCAAACAGACCTGATGAAGATCACAGATCTCCCCAGTTAGTAAAAGATAAATGGTGCAGTTCAGACCATGGCCATGCAAGAAGGGAAGAAGTGATTTAGCAGCGTGAGAAAACCAGTTATGATTAATGAAAATGAGTGGGACTTGAAGGGTAACATCTTCTCTCACCATCTTGAAATCACCGCCAAGCAGGAATGCTAGCTATTTATTTATTTCAGATCCAACAAGATCTGGAATTTTTCTTTGTCATGTCTGTTGTGGTCCTTTCAGGCCAACTGATTCTGCCATCCAAGACCAGCGTCAGGCTTTTATTGTAAGTGATATGAGTCTAAGACAAATTTATATAAATCCAGATCTACACTTACCGTACACTTATCTGAACTTCCCAATGTTTAAATAGGTTGTACACAATTTAAATGTGACAGTGACTATATGGATGCCATGGAAAGCATTTACTTATGTGTGCACTCCATGGGCAACGGCAATGAATGGCCCAGAACGTGTCTATGCTGGTGAGCAGATGTTGCATGCATGTGGGCTAACAGCTTTTCAAATGTTACATCTCCCAAACAAATACGTTTTTTTAGTCAACCTCTGTTTTGCCAGTTACATCTAATTTGGCCATTGGCTGCTCCCCAGCAACATGCATACACTTCTTGACAGTAAATAAACAGCATCGAGATCTGATTCCTTTGTTCTAGTTTTCTAAGCACGATGTTAACTAGTGCAACCAAAATAATCGTAAAACTGGAATACTAAACCATATGGGTGGCATTATACAGCTCTGCAATTCATGAGTAACATTGTTTACTTTAGGAAAATCTGAAGTGGATTATTCAGGCTCTGTGTTTGTTCCCTGGTGCATTTTAAGTTTGCTTTCATTGACATATTGCAATAGATTTTCCAATTTAATTGTCTAAAATACTTAGGGCAAATCCTGCTTCTAGCCTCTGTGCTACCTCCCCGGCCCTCTTTCATCATCCAGTCAAATGGAAATGTTGCCTTTCTGGTACATGCCCTGATGCATAAAGAGAAGTAGAAAAGGACAGAAATAGGGCAGACTGCCACCCGTGCAATCACAAGGGCTGTATTCCAGTAAGAGCCAGCAGTAGGTTCATAATCATTTGGGATCTGGATCCAAATCTTCCCATGAAGCTTACTAAGAGGCTGACCTTCCAAAGGTTTGGCACCACGCAAATAGTTGAGGGGGGTGGCTCAGTTCTAAGACAGCTCTACTCCTAATGTTAACCCATTAAAACTCAGAAAACAAGGGAAGGCAGAGAAGGGCCTCCAAATACGATCTTAATTGCTAAGTCATCTAGACGTAGGAGTAGATGGACTTGGCATCTCATTTCTACACTGTGTAAGCACACTGATTTGGGCCTGGAAGCAAACTGGCAACTACTGAAGTACCAGTTAATTGTCATGTTCCGCACCAAGGGATGCTTCTGAACTGTCATCAAAGGCAGCCTCTAACGTAGATGGGAGAGTCTAACCTAGATGGGAGAGATCAGAGCATGGATAACAGGCCATTGTGATACATTTCCCAGTGATGAGTTCTTAGTTCTCTAATCAGATAAGAATAACACAACTTTATTCACACAGAAGAAGCTTATACTGAGTCAGTTAACTGGTCTATTGAGGACAGCTGACTGGCAGCAAGTTCTCCAGAGTCTTAGGCAGACATCTTTCATATTACCTACTACCTGATCTTTTTAATTGAGGGTGTCCGGGATTGAACCTGGGACTTCCTTCATGAAAAATAGATGCTCTACCACTGAGCCATGGACCCTCCCCTATTTGGTTGTGATCCAACCACCAGTGCAACAGCCCCAAATCTTACAGCCCCGTGTCATCTCTGAGGATGTATACACATTATTATTTATTTTTTTAACTTTATTTATAGCCTGCCTTTTTCTCTGAGACTCAAAGTGGACTACAAAATATAAAACAATGCAACCAGACAGCATAAGACATGCAATATCTATGCATCCAATGCAACAGGCCTAGCACTGTAATGGACTGAAATGCATTACCTGCCGAGGAGGAGGAGGAGAAGAGTTGGTTTTTATATGCTGACTTTCTCTACCACTTAAGGAAGAATCAAACCGGCTTACAATCACCTTCCCTTCCCCTCTCTACAACAGACTCCCTGTGAGGTAGGTGGGGCTGAGAGAGTGTGACTAACCCAAGATCACCCATCTGGCTTCATGTGTAGGAGTGGGGAAACAAATCCAGTTCACCAGATTAGCCTCCGCCGCTCATGTGGAGGAGTGGGGAATCAAACCCGGTTCTCCAGATCAGACTCCACCGCTCCAAACCACCGCTCTTAACCACTACATCACGCCGACTCAAGTATCCCTTCCTTCCCTATCCTTTCCCCATCCATTATGATTGCCCTTGCCTCTGCCATCTGAAGCACGGTAGGTGGCCAAAAGGTCTCTGGCCTTGCCAGTGCTCTGCCTACTAAACTCTCTGCCAGGGAAGTGCGCATGGCATCCTCCATCCTCCATTCTAGGCTTCCAGGAGCAGGCGAAACCCTTTATTTCTGGAATCTTTTCAGTTACGTAGGTGTTTTTTTCTTTTATTTTTAAGCTGGAGTCCTTGTCTTGTATTCCTTGTTTTGCCATTCGTTCCTGTCTTTGTTTACATCTTGCTGTAAATGGTTCAGAGAGCCAAGCCTTTGTGAGGAGCAGAGCATACTGTTTATTAACCAGACAGGTCCCTGTCTGGGGAAACGGCATACCGTGCGTCTTTTTTCTTTCGTTCTTTTTTGCCTAAACTGTTGCTGATTGCCTACAGATCAAAGAGAACACCTTGTGCTCCTAAAACGTAGGTGTTTCCCAATGGGAAATGCCTTTCAGTCTCTGGTGTGTTGGGGGGGGGGGTAAGGCTAAATGTGTCCTGCCCCTGCCCCCTCCCTCCCAACTCATTTGGCACCCAGACTACAATGTGAAGCATGAACACTGGGGCAAAAGGGAGGGTGCCTCGTGGCATTTGGCCTGCTCATTTAGCTGATAAAATACGGAATGTGGCACACAAACATGAAGGGTCGCTTCAAGCCAGTGTGATGAAACTGGACATGTATTTATGACTGTTCTTTCTAATCACGATGGATACGTTTGGATATATTTAGGGTCGGAGGCTTGTTGGCAAACATGCTCAGGACAAGACTCAACTTGAGTGGAGATCTAGTGACAAAAATGAACCAGGCGTTTCCTTCTCAGCCTCTTCAACCAAATACAAATACTTTCCCTCTCATCTCCTCTCCCTTTGTGCCCCCTTCCCATATGGTCCTGTTTGTGGCATAAGATATAAAGTGAATATTTTCATTTGATGTAGTTTGCTGGAAGCTCATGAAATATATGGCTTAAGGATGGGGGTGGGGGAGAGTGGGGCAGTATGAACGTATTCACATTGTGAACGAGTCTTTTTTATATCACAGTCCTTTCCCCAGAGTGTGTCCACTAAAACCAGTACATACTTTCTCCCTGATTTCAACAGTGGTGTAGTTTGGATACACTAGTTTTAACTAAAAATTGTTTTCAAGATGCACAAACATGTGTATGCTAACTATGTGTATGCATGCTACGTGTATGCATTCAGAGAGTGATGTGTAATGGTTAGTGTATTGCCATTAAGCTGAGATCCGATTCATATCCCTGCTCAGCCTGGATGTTGTTGGACCAGTCACTCTCTTTACAGGAGGGGTTGTGGCTCAGTGATAGAGCCTCTGCTTGGCATGTAGAAGGTCCCACGTTCAATCCCCGGCATCTCTAGTTAAAGGGACTAGGCAAGTAGGTGATGTGAAAGACCTCTGCCTGAGACCCTGGAGAGCCGCTGCTGGTCTGAGTAGACAGTACTGACTTTGATGGACCAAGGGTTTCATTCAGCATAAGGCAGCTTCACCCCCCAAAAACTGTTTCAGAGGGTATCCATGCTGGTCTACAGTAGAACAGCTAGATTCAAATCCAGTAAAATCTTAGAAACCATCAAGATTTTTGGGATATGAGCTTTTGAGACTCAAAGCTCACTTCATCAAATACCTAAGAAGGAAGGTTTGACTCTCAAAAACTCATATCCCAAAAATCTTGTTGGTCTTTAAAATGCTACTGGATTTTAATCTCCCCCAAAGATGGGTGGGATAAAAATAATAAAATATGCAGATGGATTTAAAAAAACATGCTGCACTATCTTTACAAGTATGAATGTTTTAAACATGAAGACTCCTTTATCTATGCATGAAATGAGTGTGGCTTTCATTAGTGGGAGTTTGATATAGCTTTTATAAGGTCAGTTTAATTTTATTAACATTCTTGCAACCCAGTATCTCAAGGCTGGAATGTTTTCATGACACAATGAATTATTCCATAATTAGTGGCCATTTTAATACTGTGACAATTTAATTCTGCTTTTATTTTCTAATTTAATTGTACAGGTTCTACAGCAATAAGTACTGATCCAATAAAATACGCCTTTTGCATCTTTTTATTTCCTGACAGGCCTCTTATATACTCCTGGCTGTCTACAGCACAAATACCAAATAGCCCTACTTCCTGTTACCATGATTCCATGCTCCTGCAAATAAAACCAATATTTCAATTTCCTTTTTCAAAAACTTACCTCTTTGCTGGAGAGCTAGTGTGGTGTAGTAGTTAAGAGCAGTGGTTTGGAGTGGTGGCCTCTGATCTGGAGAACCGGGTTTGATTCCCCACTCCTCCATATGGTCAGCGGACACTAATCTGGTGAATGGGATTTGTTTTCCCACCCCTACACATGAAGCAAGTTGAGTGAACATGGGCTAGTCACAGCTCTTAGAGCTCTCTCAGCCTCACCTACCATAGGGTGTCTGTTGAGGGGAAGGGAAGGTGATTGTAAGCCGGTTTGATTCTTCCTTAAGTGGTAGAGAAAGTCGGCATATAAAAACCAACTCTTCTTCTTTTCCCCATTTGTGAGTGAAACAACTCTTAAGTCAAGCAGTCAAGGGTGCCAACCACACTGGAGATGCTTGGCCCAGCTCATTCCTGGGCCATTTTAATGCCTTCGCCTCCTCCTGGTTAAGCAGCTGGTGAAATTCTACTCAAGTCACTGAAGTGCTTTTGTAGACTAGTATTTGCCCAGGGCTGACCTTCATTTGAACTGCCAAGCAAAAGGTGCTTTTTTTGCAAGGAATCAAAAGTTCGCCACATACCTGCCAGCTGCCTCAAGACAAAAGCAAAGCAACGTTTTGCATGGGAGGATGAAAAGGGAATTCGGTTCATCTTTGTTATAGAGACTCTTCTCGGAGTGTGGTGCGCTGCATGACAGCAGGAGGCGGGTAAGGTAAGACAACTGGGGCTGTCATGGAAGAGTGCTGTAAGCAAACAACATTCTCTGGGGCTATTCAGGAGAAGGACTCGGGTTCCTTACATGACTTTTGTGCTCAGCTCCTCTCTGCTAGCTGCCTGACAGAGCTTACGAGGCTCAAAGATCAAGTTAAAAACTGCCCTCCTAATACACCATGCCAAAGAGATAGGTGACCCTTGGCTCCCGCCCATTCAGGTAGTTGCTCAGCTTTTCACTTTTTAACCTAACCACTTCTCTAGGACCTTTGGGAGGATCTAGTTATGTAAAATACAAAAATTCCTTTTCAACTGCTTTTCTGCTACACGTGCTAAAAGTCTGTTTGGAAGAAGCTGAGGGTTATTTTTTTCTTCTGTGTTGGAAAGGTAACATTAAAAGATCCTTTAATGGAATTATTAAATTAATGGAAGGAGGAAAAGCTACAAAGGAAAAAAATATTTAAATTCAGCAAGGCACCAGGAAATCTCAATTATTCATTGTAACATACCTACTTGGAAGGTTCCTGCTGCATTGTCTAGCTGCAACGTTGCCTCAACAAAATTCACAATTTCAGTACGAACAAGTGGAGACCCACAAAAAACTTGCGGCGATAGGTGGAGGCTGCTCCCCACCCTCCCTCCGTCCCCCCTCAGCAGTGCTGGTGAAATGCTGCTAATGAAATGCTGGCTGGTAAATGCATCAGAATATAGCCCATCAGGAATATATAATGTTCTAGGGTCCCAGTGAAGTCTGGGACCCAATCCACAGAGGGCAAGACCCACTGGAATGAATGGGAGCTCTACAAAAGTACCAGGATAACTTCCTGTTTGATTGGATCTGTAATGAGTCTATTTTTAAAACGTTCTTCCATCGGCTTCTGCCTGTTGTTAAATATTTGGCAGGTTTGTACGTACATTAGAGGAATCTCTTTGCAAGTCTCTTTGGCCACCAACATTTCCCACACACCTTCATTTCTGTTTTGCAATTGTGTAGAGCAGTAACGCCACTGACTTCTAAATGGTTTTCATACCAAAAAAGGCCTGACCCCTGGATTCCAAGTGACAAGTGAAATGTACTAATGGGGCATTTTAAGAGTTCCACTGCTACAGATATATCTTTCCACTCACTGTTTGTAGGTCATAAGTATGAACATGTAATCTTTCAAAAACTACATTCTCTAAACAAGTCCATAAATTAAGCAGGTCAATGCATACAGTGCAAAAGGGACATTATATATCTGTAGCAGAGATCTGAAAGAATATTCTTTGAAGAAGTTGTTGATTCTATAGAAAACAGAGCTTGGCAGATTTCTGCAACATGGTCCTGGGTCTTCAATCACTCTTTAGTTTAATGCATGAAGCATGAGAATAACACTGCGCTTAATTTCTTTCTCTCCCACCCCCCTAAATAAATGTGTGTCTTACTAAAGCGGATCTTGTAACAGCTCACAAAATCAACAGTAAGATTTGGCATCACTGGGGGAAAGTATCCTTCCAACAGGTTTGAAGAAACTTATTTTCCATCTGTCTTCTTTCTCTTAGCGTAGGCAACGTTAGAAAGTTTTAACAATATCCAAAACATCCCGCGCTCCATAATACCAAAGAGAGAAGCTACTTTCCTTCCAACAATTATGTAGTATTTTTGGCTTCTGTTAATAAATCCACGTTGATTTGGAAATGACAGTTATCATCTGCCGATACTGATGACTGAGTAACAAGAGTCAGCCACTGGTTTGAGGAGGAATCACGTGCAAGGCACCTTACAGTAGGCCCCTCCTTCAATATGGCCACGCTCTCACCTACATTACCACCGCTGCCAGCTGCCTCTGCTCCTCCCCTTCACTATCTCGGCCATTCCTCTCTTGCCACAGTGAGGGCCATGACTAGGGTTGCCAGGTCCCTCTTCGCCACTGGCAGGAGGTTTTGGGGGCAGAGCCTGAGAAGGGCGGGGTTTGGGGAAGAAGAAGAAGAGTTGGTTTTTATATGTTGACTTTCTCTACCACTTAAGGAAGAATCTAACCGGCTTACAATCACCTTCCCTTCCCCTCCCTGCAACAGACACCCTGTGAGGTAGATGGGGCTGAGAGAGTGTGACTAGCCCAAGGTCACCCAGCTGGCTTCATGTGGAAGAGTAGGGAAACAAATCCAGTTCACAAAATTAGTGTCAGCCGCTCATGTGGAGGAGTGGGGAATCAAACCTGGTTCTCCAGATAAAAGTCCACCACTCCAAACCACCGCTTTTAACCATTACACCACGCTGGGAGGGACTTCAATGCCATAGAGTCCAATTGCCAAAGCGACCATTTTCTCCAGGTGAACTGATCTCTATTGGCTGGAGATCAGTTGTAATAGCAGGCGATCTCCAGCTAGTACCTGGAGGTTTGCAACCCCTAGCCATGACCAAGGGGGAAGGGGTAGCTGTAACTTCTCCACACTGCCATTCCAACTCAGTTCCTCGCTTCTCTTGGCCTTGGGGGAGGAACAGGTCAGGTGAGCAAGTGGGCAGTAGTGAGGAGCAGATGGGGTGGGGGGCTCTTGTGGTAGATCCTTTGCCAGGGCTTGTAGCTTGATAGATGCCCAAGGCTAGCCCTCGGTACCAGATTCGGTATTAAACCTGCCTCGAAATAACACCATTTGCAGGGGGACTCCTTTGTCTCCCTCGCCTTTGGAAAGGTCAGGGATTTATTTATTTGGTACATTCTCATCCCACCCTTCCTCCAACAAGTGTAGGGTAGCTAGCACTATTCTCAACCTTTTTATCTTCCAAAACACCCCTGTGGAGAAGGTTGGACTGAGAGAGGATGACTAGCCTGAAGTCACCCAGTGAACTTCCATGGCAGAGTGGGAATTCAGACCTCAGTCTCCCACATACTAGCTTAATACTCTTCACTGCAATGACTCTCTAACTGGGTATTTGAGGCATTAAACCACAGTGAAATTCTACTGAAATGGCTTCAGTAGAAAATAAAGTTTGTTGAAATACACTTTTCTTTTTTATTAAAAAAGGCCAGCTCCTCCTCCCGCCCCCTTTTAATCAATGTTGCAGCTGTGAAGATTCTTCTTAAATTGCTGTACACAGAAGAACTGTAAATCTATCTAGAGTGCTATAATAATCAAAATCCTTTCAGGCATCGGTTAAGTAAAATGTGATGTATGAGGGTGTGCCATCTTCAAGGGATTTTCCTATGAGGACTTTGGCTGTGATCTCTGCATACTGTTCCTGAAAAGTAGACTCCAGATGAACAGCTGCATACTGGCAACTGGGTTGAGGTTTCCTCAACTGTTTGCACAAACAAGAACACGCCACAGATACCAGTGAAGTGCCCATGCTTTACTAAAGGATGTGGGCTTTCATTGGGAACAAATCAGAATGAATCTCCTTTACAGAAGGCTATTTGGATTCATAAATATGAACATGCATTCCTTATATTTTTGGTGCAGGAACTCTTAAAGGGCAGAGATAGTAGGGTCACAGGATGGGCAGGTAATATTTTACTTCATTTATTTAAAACATCTTTATGCCACCCTTCCACCCAATCAGGGTTCCCAAGGCAGCAAACATAAAAAATATTAAACATCTTTACAATTAAAATACATTTAAAATTATAAATAATTCAGTAAAGAAACACAACAGACAATACTGGAGGAGGGCCAATAACTGTTATTGGGGGGTATGCCAAACAAAACGAAAAAGACTTCAGCTGCTGGCAGAAGACACTGATAGAGTGAGACAAACAAATCTTCCTGGGGAGATGAATTCCAAAGTTTTCGTGCCACGACCGAGAAAGACTTTTCTCGGGTTGCCAGCCATCTAGCATCAGATGGTAGTGGCAACCGAAGCAGGGCCTCCAATGATGATTGCAGAGAGCGGGTAGGTTTGTATGGGAGAAGGGAGTAGTAGACCACTTCTGTGAACAGGAGATTTCTAGTTAGCAGCAAACCCCACAAATATAATCTTACATGGAATCTGATCTATGAACGTCTCTTCTAATGATACATTGTTCAAGTGAGTAGATCACTCAGAGCAGAAATTAAATGCGCAGATGAGGTAACATATAAACTATGTCTGATGAGGTAACATATAAACTATGTCTGAGCCCTAAATTTATTTATTAAAATATTTATACCCATCCTTTCATCTTGGCCCAAGGTGGCTGAGTTCCCAGAGAGGGATGTAAAGTTCATGTGTTGGATCCATCTCTGACCAGTCTGGTAATGTGAATATATGTTGCTTTTGCCAGTCTCCTTTCTTTTTCCCTATTTGTATGTTAAAGATGAAAAGAGGACCACAGATTGTTGCAAACTGACCTTAAAACAGCCAGCACGGTGCTGTGGATCAAGTGTCAGACCAGCATCTGGGAGACTTGAGTTTGGATCCCCGATCTGCTATAGAAGCTCACTGGGTGATCTTGGGCCAGTCACACTCTCTCAGCCTACTACCTTGGAGGGCTGTTGTGAGAATAAAACAGCGGGGGGAGATTGACATTGTAAGCCAGTCTGGATCTCCACTGGGAGGATATAAAAATATATAAATAAAATAAAATAATCATGTGGCTTCCAGGTCAAAGTATGAAGCTTTCTAGAAGGTTTGAAACCAATAGATATCCCCCCTCTCATTAAATCCTGCTGGGAACTGATCAAAATGACAGACGCCATGCAAACGTGTATAATTTAACCTCCAATAGCTGTTTTGCTCCTAAAAAGGAGCTTCACAAGGTAGCCACATAGGGTTGCCAGGTCCCTCTTTGCCACCGGTGGGAGGTTTTTGGGGCGGAGCCTGAGGAGGGCGGGGTTTGGGGAGGGGAGGGACTTCAATGCCATAGAGTCCTATTGCCAAAGCAGCCATTTTCTCCAGATGAGCTGATCTCTATTGGCTGAAGATCAGTTGTAATAGCAGGAGATCTCCAACTATTACCTGGTGGTTGGCAGCTCTATAGCCAAATGAAGTGGGGAAGTAGGCCAGGGCATAAGGGGAGGGGTCTGGAAGAGTCTTTTGGGTGTGTGTTTTCCACCTATCACTTTTCCATTAGTAGTTTAATCTGGGTAAGGAGTGGGAAATTTACCACTAAGCCAAGGATGCTAAAGAACAGCATCCTAGTTATACTAGAATGAGGAGAAACTGCCACGTTCCAAATATATAAGAACTTCAGTTTATATTACAGGGACCACAACTGATCTCCTCAGACCCCTTCCCTGGTATCCCTGCCATGTAGTGTTCTCGAAAGAGCCTTTGCCTGTAATAATCCTCAATGGAAAAGAACAATCATTTTTCTGAAACTTTTCAGAAAGGGTGGGGAGAGAATTCTTAGTTTATTGTAGAATTGTTAGATTGAGGAGAGTTATTGGTGGGATCAAGGCATTAACCAAATCTGGTTTGTTCTGCTTTGGGGAAAAGAAGGGAGAGAGACAGTTAAGTGAAGCCTATGTCCCTTATGATTTTTGCTTCGCCTGTTTCTCCTCTCTCAATTGACCTTGTGTCTCTCTTTCGCACTCGGTGATGCCTCTCCCCACTGCTGTCATTGGTTTATTTATTGAAATATTTTAATCTCCCTCTTTCAATAAACTGTTTCCAAGGCAGCTTACACAGCATTCACCAAAGCAATAAAGCATAAAGCCAATAAAAACAGCAATAAAACTTAACTGAATCAGCAATAAAAGAGCAAAATCAGTAGTGAAAGTAACAGGAAAGCATAAAAATAAGTAGCACCACAATAAGAGCCAGCAGAATCTTTACAAAGTGGAATTGTAAGTTCCTGGGTGCAAGGGCCTATCTTTTAGTTAACTGGACACTGTAATGCCTCATGTACTTCAGTGTGTTTGTGTGTAAAGTGCTGTCAAGTCACAGCCTACTTATGGCGACCCCTTATGGGTTTTTCAAAGCAAGAGACTAACAGAGATAGTTTTCCAGTGCCTTCCTCTGCATAGCAACTCTGGTATTCCTTGGTGGTCTCCCATCCAAATACTAACCAGGGCTGACCCTTCTTAGCTTCTGAGATCTGACGAGAGAGCCAGCGTGGTGTACTGGTTAAGAGCGGTGGTTTGGATCTGGCGAACCGGGTTTGATTCCCCATTCCTCCACATGAGCGGCAGAGGCTAATCTGGTGACCTGGATTTGTTTCCCCACTCCTACACATGAAGCCAACTGGGTGACCTTGGGCTAGTCACACTCTCTCAGCCCCACCTACCTCACAGGGTGTCTGTTGTGGGGAGGGGGAGGGAAGGTGATGGTAAGTCAGTTTGAGTCTCCCTTAAGTGGTAGAGAAAGTCGGCATATAAAAACCAACTCCTTCTTCTTCTTCTTCTTCTTCTTCTTCTTCTTCTTCTTCTTCTTCTTCTTCTATACTATGCTGCCTCCCAATGTACTTCAATAGAGCCATACAAATAAATAAAGATTCCACTTGGGAAACTTGGCTGCTGTAGGCCATGAACACAGGCAGATCTTCTGTGTCCAACTGCAGCCCTCTATCCACTAAACCAGGATAATTCTAGCTTTGCTCCCCCTCCCCTCACACACACCTTGCCAGACTTCCTACATGCTTAATGTGATCATCTTCAGCTAGAAACAGTTAATGGATACGAGCGTGAAAGGATAAATATTTAGCTGTCCATGCTACTAGAAAGCAACTGGTCTATTTTCCATTGATTCAGCCTGTTTAGAAAAGACATCACAGGAAGTGTTTGTATCCTATGTCATCCTATTACAGGGCTTCAAGTGACTTTCTGCAAGAAAAGTTCCCCTATTCCCCCCTTCAAAAAAGACAATAAAGCACTGTACAGTGTAACAGAAAACAACAGCTAACATTTCATGGAATCAAGTTATTTTTGGATCTGAGGCTGATAATCAATTTGGGGAGCAGTCTGGCGAGTATCCGATGCAAATGTATCCAACATTTTGTAGCCAACTGGGAGCAGTCAAGAAATGCAGATAACTTAAAGTGCACTATCAATGAACCATTCATGAACTCAGATAGTGCCCCCGCTTGTGTACAAAGTAGACACAGGCGAACCTTTCTGCCTGTCATTCTGGATTCTTTTTTTAATGAGCAGTTGTGAATCACGCTTATACAGTGTGTCAGATATGGGGAAGAGAGCCCCGTGTCTTGTACAAATCGACATAAAAGTCTATTTAAGAGAAAAAAATTCCCTGAAATACAGGAAGGACCCTGGCTATCATTCCATCTGCAAATAACTGAACCCCATCCAAATGATAATCTGAACCCTTCACATAATTCAATCCATTAGAAACTAAAACATTGAAAGTCAAGCCGCAATTGGACTGCTATTCGAAACAGCTGCTAGAGGAGCGTCTCCCCTCCTTTTGCTTTTAAAATTAATCTACGCTTTGTGACTTGCTAGAGGTTGACAGTCTGGACCCCTTCCAGGAGTATACCATGGCTCAAGAAAGACCCTTTTAAAGAATGAAATGCCTGCAGATTTGATCCTGCGCTTCTAAGCCCCAAAGAAAACCGCAGGCATGTCAACTGCCAATCTTGTCTGAATGTATATCTCCCCTTGTTGCATTGCACGTATTTGTTTGGTAAATAAAAACACAAGGCTAAAGAAAAACTGGCATAATTGGGTTAAAGCAGCGGGCCACCGGGGTCTAAGTCTCATCCTAACAGCAAGCAAAACCAGATGTTTTAAAGGAAGTCTCAAACACATCAAGATTTATAGAGGGAGCCACGCTCTGCTCTGGACTTGTGACAAGGACGGAGCCTCAGGGAAGTGGCATTGGGAGGACTCACAAACCGTAGAACGGGGGAAACCTCAGGATGCAACATCTTGGCAATGCAGACTACCCAAAACTGGAAGACTGAGCTCAGGGCCAAACTCCAAGTTTGCTCAGGGCCAAACTCCAAGTTTGGGTTTTCAGCAAGTTGGGTCTGGGTTCTTCACAGCCACACTATAGCTGCAGGGAATGGCTTTTAAAAAAAATTTTTAGGAGAGCATAAACAGGCTCAGAATGTCTACCTCTTTCCATTTATTTATGCTGTCCCTTTTATTTTAAATAAGCTAAGAGCAGTGGTCCTAATCTGGAGAACTGGGTTTGATTCCCCACTCCTCCACATGTAGTCTGCTGGGTGACCTTGGGCTTGTCACAGTTATCTTGGAACTCTCTCAGCCCCACTTACCACACAAGGTATCTGTTGTGGGGAGGGGAAGTGAAGGCAATTGTAAGCCGCTCTGAGACTCCTTTTGGTAGAGAAAAGCGGGGTATAAAAACCAACTCTTCTTCTTCTGTTTAAATGTCCTTTGCCTCCTTCCATTTTTGGAAATACGGTACCAAGTCTGACCCATTTATACGCAGGTTTAAAGGTCCCCAAAGAAACAAAGACTGCTTTAGGTGCACTTAAGAAAGCTTCTACCCATATATTGTGCAGTTTGTGGAACACCTTCCAGGGAAGTGGTCTTAATGGCCAATCCACCCGGAGCGCCTTGAAGAAAGGGGAAAATAAAAATGTACTAAATAAATAAATTATGATGGACATACTTTTTCTGACACTACCATTAATGCTGATACTGGGAATGACATAGCATATGAAGCTGTACCTTGTATTCAAATATTCACGAATATGAAGCTGTACCTTGTATTCAAATATTCATGAATATATATATATATTTGAATAGAAGGTACAGCTTCATACTTCAGTACCCTCTCATTTCCTTTCCCTTAATTTTCATTTTATATATATATATATATATATATATATATATATATATATATATATATATATATATATATATATATATATATATATATAAAATTTTCATTATATATATATATAATTTTCATTATATATATATATATAATTTTCATTTTATATATATATATATATATATAAAGCATATGAAGCTGTACCTTGTATTCTAATATAATATAATATAATACTAATATAATATAACAAATATATAATATACTATATACTATAATACTCTCTCTCTCTCTCTCTCTCTCTCTCTCTCTCTCTCTCTCTCTCTCTAATATAATGAAAATTAAGGGAAAGGAAATGAGAGGGTATTGAAATATGTTTTTTAAAAAAAAATAAATTACTTACTTGCAAAAGTTATTTTATCGTGAGTTCATTAATACACAGAAAATTCTGTTAACCTGTAAGAAGATATAATAATACTTCACATTTGTAAGTTAACTCAAACATATAATTATAAATGGGAAGGCTTTATATAAGTTTCCATGAAACAATGCAGTCCTTATTCGTTCAGTATCCGCACCTCCATGTAACTACAGAATTATTCATTTTCCTTGCTATACAATTTTTGCAAGCACAAAACCAGCTGCTGAAATATGTCTATAATTATTGACACATTAGCACCTTGTGAATTAGCACCATTAACACCTACCGAACCATCTTTTTACACCCCTTAGTGTGGTTACAACAGTTAGTACAGTAAAGCAACATACAGTTGCCAACTTGCTTGCTTCCTGATCTGGGAAGTTTGCTAAGGATGTTAAAGCGGTTGGCAAACTGAAGAAAGAATTCTGACTCCTCAGTCTTCAGGGGGCTCTTGCTAAAACAGTGCCATTTTCTGGATCTGAAATGGCCCCGGGGGTGTTATTTGCCTTGTTTGGGAAACCTACATTTACCCCATAAGTACACGTGCAGCCCTTATTGTTGCAGACTGCAAATTTTTTGTCCACCCTCCACAGCCTAAAATGCCCCATAAATGCTACTCTCGGAACAACCAGGAATAGAATGGCAGGGATTAACACATCTCCTGCAGGGGCTGGGAATCCGCAAAAATAAATAAAAAACATACTTCTCCGCCAAGAAAAATGCTACAGTAGGGGTCCCAACATTACGGAGCCTGTGCCCCCTTTTGGAATTTGGAGAACAGTTAGTGTGAAGCCCCACAAAATGGCTGCCATGGAGTGGTGGAGCGAGCAACCATAAAATGGCTCCCACAAGAGCTAGGGCCAACTAAAAAATGTTGGGACATTCTAAGCCAAGGGGCCAGATCCAGCCTCCAGGCTGTATGATTGACGCACCTGCTCTAAAGAATTCAGGACGGTGTAGCTGGTTCGCCCTCATTTTACCTTTGTGGTAGGGTTGGGCTGCAGGCACAAGTAGGGTTGACAAGCTCCAGGTACTAGCTGGAGATCTCCTGCTATTGCAACTGATCTCCAGCCGATAGAGATCTGTTCACCTGGAGAAAATGCCCGCTTTGGCAATTGGACTCTATGGTATAGAAGTCCCTCCCCTCTCCAAACCCCGCCCTCCTCAGGCTCCGCCCCAAAAAACTCCTGCCGGTGGCGAAGAGAGACCCGACGACCCTAGGCTCATGGTCACCAGCAAACTGCAAGACAGAGGGAAGATCTGAATTAGGTCTCCCTGTGCCTAGCTGACATATTGACCATTACACCACATTGACTACACACCAACCCCAATTGGCTGCTAGACAGAAGGAAAGGCCATCTGTTTGCCCCAGAGGCTAGGAGCCCTTCCATCTTCTCCTACGATCTACTGCTTTCCTCAGTGCAATGACACACAATGGACCATTAGTTATGGATCTTCTCTATAAAAATTTTCAGAGGGTAGCCATGTTGGTCTGAAGTAAAACAGCTAGAATAGAGTCCAGCAGCACCTTAGAGCCCAACAAGATTTTTTGTGGTATTGGCTTTCAAGAGTCGAAACTCCTTTAATCAGATCTGGTATCTGATTAAGGGAGTTTTGACTCTCATAAGCTTATACCTCAAAAATCTTGTTGGGCTCTAAGGTGCTGCTGGACTCTATTCTAGCTATTCGATAGAAATTGTGAAACTAGCCATCTTTACTATACAACTGAACTAAATCACTATTTCTGAATGCTTTCTTGTTTCATTGAGGGAAAATAATTTGCTTTATTTGTCTTTCTGAGCTCTATTTAGCAGATCCCACAAGGCATCCCAGATTTCTCTAGCGGGCCGAAAGTTTATTGTGTGTTTCAAAATCCACAGAGGTCTCTCAGGGCTTTGCAACCTAAAGGCAGAGCTTACGAAATAAAATGAAGTCACCACATATTAATAATGTTACCTTGCCATCATTAAGAAGCCAGGACGTGCCACTTTCATTTGTGATAAATCATTTATATGAAAGGGTCTATGCAGATGTGTTGCTTGATGTGAACATCTGAAACTATATTTCCTTTCCAACAAATAAGCACTTTCTCAGGTCTTATTTCTGAGGGGGTAGAATATCTTCCATTGAACGTGGGGAGCTGGTGAAGCTCCATCCTAAGTTTGAAGTTTTATTTTATAAAAATATAAATCATAATAATAATAAAAGCCACAGTTCTTACTAGCTAAACATCCCCCTAAATTGTATATTAAAAAATCCACGTTAAATTCTTGCTGACTGTAGAGCAAGTGGTAAATTGCATGAGCAAACTAGTGATGTTTGCAATTTTACATGTATCAAGGAGTTAAGCATGGCATACCTGGTATGTGCAGCTGTAACATCTGGAAGGGTCTTTGGTGACTAGGACCTCACATTCCCTCACAAGCAAGGACTTCCTATTAGGGTTGCCAGGTCCTTCTTCGCCACCGGCGAGAGGTTTTTTGGGCGGAGCTTGAGGAGGGCGGGGTTTGGGGGAGGGGAGGGATTTCAATGCCATAGAGTCCAATTGCCAAAGCAGCCATTTTCTCCAGGGGAACTGATCTGTATCGGCTGGAGATGAGTTGTAATAGCAGGAGATCTCCAGCTAGTCCCTGGAGGTTACAGTACAAAATCTACAGTTACCAATTCTTTTTTTATATATATTATAATTTCCCAATCACAATACATCTATCAACATTAGTTATACACCACCATAGTTACAAGTCAACAATTACCAACTCGTGAAATAACCATATCAACAATAGGTATATTATACAACTACTATCAATATCATCTCACTGTTAATTTACAAATTGACAAAAATATGTCTTTGCAAGAGTAATCTTTGTTATTTTCTCTTTTCAGGTGCAAGGCAGAAGAGGAAAACGGCCATTTCGGTTCTTCCTCAGTTCTTCCTCTGATCCTTAATTCTCCAGTTGGTATGTTCCTTCTATATTTTGTATATTTCCATTTCAAAAGACTCCCAATGGGTAGTAATAATCTTATCTGTTGCCTTTAAATGGCTATTCTATTTTCATACACTTCATGGGTTCCCACGTAGGTCCCTGGAGGTTGGCAACTCTACTTCCTATACATGCACGTTACCACATTATCTAAACAAGGGCAATGCTTAGATTTTGGCAAACTGGAGAGTGAATTTTTCAGAGGTCTGGTTCGCGCATGCAAAATACATTCATTGCCCTATTCAGGCAACACAAGATCCTGAAACACATGGTTGTTGGGCTCGCAATACATGTGAATATAATGTCCGAAAGGACTATATTCAAGTGTGAATATAGCAGACGTTGCTCAGCATGTCAAGAGCTCTGAGAAGCAGTTTTACTGTACTAGGAAAAGATGTTAGGAGCGTAATGGTTCCCAAATTGCGCCCTGGCATGCACTCTTAAGTGCCTCAGGCACTATGGCCATTGTTTCATGAAGCCAGTACAACTGGAAAAAAAGAAACACTGAGGAATGTGGCAGTGGATGAGGGTTTCCTGTCTCAAAGATGAGGACCACTGAATGAAACTTATCCAGGAAACAAAAGTAACCCAAACTCCTTAAAACGATCATAGCAACATATATTTACATCCTAATATCATTCAGATCATGTCAGAAGGACATATCTGTTGTATCTAACATATATTTGTTTTAGGAACTGTTGCCAGTTTACAGTGTGCAGTGGCTGGGATATCTGCATAGAACAACAGTTTGTGGTCAATTATTTGGGGTGGCGTTTTATTATATTTTTTGTTCCATCCATCTCTGAGAAAACAACTTAGAAATGGCATATAAACGGTTCTTTTCTCTGAACCACTAGCTTACAGACTGATTTACGTGATTATTTTTGATGGTGGTTGTATGGTGAAGTCACTGTGAGTGTTCTTTCAGTGCATCCCTTATTGGTGAATTTATCTGGTGGATGAACCCACATCAGATGAATTCAGGACACACCACATGGGCCATTGCAAACCATGATTTTATCAAATCGGAGCTTACTCAAGAATATACTTAGCTCACTAAAATCCAAAAAAAGATCAACGAGCATATAGAATCATAGAGTTGGAAGGGACCACCAGGGTCATCAAGTCCAACCCCCTACACAATGCAGGAAATTCACAACTACCTCCCCCCCACACCTAGTGACCAGAAGATGGCCAAGATTCCCACCCTCTCATCATCTGCCTAAGGTCACAGAATCAGCATGGCCATCTAACCTCTTCTTAAAAACCTCCAGGGAAGGAGTGCTTACCACCTCCCGAGGATGCCTGTTCCACTGAGGAACCGCTCTAACTGTTAGAAAATTCTTCCTAATGTCTAGACGGAAACTCTTTTGATTTAATTTCAACTCTTTTGATTTAATTTCAATATGCTTTGTACTGACTCAGACCACTAGTCTATCAGGGTCAGTATTGTCTACTCTGAGTGGCAACAGCTTTCAGGTAGAAGTATTTTACAACATCTACCATCTGAGACTTTTTAAAATTTGGGGATACCACAAGTTGAACCTGGGTCCTTTTGCATGCAAAACAGAAGCTCTACCACTGAGTCACAGCCCCATCCCTACTTATGAAGACTGCATTAAAAGTGGCAGCACGATTTACACTAGCAGATTCCAGTTTGATGACCCTTCCAATTTATTTATTTATTTATTTATTTGATTTTTAACCTGCCCTGGTATAGTGGTTAAGAGCGGTGGTTTGGAGTGGTGGACTCTAATCTGGAGAACCAGGTTTGATTCCCACTCCTCCACATGAGCAGCGGAGGCTAATCTGGTGAACTGGGTTTGCAAAGATGCATCAACAACAAAACCTTAAAAACACCATCAGTTATATCCACTGGAAAGGCTGCCTCTGTTTCCTTTGTCATTCAATATGGTAAAACAGACACAGGATGTGATTGCAAAAGTGCTACAGCATTAAATACATGTTTAATTTAATAGATTTTTAAAAGTGGAAGACCAGAGAACCTTCATTCCGAACTACGGCCAATTCCACAGCTCCTATTTAGATGCCCAAATGCCAAACATGTGCACTTCATGTCAAAAGATATAGCACTTCATAATGCCGGTTATTCCTATAAAGTTAAAATGAAGCAGCACACCAATCACAAACATTGCACATAATAGCCGTGTATTGACATTGGCAGAGCCAAACTAGTCCATCAGAAGGAAAGGGGGGAAAACTGATGACATCACTTAGCCCTCACCCTTACACAGTGACCCACATCAAAGGCATTTTAATCACTGCCCAGAGGAATGGACATTCTAGAACATGAAATGAATCACATTTCAAAGTCCTCAGAGGTCAGACGCAGCTTCTGGCAAATCCAGAGGAGAGACGTGATGTGGACAACCTCTCTTTACAAGCAACCCCAGAGAGACTGTAATACTGACAATTCTCATGAAGGACTGCCCCAAAGGGGTTAACCAGAGTCCTTCATGATGACTGATTAATGAGATGTGATCAATGGCTCCCCAGAGACACCAATACATAGATTATCTTACTGTTAACATGCCCGACCAAGAAGAAAATTTGTTATAAGGATCCTTAGTTAAAAATGGGTTAGGGCAGCATGAACACTCAAGTTGATTTCTTAACTATGCTGGCTGCCAATAGCCTGAGGAGCTTTCTGTGAAATGGAGAGTAACGGAGGATGGGGAAAACCCAGAAACTTCCTTTGCCTTCATACAACAGAATAGGAGAGCCCTTGTACTACAAGTCCATGTGTTCTTTGTTACGTATGCAGCGGGAAGCTGGAATCGTGTTGAGTTTGGAGTCTCTCCAGGCTCCTTCACCTGCGCATTCTAATTGGTTCAATGGGCTTGTAGCCACCCAATCACGGACTTCGGGGCGTGGCCCCGGGTGACTGGGTTGGCATATAAGCCGGGTTTGTTGCACAGTTCTCCAGTTCAGTTCTTGTTCACTCAATAAAGCAGTTGCTGTTGGAACTCCGTCTCCGGTCTCATGAATCGCCCACGCTTACACAACATTCTTCATCTGGCATTTGCACATAGATAATCTCTATTAGGGCTGTTGGGCGGAAAAATTCGGTAAAATTCGGATTCGGCAAAATTCGACCCGTTTTTATTTGGGAAATGCCAAAGTCCGAACTCCCCCAATTTGGATCCATGGAATTTGGCACTAAGTTTGGAGTTTGTAAATAAATTCGGCCATTTAAAGCCATTAAAAACACATTTGCGCCTTTCCGCGGCTCCAGGGAGGCATTTTTGGAGGTAGAGGTCCCACCCTTTCAGTGTAGCTTGAGGGGACCCTTCTTGCAAGAACCCCCAAGTTTTGTGAAGATTGGGTCTGTGGGTCCCGAGTTATGGGGCCCGGAAGGGCCCCCCATCTGCCCATTGCAATAAAGCCATTACAAAACATGTTCGCACCAGCTTTCTGCGGTTTTGGGGGGGGCATTTTTGGAGGTAGAGATCCCACCTTAAGGGTAGAAAAAAAACATGAATGCCGGCTGGGGAAAAAAAACTTTGCGCACTTTAAAAGCTAAGGACAGCCTGAAAGGGTGGGAGGGATTTTACATAACATTGCAAGGCATGATGGTAATAGTACAATGGCACAGAAAACATAATCTTTTCCTGGTTAAAATCTTTTTACTTTCAGGTGCTTATACGGCAGAACTGGCAAACCCCTCCCCCTCAAACCAGTACGGCTCGGCTCAACCCCAAATAAAGGCGAGCGGGCACCAAATCCCACCCTCAAGCCAGTACAGCTCAGCTCAACCACCTACAAACAACCCAAGGAGGAGGCGGGGCGGTTGGCATGCATAGGGAGAGACTCACATGTGCACACTGCCACATGGACTCAACTCCAGGCGAGGGTGGCCAGGCCACGGGCAGAAAAAAAGCAGAACGTAAACTCCTGCAGAGGCAAGCGGGCACAAACACATGGCAGAACAAGCAAAAAAAAACCCCTTTGGCTTCCCCCCCATCCACAGAAACTGCTCCCCCCCACACACAGAGAGAGAATCTGCTTTTCCCCACACACACAGGAGAAAAGGTATAGAGGAAAACCCCAAAAATCAAACTGTGTGGATGTCTTCCAGCAGGGACGAGAAGTAAATCTAATCCAGTCCTATTCCAGTAGGCAGGAATCGGGATCTCTAAGAGTCAGGAGCAGCACCACCAAATTGGAAGGAAATGAGTTCCAGACTCGGGATGGGAGGGGAGGACAGGAGTTTTTATACTCTTCTACTGGCCAATTCAAAAGGGAGAATCCCTGTTCTGATTGGCCAGAAGAAGACCCAGCTTGGCCACCATTGGCCGCGGGAGAATGCTGCTAGTTGCTTACTAACTGACGGTTATGCTGCTGATTCGGAGCCCCCCGAATTTATTTGGCGATCACCCGAACTTGCTGAATTCGGCTCGTCGTTTTCCCGCCTTTTTTTTAAATTCGGTTCCATCCAAACTGAAAACCGCCGAATCGGGGAAAATTCAGCTGTTTTTCAGTTCGGATGGAACCGAATTGACAGCCCTAATCTCTATGTAAAAGAGGAGACGTCTATACATTGCAAAAAACACTGGGTTGGATCCTATGGATTCATCCCACTAATGAAGCACCTTCCTCCAACTAAAGGTCTCTTTCTTGAAGCAAGGGACTCTGAAAGGTTATTTCATCATAGAGCATGAGAAACCAAGCAAGATCATGGTAGTCTGGAAAGCAACATCAGCTGCCCTAGAGGTGAAGAGCAGCCACTTACAGCCCCAAAGGGTGATGATGATAAGTGCTATCAAGTTACAACTGACTTATGGTGACACCTCATGAGGTTTTCAAGGGAAGAGATGGGAAGAGATGGTTTGGCACTGCTTTCCTCTGAATAGCAATCTTGGTGGTCTCCCATCCAGCTACTAACTATGGTCAACGCTGCTTAGCTTCCAAGGTCCAAAGAGCTTGGGCTACCCTGGGCAACCTCCTAGTTGCCGACTGGAAAACTCAGAGGACTTGATTTGACCTCTGTTCTTTTTCCCCTCGCAGCCTCCTGCACGCTCTAAAAAATTGCTCCAGAAGTTTAGGGAACCTTTAGGAACAGAGTAGGCTACACGATGCAGAAGTCAGCTGAAATGAATTGATAGAAATGGTCTGTTCCATTTCTTGCAAGACCACTTACTCACTGAAGAACTCAAGCAAAAAATTAGGACTATTTCTGCTGATATCCCCTCAAGCTAAAGATCCTCTGTACTACATATACCTCACTCCTGAGGGTCCCCCACTTCCCAAAAGCAGCTTTCAAAGGGAAGGAGGCAGAGCTAAAGGAGAAATTTGTTCTAGAAACTCCTTGCATTCACAGTTGCCAACATCTAAACCTAAAGTCTTTATGTTCACTGGCTGCTTTCCTGCTTCCCATTACTTTGCCTCTATCCCACAATAGGGATGCCAGATCCAGGTTGGAAAATTCCTATAGATTTTGGGGGTGGAGCCTGGGGAAGGCAGAGTTTGAGGAGGGGGGGGAACCTCAGCAGGGTATAATGACATACAGTCTATCTTCCTAAGTAGCCATTTTATCCAAGGGAACTGATCTTTGTAGTCTGGAGAGTTGTAATTCCGGGAGATCTCCAGGCCCCACCTGGTGTGTCATAGCAAGTAAGCACCAATTACCACTATTTAAAGAAACATCACCTAGCAATCAAAAGCTATTGCACAACTGTTTTATTTAACCCTAGAACCATTAATTGATCATCAGTGTCTATTAGCAAGCAATCAAGTTATACCAAAGATGACAATTTCCTCACTGCATACAACATAATAAAACATTCATTCATTAAACTCTTAGACTTGCCTGGCATCAAAACGAACAGTAAGAATAAGTCGCTAAAGAAACCAATTAGAAAAGCAAGATTTGATGACCTCAATGTTAATTTGCAATTCCAGAGGAGATTAATTGTCATAAAATTGCCTGGCCGTTTTTCAAATCCAGTCACCATGTTTGACTGTGCGACCTTGTGTAGTAGCAAATTCCTCAAGTTGGCTACATGCTGGGTGAAAGTAATAGTTCCATGTATTTCTTCTCTCTTCATTTACTGGTCATTAATTTCTAGCCTTTGGGAAATTAGAAATATACATGATCCTGTGCAGGTTTCTGGTTTTAGTTGTAACTTTGCCACAAAGTGGAACACATTCGCTCATTTAATGAAGGCCCAGATTGGATTGTCTTTGACATGACCAGCAGGAGTGACAAACCAGTTCAGAAACCAGTCAGAAGGGCAGGAGAGCAGATGCCACGTGTTAAACGAACAGGTAAAAGGCCGAAAATCAGTATATCCAAATCTGATTCCTACACCAACATAAACCTACATTTAAATCACTACACGCAATACTTTTTAAATGTATTGTAATTAGTGTGTCTAATAAAGGCCATATTTTACAAATCATATATGAATCAGAAAGTCAATCACTGTAAACTAGATGATCATACTGATTGTTATTATTCCAGTATCTAATAAATCAGTATTTTTTTTCAAATATATTCACTTCTTTATCCCCTTGTTATTGAGTAGTTCATTTGTGGTAGTTCACCCATTCAGTCAATATTTCCAAGCCCTTGTTGTTGGGCTCTTTCTTGTTATCCAATATTATATAAACAAGGTGTCATGGAATGGTGCAGGGCCTTGCAGGTACTTCTCTTTGATAAAAGGAGTCTTCTGTAAATGCAAGATGCATGTCTTGCATTAGGACAGGGATGGGGAACTAAAATAAAAGGAATTTAAAATATAAAAGAAGGAAAATGCCCCCACCGAAAACAGCGAGGCTATCTCTCTCTCTCTCTCTCTCTCTCTCTCTCTCACACACACACACACACACACACACACACACACACACACAAAGATGTCAAAGTTACGCCACTGCAGGAAGGGGTGTTCATGGGGTGAAAGGGGTTAGGAAGATGCCTAAAGGCAGCCCCCCCTCCCCCAGGAACACAGACTTGCGCCACTGGAACGATGCCAGAAGGCAGCACCTGATCCCGAGCCATGGTGTGGCATTCTGGTCCAGCATGGATGCCACCCATGATGGCATCAATGCCCCTTATCACAGATTAAATGGGCACTTACACTGGTGTGGGGTAATGCCAGCTCCTAAGGAGTCCCCCCCCCTTCAGACTGTAGGTTCCTAAGATTCTTAACCAAAATTTTTTTAAAAAAATGTTCTAAATGTATTGTATTTGGTTATATGTGTGTGTATGTACATACACCTACTTGTGTATACATACTTGTTTTTATTCGATGAGAATATTTTCCCTGATTACAATAGATCTTCTGACAAAGCCACAGGAAAAATGTGTCAGGATCAGGAAGTAACAATAAAGGATTTATTCAACACCTTGATTCTTTTCTTTTGCTTGTTAGTTCTTTTTGCAAAATACATCTGTTGCATGAAGTTCACTCCCTAATATGTGAAGTTCTTCATAGCTAAAAATTTCTACAGGTTTAAGATTGGCAATAATAAGGCAAACATGTGTAAAATCTATCTCATTGGTTTCCTGCACAACTCCCGTTGAAATAAATGGGAATATGCAACACTGCTTTTATGCAGGTTCCATAAATTTCATTGGAATTCGCACAAAGCTTCCTGGTTGGTTGTACTATTATTTTAATATTTTTAAGGGTGGTTCATTCCAATGCACTATTTAATTTCCTCGGAATAAGATTAGTATCATCCAGTCCCAGCTGGAGAAGTGAAAATTTCATGAAAGAGAAACTGAAAAAGTAAACAAGGGATGTATGGTCAAGACTGAAAGAAAGGGAAATTCAAGAGCTTTCAACGAAGTGCTAACACTTTGTAGTTTTTGTCCTTTTCATCCTTTTAATTGTTAGGATATCCTGGGGGTAACTCTGAGACACATATGAACAGCAAGTATTTAACACATAAAATGGGTTCTGCTGTTTCTGCAGACTTCTTTAAGAACCTGCTGTTATAAACCAGACAAGAAGGATATAATCCAGCAAGAAGGATATTACTGCTTCCCCTATTTCTAGTAAAGACATTTGGCTTAATTTTTCTGACACATACTATCGTACTGTTAGTACGTTTTATACAAGCCTTGATTTCCAAGGGTTGTTTGGAACACGTTTTCAAACAATTACCCCGCAAAGCACTCTGTTATTCTGGGAAATCTGACTGTAACGGCATCATCCTGTTTTAAAACTTGCAATGTTAAGTAAACTTGACCTGCAGCACCGAAGCATTTGGTTTTTCTTTCTTTACGTCATACCATTGAAATGTGAAGGGACATGTATAGCACTCTGCATTCCCCAGCTGAAAGACAAATGAAAAGACCACTTTACAAATAATGAGGCCATATAACTTCGCCTCTTGTAAAACGGAGAAGCGGCAGCTGATATGGAAAAGCCTAAACAAAATGAACCCTTCAGTTTAAATTGCTGTGTAAAAAATGAGATTAAACTCGAAGGTTAGTGGAGCGATAAAGATGATTACTTTTGCAAAGGGTAATCCAAATCCCACCTCTGTGAGAACTACCCATGCAGACTTGTCCTTAGGAGTCCAATCTCAATGTTCAACAGGGCTATTTCAACTTGTGCAAGAAAACTACTGTGTTCGCATTTATTGGTTGGAGAATTTGGAATGGTGCTACCTGTGACGCACCGAACTAAATATAGCCCATGATAACAAGGGTTTCATAAAAGCCCTGCTTTGGCTTGATGGGTCATTGACAACGGATGGGTCATATTTCCCTCTCATTGTACACTGAATCTGTGCATATAGAGCTTTATTTGAACTGGCTCTCTCAATCATTATAGATGTTTTTCTCTGGTGTGTTCTGTAGAGGTTAGTGGCAAAGCCATGGGTTTTGAACCCATGGCTTTCTTGCTTCTTTCCTGTCATACAACCCTTCCCTCTCCTGCAGGGCAAGTAATTTAGGTGCTACTTTAACAATTCAGTGTTCCAAAAAAAAAATTAAACACTGGACCGTTGTGCCGATTTGTCTCAGCAAAAGAAGAAAAAAAGCTCAAATCAGTTACGCAAATCGAGCAGCTGTGTAGCAAGGGCCAAAGGAAAAGGCTCTCCAAAAAAAAAACCCCACCAAAAAACTATTAGCTGCTGGCAGAAAGCCAACAATCCATTAATGACAGCCTGATATCTCTCCAGGAATGTAAAACGTTTAACTGAATAAACATTAAAGCAGGAAGCATTCGGCTTCTGTCACTAAGCAAGAACTTGAGTGTGATCCTGCCCCGAAAGAGCTTAGAAGTGGGCAAGAAAACTTTGTTAAGCTGATAAAAGAGCTATTTGGTACCAGGAGAAGCCAGTGAGGTGTATTCTTTCTCTGTCTTGCAAAGCATGATGTATGAGGTATGATACCTTTATTGGATCAAGTCACGGGTGATACATAAAGGGGAGAAGAAAGAAAGATTTCAGCTGAGAACTCACAACCGATAATTCTTAGTAATTAAACCACAGAATTCCTTCACATTTTTAAGACTGTGAGGAAAGGGAACACAAGCATGAAAGCAGAAAGCTAAAATACTGGTAAGAGGGAGACTGGAAAATGTTTTTTCCACGTGAAAACTAATGTTATAAGAAGCTTGGGTTAACTGCAAGGTGTCAAACTGACCAAAAACACTTTTAATCAAGTTAAAACACCAGCCTTTCAACTGCATTCATTAACTGATCATGTTTAAAGAAATCTGAATATTTCCAGAACTTCAAAATAGGTAGTTAATGAAGGGAGTATGAAGCAATACATTTTTTAAAAGTGTGCCTTTAACTTGCAGCCCCAGTGATTAAAATTTATTTTTTCAGAGTGTATCTGGGCCCATCCAGTTAATCAAGCAAAGCTAAAACTGATTCACATGCAGATTTAATCAATAAAAAATTGCAGCCCGAAATAACTGTCATTGCAAAACTCAGTTTGACTTGGAAAACTGAGTGGCGTAGGAAATAACCCACCAGTTCTCATGGGTAAGCCCCACTGGAATGAACGGACTTTGCACAGAGGAATGTACCAGTGCACTGGGGCCATAAAATAAATTTTACATATGTTAGGGTTGCAACTAATTATACATTCACTGAGTGCTTCCTTGTGTGTAGTGGAAAGTGAGGGTGTGCCTGCTCCAGCTCTAAATATCCAGATGGAGACTCAATGTTTGACCCAGCTATGCGCATATACTGTGTGCACAGAGCCCATGGGAACTGCCCATGTGATCTGTGCCTCTATTAGATCACATATACATATACCCAGTTTGAATGCCCAGAGGCAGAACCGGCATGCCAAGTGAGCAAGGACAGCTTTCATTCCTTACAGCATATACAGGATCAATTGAAGAACGCATCACCTGATTCAGAAAAATGTAAGCTGTGAAGTCTGTGCATCCGTGGCTGTTGAAAAATCCCAGAATTCAACCGGCGTTGAACTGCAGTTTTGGCACAGGCCTCAGAAGCAGATCTGGCCAGGACAAGGAGGAGGAAGACACAGCCACAAGAAGTGGCCAGGAGGAGAAGGAAGTAAAGAACAGCAGGGGAAGGTGATGTTGATCAGAGGAGTAGGGTACCGTGGTGACCAGGAGGAAAGGGAAAGTAAAAAAGATTCCCCCTCTCATACAAGTCCCTCCCCATAGTGTATTATCAAATCTGACCCATGGTTCGTGAAGTAGCAGGATGTGATACAATTGCAAAGGATCTTAAACCTTTTAGGTATATGCAGGGGGGAAACACCATACTCCACAATAGGGGTTTTTACTTAAACATTCACCATAATGTCTCTGAAAACTATCATCTAGGTAGGGCTGCCGGCACTGAGTTGGGAAATACCTGGAGATTTTGGGGGTGGAGCCTGGGAAGGTTGGGGTTTGGGGAGGGGAGAGACCTCAGCAAGTTGTATTGCCATAGAGTCCAATCTCCAAGGCAGGCGCTTTCTCCAGAGGGATTGATCTGGAGATTGGTTGTAATTCCGGGAGATTTCCAGGCCCCACTTGGAGGCTGGCAAACCTAAATCCGGGCCACATGTTGGCAGCACAGAGAAAGTTATAAGCAGCACCACTACGCAGATCACTTATTTGCAACTGATTTGCCCTCATCTTGTAATATAACAGACATCTGAGAAACATTTGGGAACAATGACAAAACTGAGAAAAACAATTGGAAATAATCAGCTATTCCAGATATGTTGATTTTGATGGGAATTCCCAGCACCGTTCTTCAGGTCAGGGTGTTTACACGATATTTTAAAAAGGACTGGGCAGTAGATGCAACACAGCAATGTTCTGCCCTCTGGTAACAGCAGCCCAATGGCATGGCATGGGAACCATTTATGCTCCCTATAGTGAAACCAGAAAGTCTTGCTTCCCTAAAACAACCTCTTGCCTGCAATCTCCAGATGTAGGAATGTGCTTTTCTCAGTTATTTTAGATTTTTTAATGCTTTTGTGTAAAGAGCCTTTTCACATAGCTTATGTTATTATTGATTTGTTTGTTTCTTTCACACTATTTTTGCATATGCCAATTTGAGTACATTTGGCTTCGCAAACAGAAAATCGTACTAAATAATGTCTCAATGGTTTGCATAGTACAAGAAATCTAAACAGGAACTGTTGACAACAGGAGGAAAATCACCCGTTATCCTCTAGCTAGTAGTAAGCATTGAAAATCAGAACGTATTTTGCATATACTCCGCACATTTTTGTATTTTTACATTTTACAGTCAACAGACAAATGTTTTCTAGGTGTGCCCTAAATATTATGGTTGGTTTTAAGAGGGGGTTTAGCGATACACAAGCCTTAAACAGCAAGCATGACCTTCCAATCACACCATCTTATTACTTTACCAGAATTCATAACAGAAACCTGCTTTCAAAACTGATACCAGGTGTTTATTTCTGTATCATGATGTAACCTTCTTTTACTGCATCACATCACAACCCAGCTGCACAGAGCCTAAGATTTCATAAAAATGTCTGATCTTGTGCACTTTTGACACCTTTGGTGAAATAGTAAAAAGGTTTTCAACCATCCCCACCCACCTGCTTCACAACTATTGTGAAGTTTCTGGCTCTGGCAATTCTTTTCAGGCAAGATTGCTTTACTAGGTTGATAACTGCACACATCGTATATGGGAGACATATATAAACCAGTATTACAACTAGAGTCAATCTTACCAGATGTTTGAGTAATTGGTAATATATTATATAACCAATATACATGCCTGGTTTGATTTAAGCTGTGTGTATATGTACATATTTCTGTAAATGTGTACAGGTTTGACATGGGTTTCAATTGACCACTGATGAAGGCCAAACAGGCTGAAAAGCGTCTTGCATATGGTTATAGGTATCAGCCTTAGGAAATGCCATTGTGCTATTTTGCGCTTCTAATTAATTATATTTTCATTATATATATATGAGAAAATTATATTATATATAATTGAGAAAAGCACATTCCTCTATCTGGAGATTGCAGACAAGAGAGGTTGTTTTAGGGAAGCAAGACTTTCTGGTTTCACTATAGGGAGCATAAATGGTTCCCATGACATGCCATTGGGCTGCTATATATAGAATGTTGCACTGAGAGCAGAATCAAGGTTCCTAAGAATCTCATCTTGTTTTACTTTTTTTAAAAAACAAAAATAAAACAAGTTTGTACCCCTTATAGCTGCAAATATATACTTGCTAATGCCAGCAGAAACCTAGGAAGGTGGAGGGTGGAAGAGAGAATTCAATACAATTCAAAGTAGATAGAGATGGGGCTTCAGTTACCTGGTATCTCCTCCCCATGACAAATAAAACTAGAACAATTCTGCAAAGGAGTAAAACTTGTAGGGAAAGGCCTGCAAATTTGCTTAGCTGTCCTAATTTATAAAGGTCATTAAATTCAAATTACCTGGGCATTAAGTTCACAAACCTTGGGTTAGCATATCTTAACCGAAGTCTGCTTCACACACTCCATAACCACCCCTATGAGTTCACACAGTTTGTACACTCCTTACCACGCCTGGCCCCTACCCTGGCCCCCAGGATGTTATGATTGACTCACAAGTAAACATGGATATAAATCATTCCCATATTACCATTTGTATAATAGGACCAATTTGCAAAATTACTTTCATAAACAGAATCTATAACACAGAAGAGTTCTGAATGTCAGGCACACGTGGGCATAACAGCAGGCATTAGAACCTCTGATTCCTCTGGAAATCCACAGTCCTGGATAGTGAGCCACCCAATAATTGGTAATCAAGAAGCAGACCATAAAAACAAAGCAAATGTACAGGCTGATCATACTAGGAATAAGCAAGTTGTATAGTGATTATGGTGTAAGAACATAAGAAGAGCCCTGCTGGATCAGACAGTGGTCCATCTAGTCCACCACCCTGTCTTGTACAGTAGCCTACCAATTACTTTGAAAGGCCAACAACAGAGCAAGGAGGCTGAGGCCTTCCTTGGATGTGGCCTCCTGGCTAGGGTTGCCATCCTCCAGGTGGTAGCTGGAGATCTCCAGGAATTATAACATCTCCAGGCTACAGAGGTCAGTTCCCCTGGGGAAAATGGCTGCTTTGGAAGTTAGACTCAGTGGGATTATACCCTGCTGAGGTCCCTCCCCTCCCCAAACCGTGCCATCTCCAGGATAGTTCCACCCCCAAAATCGCCAAGAATTTCCCAACCCAGAGCTGGCATCCCTACTCCTGGCACTGGTATTCAGAGACTGACTGCCTCTGAATGTGGAGGTTCCCCTTAGTGTCAGACTAGTATCCAGAAGACTCAAGATCAAATCCCTTGAAAGAGTTTGGGCTAGTCATACTCCGTCAGCCTAACCTACCTCACAGGGTGGCTATGAGATTAAAATGGAGGAGAGGAAAATTATGAAGACTGACCCTGAGCTCCTTGGAGGAAGGACAGGATAACAGTATACTACTTATTTAAGGTGACCTTGGGCAAGTTGCAGCTCTGTTAGAGCTCCCTCAGCCTCACCTACCTCCCAGGGTGTCTCTTGTGGGGAGGGGAAGGGACAGTGACTGTAAGCCGGTCTGAGTCTCCCTTAAGTGGTAGAGAAAGTCGGCATATAAAACTCAACTCTTCTTCTTTTTAGTTGCTTTAAACAGGACATGCCCGTCTTAGATAAGGACTTTAAAAAGTAATTGGTTTCAATAGAGCAATAAAAGATGTTTAAAGGGCTTTACTTTTCCTGTGTAAAGTACCGTCAAGTCACAGCTGACTTATGGCAACCCCAGCAAAGGGCTTTCAAGACACGTGAGAAGCACAGAGGTGGTTTGCCATTGCTTCCTTTGCAGAGTCTTCCTTGGTGTTCTGACCCTGCTTACCTTCTGAGATCTGATGAGATAGGGCTAGACCATGCTGCCTTCCCTCCGTAAAATGCAATATCTTCTTTCAAAGAAGATGAAGTATATAAAGGGTTTTTTTCTTCTAGGAAATGGGGGGTACAAAAAATATAAGAATTATTGTAAAATTCCCCCATCCCCAATTCAAACAGAAATACTTAAAATTCAGAAATGACTTCTAAGCCTATTTATGTAAAAACCACATTTATCCTGTTGTGGAATACATTTTAAAAAATCAGTGTAAGAACTCTTATTAAATTCTTCTCTACAATATGTAAAGCAGTAGACTCTTCCAAATTCTTTTTGAAATCCCCTATTCACCTTTCCCCTTTCAAAATATGATTTCATTACATTGCTGTCCAGAAGGGGGAGCAAGATGTGCTGAGTCATGGAAAGAAAATATTACCACCTTCCTCAACTATAGCATAGCAAACACACAAAAGAATCATAAAAATAAAAATGGACGTCCTTCCATTCTTAGGTAGACAGATTTTTAAGAGGGAAGTCAGTGTGATATCAGGCTAGGAACTGGAGTCTCTCTCTGGCTGCTCTAGTATAATGTAGCTGGCACCCAACATATCTCAGCTCGGCCCACATGTAATTCATCCATTTCACTTAAGCCAACATGTAGGCAAAGGGCTCTTTAAGTGTAACTCTGCTAAGGATCACACTGTTGTTAGCATAGCTCACACATGATCAGTGTGATAAATTATTGCTGTTTTCCCTGGGCCACTTGAAAGAGACAGTGCACATGTTTTGAGAGTAGAGTGTAACTATTGCTATCCTCCAGGGCAAAATGCCCTTTGGGAAAGCAGGGTGCTTTACTCATACTTCCTCCCCACAATTCAGTGGGTTTTAATGAGCATCGAATCCAAGTGCTTTAGTTTAACTGGTGTGTGGTGCTTAAGGTTTTAAAGCGGTGGAATAAATTCAGATTTACACTTCTAATTGATATTAGAGGGTGTGGCGAACGGGCCTGCTCAGATTCCTGCCTATTTCACTCCTGCCCTCTCCCAGGGATTCTCAACCTCCCCTGGAAGGGGTTGCCTTTTTCTCCTTTCGGGTAATTGCTGCCACCACCTGACCGTTGTAGGACTTGCCCACTTGGGTGGGGGTCAGGATCCCCCCCCCCAGCGTCCCTCTCAAACTCTGAGGCCTTGCCTAGGTGTCTCCCGCTTGCCCCACTTCTGGGCACCACGGACACAAGATCCTGCCTGGGGTTGCCACTGGAGAAATAGCTGCTTGCCAACTGCCAGCCAGCCTCC
This sequence comes from Euleptes europaea, assembly GCF_029931775.1. Classification (NCBI taxonomy): domain Eukaryota; kingdom Metazoa; phylum Chordata; class Lepidosauria; order Squamata; family Sphaerodactylidae; genus Euleptes; species Euleptes europaea. Next base: position 26,765,806 of record NC_079319.1, on the reverse strand, counting down.
CTCCCTCCTATCCCCCCCCCCGTTTTCCAATAGCGTGTTCCAAGCTGGTGGAGGACTATGTGGTACAGAGAACTATGGTCAGCGTTCAAAGTTGAAAAGTATTTATTAAAAGTAAAACATTTGTAAGCATACTTTTAGCACAGCAACAGATTGAGCAAGGGATTCAAAAGAACTGGGAGAAATGCAATTCCTCTGTCCCTCTCTCTATGCATGCCCTATCAGATGTTGGAATATAGGACAGGCTCTCAAGCTTAGGGTACTGTAAGGCTCTATCTAGATTCCATTACCTGGAAGGTTTCATCAGCGCCTGGGGCCAGCACATTGTCAAAGATGGCCTCAGATAAGCTCTCTCTTCCCTGAGTGTCCCAGCCAAAAGAGCGCTCTCTGCTCCCTTTCAGCAGTTTTAATCCTTTTCTGTCTCCACCCACTGACTATGTCAACCTGGGTCAAAGAGGTTTTTCCTGGAACCTCCAGAAACTTTCTTCCTGGAGCCCCTTCTGTTGTGCCTGATGTGATGGAGGTATGATTACTCAGGCACAACGCTTCTAGCATTTTAAAACCTCCAAGTCCCATTTCTTCACAGAGTGAAACTGTTTATTATTTGCCATCCATTTCCATTTAAATTGTACAAGTAAGTAGCCTGTATGTGTTTCCCTTTGCTATATACTACTATTCTAGTTTCTTTAGAATTCTCACTCATATATACAAATACAGAGAGGAGAGAGAAAGAGTGGAGTTGGATATTTTTCATTCAACCATCATGCTAATCCACTTTTACTGAATTGCTGCTATTTCATTTCAGTGACTACTCCTAATGTAAGAAATTACAGTTACCTTCTCCTGACTGGTAGCTTCTGTACGTCAGGTGGACCAAACTATGCATGGTATCACAATGGTGGGACTCAACCAAGGTCCATCAAGTCCAGAAGTCTGTTCACACAGTGGCCAACCAGGTGCCTCTAGGAAGCCCACAAACAAGACAACTGCAGCAGCATTGTCCTGCCTGTGTACCAAAGCACCTCATATAATAGGCATACTCCTTTGATCCTGGAGAGAATAGATATGCATCATGACTAGTATCCACTTTTACTAGTAGCCATGAATAGCCCTCTCCTCCATGAACATGTCCACTCCCCTCTTAAAGCCTTCCAAGTTGGCAGCCATCATCACATTCTGGGACAGGGAGTTCCACAATTTAACTATGCGTTGTGTGAAGAATTACTTCCTTTTATCTGTTTTGAATCTCTCACCCTCCAGCTTCAGCTGATGACCCCGCGTTCTAGTATGAGGGAGAAGCGTTTCCAACTAAAATCACTTCATTGGCTCGTGCATAAGCTTTAAGCTTCCTTCCATACGAATCACACAGTGCACTTAGCAGAGCCCAAACCTTTAAAAAAAAAAAAATGCAATGTCTACCTGTGAAGAGGCTACTGTGCTGGCAAACAAAATGAGGAGAGATGAGGGTTGTACTTGGCCAGACATGCTTGGAATAAGCCCAATCCCAGTAGCATTAGCAGCACCTTAGGGATTTGCCTTGGACTCCTCTACAGGTCTGGGAAGCGATGACAGGCATAAGACATGCTAGTTGCTTTCTCCCATATGGCTAGTCTCAGCAGCGAAGCCAGTGGCTTGGCTGCTAGGGGAGAGGTCGAGCCCAGAGTGACCAGCAAAGTGGTCTGGTGTGCTGCTGTTGCCTGGGGCGGGGGTTGTCTACAACCCCATTTTTCAGTTTCCTGTACTGGGATTCTCATTATCACCAACGTATAAATGGCAGTTACAAAACAGATGAAGCGAAATCCTACAATCAGTTTATTAAGGTAAATATCCCAAAACAGCAAATGTTTACCAACAGAATTTTTTAAAATGAAAACAGCCTTTCGTGATAGAAAACCCATTAGAGTAAATTCTTGTTTTCCAGGTATACCTCACAGTGTGTTCCACAAAGTGAAAGCATTTTATGAGTATCCAGTTTTACTCAGATAGAGAATGCTGTCTTTAAAAGATGTTTAAAATGGGAATGGGAAAAAAAAAGAGATTGCATAGCTAGGAATAATTCAAGGGCATCTTCTCCTACCCCAGCACTGAGGACAGGTTACCCAGTACAGTATTACCCAAGGAAATGTACAGAAGTCCGCAAGATTTTGTCACTCTCGCCATTGGCCTGATACATCCCTACCTGAACAATATATCCTGTTGACTCCAGTGGGCACATAGACAGTACTAAGCATGATTACGTCCCATTGAAATTAATGTGGTGTAAACAGTTGTCTGCTCACTTGTGCCCTGCTGATCAAGTACGACAAGGAATGCCTACCTTCTTTCCAGATTATGCCCAAATTTCCAGGACAGCCAAAAGATACCACAGATCCTCAAAGATGCCCTCTGTCCCCACTCCCAAATTTAAAGAATTGGTGCGTATGTGTGAGAACTAACTCAACAATATTTAATAAAACAGAAGTAGTCTCTCTAGGAACACAGATTCAGTCACTTTAACCCTCTGCATAACTGGAAAAACGTAAGTATTCTCTTGCAAGACAATTTCAAGTCCATCAAAGAGTTAAAGGGAACAATTGTGTATTCTTAGAAAAGCTTCTGGCTGTCACTGAAGTCCCAAAATGGATGAGCATCACACTAGTTTGTGTCCCTTCCTTTTGTAGTGAGGCAAAATGCGGCAGGTTGACTGTCTGGTTCTCAAGCCCTCAGAGCACCCATACATGCTCTGTACCCGTTACCCTCTCTTCCCCTATTGGCAGCCGATGCTGTGACTTCACACGCATGCAACCCCCAATGCTGAACAAGGCACTTAGCTCACCTGAGACAGTTACGCTAACCATTTCAACAGAGGAAGCAAGAGGCATGTGCATTCCTTTGTGTAGGATGAACCATCTCCACTGGAATAAATGTAGTGCAGCCTTTATGCACAAGAGCTTCATGTGCGTACAACAAAAAAATTATGAATGTTGTGTGTTCTTTTTTCCACTAGACAGCTATTTATTTAATGAAAGGGTTTTCCTGGTTATTTCCTACAGTATACAATCCAGCATTGTTCATAACCCATGTATTTATTCACAGAATAGAATGTATATAAAATATAACTTTTTAATCAGTGCTTTCCACATTTTTCTCCTGTTTATTGGTATTTCCCCATTAGGTGAAAGTTGGCAAATTCATAGAGATTCCACTCTAACACTGTCCTTATGTCTCTTAAAGTTACCCTACGTATGTCATGAGAAAATGGTGTAAAGAAAGAGGTTTGAAAATTAATTTTTATAAGCATGTTTCAAGCTGACAGACAAACATTTAAGAATTATAGTCAACATTCAGTTAAGATAATGTTACCAGTTAACCCATAACAGAGCATAACAAGCAGCTGGTGCTTTGGGAGAAAATGTTTAATAACACAGTTAATTTACAGTGCAGTCCTAAAAAGAGTTAACTCCAGTCTAAGCCCATTCATTTCAATGGACTTAGACTGGAATAACTCTCTGTAGGGTTGCGTTGTTAGTATCAACTAATAAAAGTGTACTGTAAAAATGTCCTGGATATTAAGTTTACCTCAGGTGAGTTCAGAGTTGCAAATATCTGGGATACAACCCAGCAAAGGTGGTCTCCTACACAAGCCTCATTAAATTTAATGCAGGAGAATATGTAAAGCCTTCCTGCAGAGCTGCAGCCTTACAATGCAGTGAGGTAGACAATAAAATATGAATTCTCCATTCCTAAACACAGAGTTTTCTTTCTTTGCATAACATTTTAAAATAAAATGATAACATTACATACAAAATGAATACTTGATTAATGCTTCAACCTGTACAACTCAAATATATTGTTTATTTTTTTTACAAAAAAACATTAGACTTTTTAAACAATTTGAGTGCATAAAATGTTCTGGACATTAAGGAAAAACAGAAATGCACGTTGTTCCCCTCCATTTTTGCACTTCTCAGTCTGTTTAAATAAACAAATATTTACAGCTTCAATATGAACAACAGTGCATCCAAACCAAACAAAAAAAAATGTGCATTTTAATTTATTGCTCCTGGCCAAGGCTTTCCTTTATTATTAGCATCTTTATATTATTATTTTTATTATTTATTATTACATCCATTCTTTTCCCCCAACCACTTTGCAGCTCTATGAAATCAGATAGTCTGAAAAGCTCTAAGAATTCACAAGAGGGGAGGAAACTCCTACTGGATCTCAGGAATGCTTAGAAGTGCATTTTCTTCATGTAAAGTCATATCCATGGAAGGTTGGGAAGTAAGGCAATGTTCAGTGATGTGCTTTTTTCAGCATAACATTTGCGCACAGTTATATTGCAGCCCTTTGCAGAGGTGCGTACCCGCCTCCCCCACCTTTTCTAAAGTTTATTAGCTACCAGGAGGCTTCCTTAAAATTAAAGGATGCTTCCAAGCCCACCTACACCCGCCTTGAATGTGTTGTGTATGTTTTGTAGCACTTGACTCTTTTCTCTGCTTTTCATTACTAGGGTTTAAAGCCCAACCCTCTCCGGTAATTACAACCTGCAATCCTGCTTTGTGCGTGTGGGAGGAGGGGTGTTCAGGCTATTTTCAGGCTGGTACTCTTGAAGGAGCCTAGAAAGGAAAATAAGCTTTTGTAAAAGAAAGTGTTCTGCCCTTGCTCTCTCCCCCTCACGTCTTCCCTTAAAGGAAGTCTAGATTCAGAGATAATTCTGAGAATAAACTGACTCAGCATTGAAATGGATGCCTTTTGCCTTTTCTTTTCTGCTCCCCTCCTGTCTAATTGCTTCCCTAGTCATAATATGGGCCTGGGACGTAACAAGGGTTTCCCCTCCACACACACCTTAATGGACAGGACAAAAAGGATTAAACTTCAGGCCAGAAGTTAAGTGACCCTCTCACTAGGGTTGCCAGCTCCGGGTTGGGAAATACCTGGAGATTTTGGGGGCGGGGCCTGAGGAGGGCGGGGTTTGGAGAGGGGACTTCAATGCCACAGAGTCCAATGGCCAAAGCGGCCATTTTCTCCAGGGGTACTGATCTCTGTTGGCTGGAGATCAGTTGTAATAGCAGGAGATATTTAGCCACCACCTGGAGGTTGGCAACCCTACCGCTCCCTCACACACGTTATTGGCACGCAGGTTTGAATATAGGAATGCAACATGGAAAGAGAGTGCACTTCCTATGGGGGGGGTGCGCGCCTTCAAACCCCAGAGTGAGGGTCACCTTTGAAAATGGCCATTAAACCTGCATCTTGCTATTCTGCAACCTGCGTCTTGCTATTCGCCATAATTCTGAGGTCGTCTCCTGGGGAGTGAGAACCACAGAGCAGTTCCCCCTGCTACGGGCACTCTCCAGGAACCGAGTTTTCATTTTTCAAGCAAGGGGAGTCACCCGCTTGCATGGAAGCTGCTTCTAAACTGGTCACTTTCACTGCTTTCCGTGTACTGGTCACTTTCACTGCTTTCCATGTACCATGTGCCTCTGCCTTGTGCAACAGGCCCCGGGGTTAATCCCTGAAGCCCGGCTATGGCTCCTTCCTTCCTATGACTTGCAAGCTGAGGTCATGAGACTGACTGGGGTCGTTTATGCATGGGTACTTTCACTCATGTTCACCCCCGTCTGTCTTGGTTGTTCCATGAGAGTTATGCATGAGTCTTCTGTCCTTTAGAGATTACCTTGCTGCCAGCCCTCACAAATCCTGGACCTTCCTGTTCCTCTGTTCCCAATTCTTCCCTGTCCCTGAGCTCAGCCTGGGTGAAATCCCCATGCATAAAGCAAAGCACCTAACAATGAAGCTTATTTTCGCTCACAGCCAATTGCAAAGCAGCATGTCCAGAGGCAGGGATTCAAATACTTCCTGCTTCCTCGGAGCTTTCTGAGCAGAAGAAAGGCTTTTTAAAACCAAGACATGGATTTCTCCCCCCCCCTTTCAGATTGCTCCTTTTGTTCTTAAATGCTTTTTTATGTGGCAATTGGGTTGGGGGGAGGAACTTTTCTCTCACTACTGCCAATCACAAAGCAGCATTTCAAGGGGCGGGGGATCCAAACGCTGATTTGAGCTTGGCGACTGCTGGTGCAGACTCCCAACAGGAAAATGTGGGCCCAGCGAGCAACAAACCTCAGGTAAAATTCCCATGCATAAACGACCTGGCAAACCACCTCCGACTCGAATGAAGTCTTCCTTCAACGGGAAGAACAAGGAGGGTCGAGGCGCCTGCGACGCACGTGCGCTTTCGAGCCACCTCTGCTGGGGCGCACGCATACCCAGCTTGGCGCCAAGTTCCCCGCCTGGTTCTGCGAAGGGATTCGGCCACTTCGGCCTGCCGTGAGCCGGTCAGCGATGGCTTCTTGGCAGGCAGACAGGCAGAAATAATATAAAAGAGCAAGAGTCCAGTAGCACCTTAAAGACTAACTAAAGTCTTTAAGATGCTACTGGACTCTTACGCTTTTCTACTACTGCAGACAGACTAACACGGCTACCCGCTGCGAATTATCAGGAAGGAATAATGTGTGCGTTAGTTTTCCAAGCGGCTCGAGGCTCCTAGAGCGAAAAAGCACAGGAGGTTTCGCCTTGGATGTGCCGCTCTCTAGATGCACATTTCCCCCATCCGAATTCTCAGAACTCTGCCTGGGGGGGGGGGGGGCTTATGGTTGAGCGTTGAGGATTTGGATGGGGAAAATGCGCATTCGGAGCGGGGCAAACCCAAGGCAAAAAAACCTCCCATGCGTTTCGCCCCTACTTTATTTGCACCGCGACAGGGCTGCCCTCTCTGGCGCCGTCCCCCAGGAGGAGGAGCCTCAACTCAACACAATTGGGCAACGGGGGGGGGAGCAGGAAAGTGGTGCGCAGGCGCATGTGGGGCTAGCCCCTTCCTTCGGCCGGAGGCGCGCGCGCCCTCTCGCGCACGCCCCAGCCGCTGCTCGCAGGGTCTGGCCCCGGGCCGAGTCCGCCTGGCGCGCGCTCTCCGCCGCGTTTCGCTGTCCCCCTGCGGGTGGGGGGTGCGGGGGTGGGGGGCGAGGCGTCCCGCGCGGGGGGCGGCGCTACCTGCAGCCGCACGACTCCACCACCATGTCCTCGTACTGCTTGTAGACGACGTTGTTGCCGGCGTCGGTGTAGAGGATGCTGATGGGGGTCAGCTTGGTGGGCACGCAGCAGCTGGGCGGGGTGGCGCCCGGGTCCATGGAGTTCATGAGCGTCTGGATGATGGCGTGGTTCGTGGGCTCCAGGTGGGAGCGCAAGGGGAAGTCGCACGCGCCCTCGCAGTGGTAGGCTTCGTACTCCAGGGGGGCGATGATCCAGTCGTCCCAGCCCAGCTCCTTGAAGTTCACGTGCAGGGCCTTCCTGCTGCAGCGCAGCCGCCCCTTCTTGCCGTGCCGCTTGCCGTGGCGGCTGCTGTAGGCGGCGCGCCTGGGGCGGCGCAGCCGGACGGCCGGGCCGGGGGCGCGCGCCGGGGCCCCCCGCTCCTCGCGCCACTGCGCGAAGAGGCTCCTCCGCCTCGCCTTGCTGAAGGCCACCAGCAGCGCCCTCTCGTGCGGCGGCCGCCCGCCCCGCGCCAGGCCCAGGCCGCGCAGGTCCGGGGCGGCGGCTCGAGGCCCCTCGACGGCGCGCAGCTCCAGGCACAGCGGGCGCCGCCGCTTGCGGGGCCGGTGGTGCAGCAGGGCCTGCCGCACGTCGAACACCTCCCAGCCGCCGCCGGCCCGGCCCGCCGCCTCCCGCGGCCCCAGGCTCCTGGCGGCCAGGAGGCGGCCCGAGTGGCAAGGCGAGAGCTGCACGTGGGCCGGGCCCGCCTGGGCCTCGGACGACTGGCCGCCGGGGGCTCTGCGGAAGAGCCGCAGCTCGGCTCCCACCAGCTCCTCTTGGTCCGGGAGAGTCGAGACATCAAACACGTATTTCTGCCTCCTCAAGGCGCTGGGCCAGAGATCGTCTGCAAGATAGAAGGCATAATTGCCGTCAGTTTCACCTCTGGGAACCCGTCCGTCTTTCAGGGGTTGCCCCACGTGCGCTGCAATGCTCTGGCAACCCCAGGGCACGCCCCCTGCGCCAGGGGGGAAGGCCAGCCTGTTTAAACAGCAGCTACGTTTGTACCCGGACCCTGAACCCTTTAGGTGGGAGGCAGCAGGAGCCACTGAAATCGGCGTAACTGCAACGTACCTCCCTTGAAACCAGTGGTTAAGCATCGAACACGTGAAGCCGCCTTCTTCTGAATCAGACCCTCGGCCCATCAAAGTCAGTATTGTCTGCTCAGACCGGCAGCGGCTCTCCAGGGTCTTTCACATCACCTCCTTGCCTAGTCCCTTTAACTGCAGATGCTGAGTATTGAACCTGGGACCTTCTGCATGCCACTGAGCCATAGCCCCTCCCCAATTAATTAATTAACTGCTGTACTTTAGGCTCATGCTACATTTCACCACCACCACCACCCAAAAAAAAAAAAAGGTTGCCATCCTTCCTAGCGGAAAGTAACAGTCCATTTCTAAACACAGTTACACTGTGTACCTTTGTTTGTGGTTGCACTGTTATTTTCCAGCAAAGGAAGGATGGCAGAGTTGGGATACTGTGTTAACTGTTCGGCTCTTACTTACAAGCAAACGGGGATCAAGACGGGATGGCATGTATATTTTTACCGAGCTACCGGGTAGGGAGAGTGTTGTTGGGGGGGGGGCGCTTAGGCACAATACTGCCCGGCTAAAGCATCGATCTCCGCACAATGTCACGAAAGTGAAATGAGTACCGAGAGAAAAGTGCGTGGAGGATCAGTTAACCGGCTATTATCGGCTCTCTGTGAATGAAATAAATAAAAGGTTGCGTGTGTGTGGGGGGGGGGAGTTGGAGGAGGCTTACGTTCTCGAGGAGACGGATCTGGGTTTCTTTTTTCGACACGTTTCGTGTACGAAAGCGAAGGCCGCCAAAAGCAAACCAACATTCTCTTCTCTCTCTCCCCCCCCCCCCCCAGTTGAGCTGCTTTCCAATAAAGGGGAGGTTTACAAGCCAGCAAATACAGAAATTCCCCGAGCCTCTGGGTTTCCCCCCAAGAGCTAGTAAAACTCTGCATATATTTCAACAGTAAAAGTGTCACCGCCAGCCCGCGCCCGTTCGCTCCAACGCTGCGGTTCAAGCTGAGAAAGGGCGGCTGAGATGGTTACAACCCGGAGGCCGCCTCTTTATGGATCGCAGAGGTCACCGGGGGTGTCCCTAATCAGCGCTTTGCAAACGAAGAAGGGGTCTGCCCGAAAGGTCCTGGGAAGCCGGGGGGGGGGGGTTGAGGACTGACGGGAGGGAATCTAGACCCTCGGACTTGCCAAATGGGCCTCCGACAGCTCAAGCGCCACCAAACTATCTCCCACTCGGCTGCCTTCGGGTGGGGGGGTAGGAGCAGCACAATACACACGCACTTGAAATCACCATTCTACCACCGACTGCATTTGGCCCTGGGCCTGAAGTCACCGGCAATACAAAGGATGCCGGATGTACAACAGAGGAAGAGGTGGCAGAGCTGGAAGAAGAAACGGGGCCACTTTAGACTGCAGGTAGAAGGGGCCACATTATGAGAAGACAAGAGTCACTGGAAAAGACAGTCATGCTAGGAGAAGTTGGGGGCAGCAGGAAAAGAGGAAGACCCAACAAGAGATGGATGGACTCAGTAAAGGGAGGCACAGCCCTCAATTGGCAAGACTGTCAAAGAGGACATTCTGGAGGACTTCGATTCATAGGGTCACCATGAGTCGGAAGCGGCTTGACGGCACTTAACCCGCAGGAGGGGCCACATTTCCCGCGCGTAAAATAAAGGTGCTCCAAATAGGAAACCGGAGCAGCCGGGAGGAACTGGTCGCGCTGGAGCCTGGCTCTTAGTTGTTGGCGCTGGTGTCCGCCTCCCCCACCCCACCCCCGTTTGTAGGCTGCTTTTTTCTAAAGCTAGGGCGAGCATTCAGAGGTTGCGCCGGCACCCGTCTGCACACCTGCAGTCTGGAGAGTCGCTCCGCTTCCGGAGTCCTTTCTCCTGCACGAGTGGAGGGCCTACGTGTATCGCCAAAGGCAGCGGCAGAATAGACAGTACCACTGCTTCAGAATCCGGGCGGAGGTTAACACGTGGGGATTCTCAGCTACCTTTAAAAAAAACAAAATCCCGGCAAGGTTCTCTCTCTCCCAGTGGTTTGCCTGCTGTGTGCTCAATTCCAAGTATGCAAGGGAGGGGCGTTCAAACAAAGGGATCGCTGCCTCCTGCAGCCTGAAGCGGCGCAGCCCCACTTCCCCCCGGCGGTGTCATTCTTGGCACCACCCTTTCAACTGCAGCCCCACCGTTCCTGGATGCTGAGATCGACCCGACGGTCGCCAAATAGCAAGCTTCCGAGTTCCCTAGAGCGCTTCATCGAGCTGGGTGCTTCTTACAGAATCAACAAGGGAGAGGGCGAGAAACGAAGTTTCGGTTCGGCTGCTGCGCCATTTCTGAAACGATTTGCGCCTGCCTGCCCCCCCCCCTTCCTTTGCTCCCAATGCCCAGCTCGGGGAATGCAAAAGCCGTCTATTTCGTGATGGTCATCCCCAGCGCGCCCCTTGTTTCTAAGTTTACCCACCCCACCCCATAGACAAAGGGAACTACCGAGAACCTTTGCCATGAAGTTCAAAGGAGCTTAATAAAGGTGCGCAGGAGTGGAGTCTTACTGAAGGCATGCCTTATTGCATTCTGGCACTTTCACACATGCTGAATAATGCACTTTCAATCCACTTTCAATGCACTTCGAAGCTAGATTTTATTGTGTGAAATGGCAAAATCCACTTGCAAACAATCATTAAAGTGCATTGAAAGTGGATTGAAAGTGCATTATTCGGCATGTGTGAAAGTGCCCTTACTGGAAAAAAAAACCTGGCTCTTCTTTCCCAGGGTTGTAGCCACAGTTGACGATCATGGTAAAAAGGAGGTGGGCTAGTATCCCGTAGTGGGTTAACCGTAGTGGTTAAAGTGTCAGACTAGAGTCTGGGAAACCCGGTTTGAATCCCCACTTTGTGGTGGAAACTTGCTGGGTGAATCTCAGCCCTAATCCTGGATGGGTTATTATTTGGATGGGAGACCTCCAAGAAATGAATACCAGGAGCCTGACAGCAAACCACCTCTGAACATCTCTTGCCTTGAAAATCCTACCAGGTCACCACAAGTCAGCTGTGACATGGAAAGAAAGAAGGAAGGAAAGAAAGAAGGAAGGAAAGAAGGAAAGAAGTAGCAGGTAGCACTCTTGGGGCTGGAGGCCTCTGCTTTGCCCTGATTGAAGGGTTAATCTTAGAAACCATTTGCCAAAAGAGGGGGGGGAGAGACACTTTATTCAGGGTTAACATTGTGGAAACTGCTCCCTCCATGAGTCTGCCCGATGGTTGGCCATTCTCAGTTCAATGCATGAATACAAATGTGGCTGGAACATGGAAAAGAAGTCAGCAAAAGAAGGAAGAAAAGTTGGTTTTTATATGTCAACTTTCTCTACCACTTAAGGGAGACTCAAACCGGCTTACAATCACCTTCTCTTCCCCTCCCCACAACACACACCCTGTGAGGTAGGTGGGGCTGAGAGTGACTAGCCCAAGGTCACCCAGCTGGATTCGTGTGTAAAAGTGGATGCTTCACTTGGGGCCCCTGCCTCTGTCTCCTCCCAGATGCCACACTCCAAACCCTGATCTTACGGAGACCTGATGCCTCCTGACTAAAAATGGCCTCCAGATCTACGAGTTAGAGATGGGGCCTTTGCGCGCCAAATGCTCTTGGCACGGCTGCACTTCATAGGGACTTGCTACTAGAGACTGTGCCAGGCCCAAAGCTGGGTTTTTGTGCGAGGCACTGGCAAGCTGGATGCCCGCCCCTATTCTTTTCTGGCAAATATTCCTAATAGTGCAATCCTAACAAGAGTTACTCCAGTCTAAATCCATTCATTTCAATTGGCTTAGATTGAAGTAACTTCCTTTAGAATTGCACTGTAAATGTATTACCAAGGAGCAAATGGGCGAGGGGCGGGAGAGTGCCTTCATCCAAACCGAAGGTCGGAGCCTGACTTAGTAAGATGCAGTCTTTGTAGGGGGGGGGGGGATGGGAAATTAATCCAATCTCTTTTGTGGGGCAATATCCCAGCACTCACTTGGTGCAGGATATTCCATCTGTTTTAAGTAGCAGAGTTTAAAACAGCCAAAGAGTATATATGTGGAGGAATATGAACAGCACACATATTAAAATTGAAGAAAACTATTTAATAAATGTTTATAAAGTCCTTTAAAACAACCAACATTTTCCTTTTGAGGTTTCTACTATTTACTACATATTAACTGAAACATTGTTACATCTTCATAGAGTGTGAGGCAGAGAGCAAACACAGAGGTCTAAAACGCATGGTCACTTAGCCCAGTTCCATCCCTGTTCCACCCAGGATCAAATGAACCTGCATTACCTGGAATGAGCAGGGACTAAACTGTGTGCAAATGGATCCATGTAAACAGAAAATGCGGGTTCCTTCTGAGTAAGCTCTCCCCCCCCCCCGCCCACCCCAGCTCCTGGTGATTGGTCCTTTCGAATTGACTAATGGAGGCTTCCCCCCCTCCCGCTTGTAATTTTAAAAGCATTTTAAGAACTAAAAAACAAAAAATGGAGCTACCTGAAAGAAGGGGGGGGGGGAATCCAAGCCTCGTTTTAAAAAAGACTTTCTTTTTCTCAGAAAAAGCTCCAAAGTAGCAGCAGGCAGGAAACAGTTGAATCCCTGCCGCTTCAAACACTGCTTCGCGATTGGCTGTGAGAGATGCCAATCATCTGTGTTTCCCCGTTTTTGTTTCTGTTTCTCCCAGAAGAGGAATGGGAAAAGTCAGGTTCATTTCGCTTCGATACAGGGCTGAAAGAAGAGTAAATAAGGTATCGTCCATTTGCGAAGATTTGATCCTGGGTGAAACTGGGAGGGAACTGGGCTGGAACGGGACTGGAACTGGGCTAAGTGACCATGTGTTTTAGACCAGAGTGATACTGAGAGACTGAAAGAGACTGAATGACAGTTGCCAGCAACAGTTGGTTACAAGTAACTGTCACCAGAAGGGAGGGGCTGATTCTAAAGGAGCACAGAGCCCACTGTCAATCAAATTAGGCTCCAGCGTTTAATCCAACAGTCTTGAAGGGAGCAGCAACTATAGTGGATGTTCAAGGCGTATTTTGGGATGCAGTCCCAACCCCCCAACCCCCGGAAATCGGGACTCTTTCAAAATGAATTAGTTTGGGATCAGGGTGCAAAGCTGAAGATGCTTGAAGGGCTTTGTTAGAAGTCAGTGATGAAGTGTTGGCCTTGCCAGGCTTAAAATGTGGAGCAAAACCCGCAACACTCCAGTAGCTGCGGATCACTGCTACGACGATTCTTAGTTCAGTTTTGATTGACTGACAGCGCCACTATTAGTCCCACCCATGTGCGATGAGGGATGGACATCTGAAATGATGACGTCTCTTACGATGACATCATTATTTTTAGAAGCTCCCCCATGTGCCGGGGCAGGACTGTACTCCCAGGCAGGTTGCCAAAAGATGTACTTCTACACCTTTAGTAATGCCTTAAAAGAGGGCCTCTTCTGACCCGAGAGAACTGGGGAGGCTGGCAGGGCGTTTCTCCTCTTTAACCGTTTGAATGCCCAAGGGGCAGAACATATCTTTGTCATGCAGAATGACTTTGCCCGCATTTTCTGCTCCTATAATAATGGCGCAGCAGACAGAAATTCAACAAGTGAAGCTCTGGTGCAATCTTACGCAGAGGTACTCTAAGTTCACTGTGCAATATTTCCGTATAAGGACCACGCCTACATTGCCTGTGCAATGTAAACCTGCCATTCAGAGACACAGTAACCTTATCGTTTAAAAGATGGTGATTAAGGCGGAGCAAAATGAATCTCATCGTCTGAAGAGGCCACCATGGTTGTGGGACTAGAGGACATTCATCGTCAGCTGCCCGAGCTCTCCCCCCCGCCCCGTGAAAGAAAAAGTGCTGGTTGCTTGCGTTATATTTCATAGGAGACCGCTGAGGTTTCATGCGAGAGGAAGGGGCACACCTCCATGCTGAACAATGTTGAACTCCCACCCCCGCTTGCCAATGGTACCTGTTGAACACAGGCCTGGAGCCAGTGTCTCAAGGATGAGGGCATGGTCTAAGAGCAGCCTGAGACAGTAGCTCGTATCCTATCATCTTGATCACTTTAGCATGGCAAAGTTTTAGCTTAGAGCTCCATACCGACCACATGGGCTCACCTTCACCATGGACAAATTGGCTGTTAGCCATAACAGGTATGCAGAACCACATTGTTCAGGGAGGCAGGACACCTGAAGACCAGATCTTGGGGATACACTACGAAGGAGGGGCTCCCAACTTTCTGTGGCCTTCCCAGAGGCATCGACTATGGGAATTCTGGTCAGATCTAACCACATACCATGTTCAAGAAACTGTAATGCTTTGTAAGGCAGAAGAGCTGTAGTCCAAAAGCTAGCCTAACCCCGACTTCAGTCAACGAGCCGCCTGACTTCCGCAAAAACGCGTGAGGATATGAACAGCAATGGGGTGGATTCAGACGACCTGAATCATCTGGGGGTGGAAGCAGCCCCGGGTCCCAATCCCAAGGCTATCGCACGGTCTTGACCAATCATTCTCTCAAACTGTCCTGAAAATGAAGCAATGGTATGTCTCCCTCGACGGAACAGGTGGTGAAATAAATACGACTGTCTGGCAGAGTTAGTACAGTCTCGTCCAGTTGAAACTAGCAGGCTCAGACTGGAGTAACTCTGCAGAGGATGGCGCCGAAGGCCCCCTTATATTGAGTCGGACCATTGGGCAGAGGTAGGCTTCCTCACCAGTCCACTCCATTTTGCCATGTCCACAGCAACTTTCCTACTCTGCCTCCCATTTGGCACTGGGACAATGAAGGAGCGGAACGGGCCCATCTGGACCCCTCTGAGCCTCCTGGCTGTGGTGCTAGCACAGGCCTCCTCTGCCCTGGGGGGAAATGAAAGGAACAGTGGATTCAGCCCCCTTCTGTTTGAATGCCCCCTACCCCCAGCTGGCACAACCTCCCTCCTTTCCATGTAAGAACATAAGAAGATAAGAAAAGCGATCAGACCAAGGCCCGTCAAGTCCAGTAGTCTGTTCACACAGTGGCCAACCACAGTGGCCACAGTGGCCAACCAGGACAACTGCAGCAGCACCATCTTGCCTGTGTTTCACCGCACCTAATATATTTGGCATGCTCCTCTGATCCTGGAGAGAATAGGTATGCATCATGACTGGTATCCATTTTTACTAGTAGCCATGAATACTCCTCTCTTTCACAAACATGTCCACTCCCCTCTTAAAGCCTTCCAAGTTGGCAGCCATCACCACATCCTGGGGCAGGGAGTTCCACAATTTAACTATGCATTGTGTAAAGAAATATTTCCTTTTATCAGTTTTGAGTCTCTCACCCTCCAGCTTCAGCAGGATGACCCCGTGTTCTAGTATTATGAGGGAGAAAAGCTTCTCCCTGTCCACTCTCCAAACCATGCACAATTTTATAGACCTGTACACCTGTACAGGATCGGTGTGAAAGATCTCTCTTGCCTTTCTCTGCAGCTTGGAGCCTGTGCTACTGGATTCAGATGCAAGACGAGGATCGATGCACATACAGCCTCCAAATCCCAGTACAATTTTATTTTCTGCACCGTCATAGATGTCCCCCTCCCTTATTAGGAAATCCTTAAAGTTGCAGACCTGTGGTTGCCAACCTGGAAATTCATTTTCTGGTAACTCTTCTTACAGACCGACCACTTTGACTGGTTCTGCCAACCAGATAAATCCTTCCTTGTGTCAAGAGAGTTTACCACTAGTGGGGAAAGATTTCAAGGGCCAAACCTCAGCCCTGATTGGTGCAACACCAACCAGAAGGCTTTGAAGAAAAGAAGAAAAAAACCTCACCGGAATGACGTTTCTTAGTCCATTCAGAACCCGATTGTTCCAAGCCAGCAGTGCTGAATGGCATCATATAAATGCAGGGGTTTTTTTTCCATCTCACATGAAACATAACAAATCCCACATGAGTTCATAAGGACTGGCTGCAAATGAGCAAAATAATGAGCTTGCAATGCGGTCCTATGCATGCTTACTGGGCAGCATGCATTAAATAGGACTTACTCTCAAGTAAGTGTGCACAGAATGTCAGCCTAACATTGCAGTCCTATGTAAAGTCACTAAGCCCTTCCAAATTGATAGCTTTATGCTGGAGTGACTCTGCATAGAATTGCACAGTAAATTGCACTGGGCTTTTGCTCTTCCATCAGCCACATAGCCAGGAGAAAAAAGGGAAAGAAGTCAACAAGAAAGAGCAGGAAGTTCTTCGAAATCTTGGAAGGATGTTTGGGAACCTTAAGAAGCAGCAGGATTTCTTTCTTTTTTCTTTTACAGTACTGGTCCGCATCCAGCAGGAGAAAATAGCTGCTCTTTTGCAGGAAATCATGAGGTCTGCATCATGTAGGATACCTGCGGGATGCTTAGCTGACTGGGCTGTAGCTTGCTGATATCAGGTTGCACCCCTGACATGCTGGGAAGAACCTTAATTCTGCGCCATCAGCCACAGCTTCAAGGAGACATGGGACTGATCACTTTGCTGGTGGTTTATCTCTGCTGCATTTTATGAAGAGGGGAGGGGAGATGGGCAGCCCCAGGTTCTCCCAATGAGAAGGGACTTCTTTATTTATCACCATTTATACCTTGCTTTTCTCCCCATTGGGGACCAAAGTGACATTATCCTCTTCCCCATTTTATCTTTGCAACACCGCTGTGAGGTGGGACACGGCGAGTGTATGTGTGACTGGCCCACAGTCACCCAGCAAGCTTCCATGGCAAAAGAAGGAGTCGAACCTGAGTGTCCAACTATTGTAACCCCCTACACTGACTTTTCTCTGGAGCCCAGCCCCCACTCAATAAATCACGATGCACTAAATGTCTTGACTGTCTAGGACAGGGGTCCTCAAACTTTTTAAACAGGGGGCCAGTTCACTGTCCCTCAAACACTGTTGGGGGCCGGACTGTTTCGCGGGAGGAGGCGGCGGCGCGAGGGGGCTCTCCGGAAAAGCATCCTCCTTACAAGCCCGGTCATTCCCCCTGTAGTGGTTAAGAGTGGTGGTTGGGAGCGGGGACTCTAGAGAACCGGGTTTGATTCCCCACTCCTCCACGTGAGAAGCGGAGGCTAATCTGGTGAACCTGGTTGGTTTCCCCACCCCTACTCACGAAGCCAGCTGACTGACCTTGGGCAAGTTACAGCTCTGTTAGCGCTTTCTCAGCCCCACCTGCCTCACAGGGAGTCTGTTGTGGGAGGGTATGGGAAGGGGATTGTAAGGCAATTTGAGTCTCCCTTTAGTGGTAGAGAAAGTTGGCATGTAAAAACCAAGGCCATTTATTCATGGAAGGGTTTGCCTTGGATTTGCCGCTCTCCAGATGCACATTTTCCCCATCCGAATTCTCCAAACTCTCCCCTGGGGTGGGGGGGGGGAATTTACTTTTGAGTTCTGAGAATTCGGATGGGGAAAATGTGCATCTGGAGAGCGGCAAATCCAAGGCAAAACCTCCTGTGCATAAATGGCCACAAGTCTTTTTCTTCTCCCTGGAGATATGCCCAGCCCCCCCAAGGGGCCCCTACAATTACCTCCAGGCCACAAGGATACCCCCAGGAGGAGAGAGAGGCCCGAGCCGTGAGAACGCTGCCAACTGTGGCCAAAACAGGAACGCCAGGACAGGAAGGGGGCGACTGGGCGGTGTGCGAGGCAGCAAGACGCCTCGCGCACCCAGGAAAGGAGGTTTTGGGCCTGGGAGGGAGAGGGGGAAGGGGGCGACCGGGCAGCACGCGAAGCAGCAAGATGCCTTGTGTGCCCAGGAAAGGGGTTTGGGGCTGGAGAGGGAGCAGGGAAGGGGGCGACTGGGGCGGGAGGGAGGCTTCCAGTTGTGCGTACACAGCCAGGAAGCCCAGAAAAGCTCTGGGGAGGGGGGCAAGGGGGGACTGGCTTCCTTGGTCCCCGGGCCGGACAAAAGCCCTCCGGGGGCCGGATCTGGCCCTCGGGCCTTAGTTTGAGGACCCCTGGTCTAGGACAAGCCTTATGCTCTGCAATCCAATTGACTTCCGGAAAGAACGTTGACCCTTCAGCAGCGATCCATAATTTAGGTTTAAGAGGTTGCTTAGTTTCATTTACACTATCCTCAACACCTTCCCTGGAAAATATTCTTCAAGTCACATTTTCTGAGGCTACCTGAGGCTCCTGTTCATCTCTTGCCTTGAAAATCCTAAAGGGTCGCCATAAATCGGCTGTGACTTAAAATCAAAGAGTTGTAAGGGCCCACCAGGGTAATCTAGTGCTCTGCCCTGCACAATGCAGGAAATTCACAACTACCTTTCCCCCACACACACACACACAGTGACCCCTACTTTGTGCCCAGAAGATGGCAACAAAACCCTCCAGGATCCCTGGCCAATCTGGCCTGGAAAAATTGCTTCCTGACCCCAAAGTAGCGATCACCATTACCCTGGGCATGTAAGAAAGGGCCATCAGAGCCAAACACGGACACAACCCTTCCTGCCGTCCCTCTCATGATCTGCCCAAGTTCACAGAATCAGCATTGCTGACAGATGACCATCTAGCCTTTGCTTAAAAACCTCCAAAGGAGAGCCCACCACCTTCTGAGGAAGCCTGTTCCACTGAGGAACTGCTCTAACTGTCAGGAAGTCCTTCCTAATGTTTAGCCAGAAACTCTTTTGATTTTATTCCAACCCGCTGGTTCTGGTCTGACCTTCTGGGGCAACAGCACTTGCCCAGAAAGTCAAGAAGCACAGACCTGAGAGCACTTTCCACCCCCACCACCGGAGGCTGCCAGCCCTGAACCTCTCCCACTGGCCATCCATCACCTTTGAAATCAGTTGCATTTATGTGTCGGTGTGGCTGTACCTGCGAACAGGTACAGCTAGAGCATGTTTAAACGAAAATAAACATTGTATTCAGTGGGTACCATACAACTGCAGCCTTACTAAGGAGTAAGTCAGGTTGTACTGGATGAGATTCTCTTCTGGTCAAAGTTGCATCTCTTTGGTTTCAATAGGCTTTCTTCCCATTTGTTCAGCTTTAGACTGCATTCCTTTCAGTTCCCAGGAAAGCATGAGGCACAACAGCAACCCCAGAGAGCTCTGAGCGCTAGCCTGGTGTGCCTGGTGTCTCGGATAGAGTTTTGGGTGACCTGGTTCAAATCTCAGCTGGCCATGAAACTTTTTGATTGACCACGGGACAATTACTCTCTCAGCTTAACATACCTCACAGGGTTGTTGTGATGATAAAAATGGAAATGATGAGAACTAAGCAAAGCCTGAAGCTCCTTAGAAAAAGGGCTGGGATTTTTAAAAATGTGCTAAATAAAGGAAGAAGAAGAGTTGTTTTTTTATATACTGACTTTCTCTACCAAGGAAGACTGAAACCGGCTTACAATCACCTTCCCTCCCCCTTCCCACAACAATCACTCTGTGAGGTAGGTGGGGCTGAGAGAACTGTGACTAGCCCAAGGTCCCCCAGCTGGCTTAGTGTGCAGGAGTGGGGAAACAAATCCAGTTCACCAGATTGGCTTCCCCCGCTCATGCGGAGGAGTGGGGAATCAACCCCGGTTCTCCAGAGCAGACTCCACCACTCCAACCCACCACTCTTAACCACTACACCACAGTGGGGTCAATTTGCCCCTCCTGGTGTCACCTATCTTGGCCACTTCCAAGGGGATATTTTGGCTTCCTTTAGCTCCCTTTCAACCTCGCTTTCCGCTCTTTCCCAAGAGAAGAGGCGAAACTATCCGGAACAAATTTCCATGTCCATGGGGGGGGGGGGGGGAAGAGGTTGATACCGAAATGCGTGGGATCGGTTCCGAAACGTCACTGGCCTCCTTGGGCGAAAAGGCACGGTCGCTTGAGCCTCCTTTCTTCCCTGTTCCTGCCAGGATTCAGCCAGGATCGAACGCACGAACGTGGCTGAATCCTGGCTGGAACAGGGAAGGAAGGAGGCTCAAGCGACCGTGCGTTTTCGCCCCTTGACTTTATTCCCTTCAAATCCGAGATTGCTCCTTTCCTGGCTTGCTCGGGGCAGTCAAGGCCACCCACGACCCCTCTGAATGCCCTGCCGAGTCCTCCGGCCTTGACAGCCCTGCAAAGCGACTCACCTCGGGAAGCCCCGGGGGGGGGGGGCAGAGCCCGCTCGCGGTCTGGAAGCCACCCGAAACCTCCCTTCGAGGCACCCTCCCGGGCCCCCTCCGCGCCACAGGCGGGGAAACGCGCGTGGCCTGCACAGTAACAGCCCTGACAGCTCCCGGGGCGGCGGAGGCCGGCGCTCTGCAGGCGGCCCCGGCGCCCTGGGTGGCATGCCCGCCTCCCCCCCTGCAGGACACCAGCAGGCGGGAGGGAAGCTTTGCCCGCTGAGCCTTTGCCCCCCTGGCTGGCCTCGGGAGGGGGAGGCTCCCCACCCCACCCCACCCCAAAGCCTTCACTGCAAGCCCCGCTTTCCAGCATTCAATCCTCTGCTGGGGAGTAACCGCCACTGAAACGGTGGGCCTTGATTCGGAGTCCGGGGGCTTACAGGGGCGCTGCTCACTCCGCTGGAGCTCAAAACGGCCTCTGGGATCACGCCGGGAAACGCAAGCGCGCTCTCCTGCTATTACAACTGACCTCCAGCCGATGGAGATCAGTTCCCCCCCAAGAAAACGGCCGCTTTGGCAATTGGACTCTATGGCATTGAGGTCCCTCCCCCCCACACCCCGCCGTCCTCAGGCTCCGCCCCAACAACCTCCCGCCAATGGCCAAGAGGGACCTGGCAACCCTGTCCGCACATTATAAGCAGATAATTCACAGTGGGTAGCCGTGTTAGTCTGTCTGCAGTAGTAGGAAAGAGCAAGAGTCCAGTAGCACCTTAAAGACTAACAAAAATATTTTCTGGCAGGGTATGAGCTTTCGTGAGCCACAGCTCACTTCTTCAGATACAGCTAGAATGTGAATCCATCTGTCTTTAAGTAGAGGAGAGTGAATTCAGACAAGCATTAGTATGTAAATGTTAACAGTATGTAAAGCATTTACATACGAATGCTTGTCTGAACTCACTCTCCTCTACTTAAAGACTGATGGATTCACATTCTAGCTGTATCTGAAGAAGTGAGCTGTGGCTCAGGAAAGCTCATACCCTGCCAGAAAATATTTTTGTTAGTCTTTAAGGTGCTACTGGACTCTTGCTCTTTTCTACTATTATAAGCAGAATGCGGGAAACAACGTTCCGGGCGGGGCCAGTTCAAACTGCAAGTGCCAGTCATGTTTCTGTTCTGCACCAAGAAATCTAGCAGGTCAGGGAGCGGGCTCGACGAAGCCTTTCTGCCAGGCTAATTTTATGCATGTAAATTCCTTACAGGCAGTAAACTATCTCACCAAACAGCATTGCACGGCGTCCTCTCCTTGATGAGCTAGTAATCTTCCCGCAGTGAATTTTGGCTTGTAAAGGCGCTGGTACTTCCCTCCCTCCCCAAGTCCGAAGCGATGCAGTTCAGATCTGACACCGAACTGCGGCTCTCAGAAGTTCCAATCGCTGCAATCGCGGGACTGAATGCACGGGCGCCAGTCGGGGGCTTAGGGAACACCCGCCCCCCTCCAAAAAATACTGGGCTCCCGGCCAGGTCCCCTCCCGCCTTCTTTCCGGTGAAGAACATCAAACCAACAGAGAAAACCAGAGAGACCAGCGGAGGCTACCAAGAGCCTCGTTCACTTTTCAGACAAGCTCTTCCCTGCCCCTCTCCACCTTCCGCCCCCCCCCCGCCCCCGCCCCCCAGCTAACCTATTTGCGGTATCTGAAGAAGTGAGCTGTGGCTCAAAGCTCCTACCCTGCCAGAAAATATTCTTGTTAGTCTTTAAGGTGCTACTGGACTCTTGCTCTTTTCTACTACTGCAGACAGACTAACACGGCTACCCACTGTGAACTATTTGCGGAAAGGCCTGGAAAAGGCTCGCTGGTCTCTGGGTGGCGAATCCCCACGTGCCAAGAAACGGGAAGGGAAGGACACACACCGTTTTTCTTCGTCTAGGCATGTCCCGTTGCTACCACGGCGGGGGACGGGGATCCCACTGGCTTCGAAGTTGGAGGCATCGGCTGCCCACCCAAGACCTGCCGTCTGAACGGAAAATGGGGCTCTCGCTTTCCTTCACCACAGTCTCCGCCGAAGGGGATTCCACGTTTCTCCCCCCCCCCCCATCCTCAACCAAGGACCACCCAGCCTCGGTGGATTACCGGGTAAAGGTCTGGGCATTGTGGGGAGGGAGAGGACTGCCCCACAAGCCGGTTGAGGCGCGATCCCCATGCTGGTTAGGAGAGTGGATTTACAGGAGTCCAGCGGATTCACCAATGAGACGCTCCAAAATAAGCATACCTGGTTACGCCAAGGAGACAAAACCGAAGTGAGGGGTTAAAAAGAACGGAATTCCCTACCTTGCTATTTAAAAAATCTGAATTCGGTGAGAACTTCTCCTCCTCCTTCCCAATAAAGAAAGAAAAATGTGGGTTCTGGACTCCTTTGATCAAAGTTCAGGCATCTCGGGTAAATAGAAAGACTGGCTCAAAAGGGCTGGACATGTTTACTGGGCTTGGGTTCTATGGAGCCTACTCTCAAGTAAGTGTGCGTCGATTAACCAGCATCCATTTAAAATTCAGTTTAAAATAATGAAAGGGTCATTCCTATTCACACTTGCTCCACAGTAAAAAAAAAATTTTGGGGGGGATTTATAGGCTTACTTCCACGTAAACAATCTTGGGGTCACCATGCTTGTCTGGAGGCCCCCCGATAGTGAGGGGTCTTTACGCATATTTTCTCTTTGCCTCCCTTAAGGGTTAGTCCCATTGTGATGACTGCCTGGATCCCGCTGATATTTACCCGTAAATAAGTCTCCCTAGAGCAGGGGTGGGGAACGTCAGGCCCAGGGCCATTTAAGCCCGCAAAATCATTTGGTCTGGCCCTTCATGGGTCCTGGCAGATCTCTAGTTCAGAAGGATCTAAGACTGGTGATCCTCCCCCTCTCGCGAACAGGAATAGCCTCTATTCAAGGCAGATGTGAGTTTGTTTTGCTGAGAAAAGGAACCTTTCCCCACCCCCTTGCAGAAGAGTCATTAGGTATGGAGCTGCTAGGACCACCCAAAAACCTGTGTTAACCCTTTCCTACCCAGCTGCGCCCTGACCTGAATGACCTAGGCTAGCCAGATCTCGTCAAATCTCAAAAGCTAAGCAGGGTCAGCCCTGGTTAGTATTTGGATGGGAGACCACCAAGGAATACCAGGGTTGCTGTGCAGAGGAAGGCACTGGCAAACCACCTCTGTTAGTCTCTTGCCATGAAAACCCCAAAAGGGGTCGCCATAAGTCAGCGGAGACTTGACAGCACTTTACACACACACACACACACACACCCAGTTGTGGAGAAACATATTCCCTCTGTGCTACAAGAGGGCTGGGGGCAGAAGTGGCGACAATGGAGGGGTTAATGGGGGCAGGGCCAGAATGTGTGTGTGTGTGTGGGGGGGGAGTTCTTAGCCAGTGTGTCCTCACCTCATTTCATCCCTGCAGGCAGAGATAGCAGGAGCAGGCTGTAGAATCTGGCCCCGACCATGCCGAGCAGGAGCAACTCCAGCGTGCGGCTGGACGGCTATGCCCAGCTGGTGCAACAGACCATCCTGTGCCACCAGGTGAGCGAGTGCACCACTGGTTGGATGCCTGCCTGCTTGCCCGCTGTGGGGGGTGTCATCTGGGACAGCTGCCTGCTTGCGGCTTGGTCGACTAATTTTTAAGTTCATAATTTTGTCTGGCCCACGAATGATGCTATAAATATCCAAATGGCCCTGGTGGAAAAAAGGTTCCCCACCAGACAGCCATTATAAAAAGCCACCCCGATTTCCAGCCCACCCACTACCTGGATTTGAAACCTGGATGTTCCTTCCTGGCCTTTAACGCATCACTTCGAAGGCTCTCTGAAACCACGGGCATATATTTCCTAATAAACGTGTGGAGTTTTGCAGCGGGCGAAGCTGCCACCTTCAGAGGCTCACCTTTTCCCGGTTTTCCAAGTACACTGTGAGCCCCCCGTTATTTTTCAAGCTAGCAAAACGTGTTATTAAAAAGCTACTTAAAATACAGATTACAGAAGCTTCTAAATGCAACACAAGAAAGCTTTTGAAGGCAGAAAGAGGAGGGGGCTGAAACGCAGCCGGCTCTTTTCATCTGCCTGATAAGAGCTTTGGTTTCCGCAGAAGGTCCGTGTTCAGCCTTGACAAACTCGATTCCCAGTTCATCTGATGTAAGCCTCATATCGGAGCTTTGTCCTGGACTGCTCTGAGACATGGACCATTTATGCACGGGAGGTTTTGCCTTAGATTTGTTGCTCATTTCCCCCATCCGAATTCTCAAAACTCTGCCTGGGGGCTTATTTTTGAGTCCAGAGAATTTGGATGGGGGAAATGTGCAACCAGAGAGCAACAAATCTAAGGCAAAACCTCCCCAGCACAAATGGCCCAATGGGAACGTGCCTGTACTTTCCAGCGATTCCCTCCTGCTCCACAGGATCCCTGGAAAGCGTCGCCATGGGGGTGGGGGGTTTTCAGATCGAAGGCGGCGGATCTTTGCTGCAGCCCACCCCTCTGCTAGCTAAGCGCTCCGCACTGCCAAGTATTCTTCGCATTGGATGGCAAGGCTTCATCGCGTTTCTGGGTGAGAGCCAGGATCAAACCCCCCATGACTGGGATGGGTGACTGGGCAGTTATTATCCTCTGCACTTCTCCAGGACGTGCTCGGGAGTAAAGCGACCCTGAGATCCCCGCTTGTGAAATCAACGCAGTCTGGAGTAGCTACTGCAAGTCCTGCCTGCTGTAAGCATGAGGAAAACGTGGGCAGATCCATTGCGAGGACGATCAGGGCCGCTATGCCAAGCACGTTCGCCCGCGGGAACACGCACAGCAACGGAGCCTGGGTCACGTCGGAATAAGCCCCACTCTAGGGAGCCTGACTTGAAATCCGAAAACCTGCGCCTCGAGAAAAGGACACGTCGCCCTCCTCGCTCTCCATCCCTCACCGAGGGAAGCTGCCCAGGTGCTCGCAAGGTCTCCTGAGCATCCACACGGACGGGGTTAACCCTGGCCACGATTCTGCAGGCCTCTTTCCCCCGCCTCCTGTCTGTAAAGGAGGACCCTCCCACCCCGCCCCAATAGCTCAACCTCTGAGACCCTGGCAAACTCTCGATCTCCAGAATGACGTGCAAATTACAGCTTGGGGCGGCGGGGGGCATTCAGACGATGGGGCGAGGCGCAATAGTTGTGTGGGCCCATCGTAAGCAAATACCCAGGGCCGGGATTCCACAGATCGCTCTCAACCCAGACTGGCGCGTCTTTCAGCTGAGAAACACAAGATCCTCCCTCTGTTCCCCTTGGGACCCAGGAAATTCGAGGGACCCAGGAAATTCGGCCTGGTCCCTCCAGACGGAAACGGAGGAGAGGAAACCCCGTCTGTAAAACACCCCCCTACCCCTACTGGTTTGCTTCCTCGCCCCAGCCGCCTGCAGGCCGATCCTAAGAACGCTGGATCGGTGGGATCTGGTGGGACTTCCCTTCCGGTTTTGCCTTGGGTTTGGCGCTCTCTAGATGCACATTTCCCCCATCTGAACGCTCAAAACTCAAGCCCCCATGCAGCGTTTTGAGAATTCAGATGCGGGAAAATGTCAGGCCATTTATACACGGGAGGTTTTGACTTGGATTTGCTGCTCTGTAGACACACATCTTTCCCGTCTGAATCCTCAGAACTTAAAAATAAGCCCCCACCCCCCCTGCAGAGTTTTGAGAATTCGGAGGGGGGGAAATGTGCAGCTAGAGAGCGGCAAACCCAAGGCCAAACCTCCCAGGCATCAATGGCCTGCAGAGACCCAGCCGAGGCTTTTGGGGAGGGGGGGGCTCCCCGGTCCATTCTGCCCGGGGCGAGGGAGGGCACCGCGCCCAGCTTTCCCCCCTTCCCGGTGGGAACCAGATTGGAACCTTCTGCCGGGCTCCTTCCCTCCTTCGGGCCGTCTGGTCCGCATTAGGGTTTTTTATAACGGGGCTCCTCCGCGTCGACTGCCGGGTCACCGGATAATTACGCGCGGTGAATTCCCTCCTTCCCCATTAAAATACTTCCCTGCTTGGGTTTCATTCGCCTCCCGCCAACCACAACAGCGCCTGGGCGGAGGCGGCCCGCGTTGCGCTGGGCTCAGACCGCAGCCGCCGCCGCCGGGGCTGCGGAACCGCCTCGAAACCCGCCGCTTTGCACAAACACGCCGCCCGGCAGCATCTGCAAGAGTCCGCATTCCTGAGCTTCTGCAGCCCCGGCCGCATTCTGGCCCTGGGAATGTCGCCCCCCTGGAAAGGGGGCCACCCACCCATAGGAAGAAACCCTGATAAGATACCGCAACGCCCGCTTTTGAAAAGGTCAGGACAGTCCGGTCTTTTCCTTTGGGAAGAGCTTGCAAAGGGCCTGGCCCGCAGGCTCACAGCCCGGGCCTGAAACAATTCGCCTGAAGCCCTTAGCGCACGTGTGAAACCAGCGGCAAGGCGGCTTTCACGCGTTAATCTTAAACCTGCTTGTCTTTCAATTGAGTTAAATCAGGTTTATTCGCAAGTGTCGTTTAAAATGTCCCCCTCCCCAGCCATTCTCTCGTCTGTGGGTGTATATCGTGTGAAACTGTTCTCAAAAGCCAGCATGTGGGTTGGCCTTAATAGGACGATGGCATGACCACTCCACCCCAACCTTTCCTATGCACTTGTGGGCGCTCTTCCACATAATTCTCATTGCCCGCATTCACACGCGACGCAACTTACTACAGCTTCACTTGTAAAACGCTTCCAGCGTACCCCCCGCCCCTGCGCTTTATATTACGCATTAACAGTTTGCCCAGGCTCCCAACGGCAGGAAAGAGTATTTTTGTTAAGAGTCCTGCACTAAAGCGACGGGTCCACCCCCAACCTTAGCTCCTGTTCTAGACATTCCCTTGAAATGGGAAAACCTTAGAATATTTAGGATCCCGGACCCCCGCGCCAAAGCGCACCAGATCTGCTGCTGACGGGGGGGGGTCTTAATTATGCGAATAAATTCAGCGAAAACCACGGGGATTGGAAACGGAGGCGAGGATGCGATCAAGCACGAATCCGAGTTAGCACGTTTCGTTCGGAACGGTCCTCACAATGAGGAAGTTAACTGAGCCTGTCAGGACTTGCTTCCCTGGAGACATATGCTTAGGATCGCGCTAAGCATGGTGACGCGGCGATCCTAAGCACACCTTTGGCATTATCAATAAAACTCTGCCCGGACCCATTTAGGATGGCCCTGAGCGTGGCATCCCTACAGTTCAATGCTTTTTTTTGGGGGGGGGGGTGTCAGTTTTTAATTGTTGCGGCTCTTGCCCGATCCACTCGCTCCCCCGAAATCCTACACTAACGGCCAGGCCAACATTGAGACCCCAGAGATCTCCCCCCCCACCACCACCCCAGCTCTATCTGCGCTTCGACGGGAAGTTACAAATCTCCGACCTGAGTCAGCCTTTGGTTTGCCTTCTCGTCCCCGTCCCTGAGCTCGCTTACTCGGGAGTAAGCCTCCCCTGAAATGTTGGGAGATGGATGTCTGTCCAAAGGAAGGACCTTTTCCGAGGCAGGCCGGCTCCCCCCCGCTGCCATTTCTGCCTTTTGAGCTTGGATGCGGCGCGTCTCCGCCGCCCCTAATTGTCCCGCTTTACTGTAGAGCTCCGATGTGGGGGGGGAGCGTGGCGGGGGGGGGGAGGCCGGGCCCGCCAGCCCCAGCTGCGCTTTAATGAGTGACTTCATGTGCCAACAGTAATTTCCCTGCATCCAGCGAGGTCCTGTCTGATCTTGAGTAACAGAGGGGGAGAGGGGGACGTGCGTATTGGGGGTGGTGGTGGTAAAGCTCACTGCCCCCCCTCAATAGCTCCGTCCACATTTCTTTTAAATCCCACGATGAAAAGGCTAACAGCGATTGCAGGGCTTGATGCCCCCTTAGGAAATCGTTTTGAGGGGGGATATGAGCGCGGCACAAAGAAGCGACTAGATGGGAGGTGCCGGCATCTGTTTGGTGTGTGTGTGTGTAGGGGTGCGTGTGTCCTTTTTTTGCAAAGGTAACAGCCGTGCAGAAGCACGTGCGCTAGGAGAGGTTTAACCCCACCGAATTGCCATGAAACACACTTGCCATTTATGCACGGGAGGTTTTGCCGCTCAATAGCTGCACATTTTCCCCCTCCGAATTCTCATAACTGTGCCTGGGAGCTAATTTTTTAGTTTTGAGAATTCGGATGGGGAAAATTTGCATCTAGAGAGCAACAAATCCGAGGCGAAACCTCCCGTGCATCGTTACAGACACTTGCTGCCGCTCTAAGCTGTCCTTTAAATCGCTTGCCCCCACCATTTCCCGGGGAAATTATGAAGTCTGGGCGTAGTCGCGAATCTATTCTACTTCTTGGCTCCCCTTACCTGACCTTACCCAAGTATTTGGGGTGGGTGAGGGTATTTCTCTTCTTGATTACTCTAACTCCCTTGAGTGTTTCTTAATCTCCCCCCTCCCCAATTTTGAAGGACAGGCGATCGCTCTCTGTTTATCTTCCAGTATCCTTCCCCTTTGCAAGTGTGTGCGTGTGTGGGGTGGGGAGAAGCAGCGATTTCCGAGGAATTCTAGTTGAATACCTGAATACAAGGACCCTGAAAAAAGGAGGGGAAAAAGGAGGGATACAAAATTTGCGGGGGCGGGGGGGGGGTTGCAATGCGAGGAACGCTCATTTGTGAAAGGCTTGGGATATGACTTATTCCCGAGTTAAAATGTTTATGCATGGGAGGTTTTGCCTTGGATCTGCCGCTTTCTAGATGCACATTTCCCCCATCCGAATGCTCAAAACTCAAAAATATACCCCCCCAGGCAGAGTTTTGAGAATTCAGATGGGGAAAATGTGCACCTAGAGAGCAGCGAATCCAAGGCAAAACCTCCCGTGCGTAAGTGGATCCCGTGCTGTTGAGAGGCGATTTAGAAAAATGCCAGGTTGCCTGCAAAAAAACGGGATCGAGACCTCTCTGATCCGCTGCAGCGGCGCAAACCCGACTCTGCCATGAACCGTGGGACCGGCCCGCGGGGAGGTGGGCTGTATTCCCCCCCCCTGTTTTAAATGACCTCGCCACTTCAGAAGGATGGAAGTCCTCTTGAAGTCCTCCCCGGCGCGGCGCGATTGGCCGGCCCTCCTTCATTATGGGAGACTAGACAATATTTGATATGTTATGACATGAACACTCAATTAGATCACTGAGTTGAAATACTCCAATCAGCGGCTTGATGCTAAGCAACCCTCCGAAGGTCCGGCACCAGGTCACAGCCTGTGACACATCAAATCAAAATCAGTGGGGGAGAGAGGGGGGAAAGGAGAAGGGGGAGAGCCCTCCCCCCTCGCTGCCCCCAACAAGCCGCCCAAGAGTGAAGATCCCGGGACGGCGTCCACCTTTAGCGCTGGGGGGGGGGGCTCGGTTCAAAGATGCCCCTCCCTGAAAAAGAACATTTTAAATGCAAACGTCTCTGAGAATCCCCCCCTCCCCACAGCCCTCTCGAACCACTTATCCCAAACTAGGCCTTCACTAGGAAGGATTGCACAAAAATATCCCCTTTTCAGCTTTGCAATTGAAGCAGCGCCAAGAACTAGTGGTGAAGGGAAAGCCAGAGAAAGACGCCCGCCTTGCAACCTTCCCATGCATGGGAGGTTTTGCCTTGGATTTGCCACTCTTTAGACGCTCTTTTTCCCCATCCAAATTCTCCAAACTCAACCATACGTTTTGAGGACGCTGATGGGGGGAAATGTACATCTAGAGAGCGGCAAATCCAAGGCAAAACCTCCCAGGCATAAATGGCCAAGCAGTCGTTTGGGGGGGGGGGGCAGGGGCTTGCCTGCCTTCCTGCTCCTTCCGGGTTTCCCCTGTGAAACTGCTACGAGATAAACGAATCGAATGAAGGGGGATCTCCGGCACACCCGGAGGCTTCTCTCCCCTGGCCTTCTTTGGATCAAAAACAAGGGCAGGGGGGGGAATTCTCTCGAGATCAGAAACCTGGGTGTGCGTGGGGAGGGGTCTACGGGTTCCTGCACCTGTCTAGGGTAGGGAGGGGACAAATATCAGCGATCCCGCAGTAGAAACATTCAGCCCTGAAACAATACTGCGCGGCAGTGGGGGCTGGCGCCCAATTCCACGCGCTTTCCAACCATGGCCCACCTTGGTAGGGCGGGAAACGAGGGGTTCTTCTGGGCCGTCGCCCAGCGCACCAGATCGGTCTCTTTCCCCCATCCCTTCATAGAAGTCGACACCTGATGCGAAAATTTAACCAGCCCATACAACTAGGAAGGAGCCACACGCCGCTCTTTGGGAAAGGGTGTGTGTGTTTTTTTTTAATTACTATTTTATTTAAAAAAAAACATTCGCTGTGCAAATCAGCCTCAAGTCCAGCCAAGAGCTTGGATTTTACCTCCTTCCCCCCGGCTTCCAACAGCTCTCGGAGCCAGCTAGCCTAGTTGGAACAACTGCTGTGGAAGAGACTTGAACAGGACTGAGGAAGAGAATCGGTGTGTGTAGATTGGGGGGGGACACACACACACACACACACAGCATGAATGAACGCATTTGCAACGCGGACGGAGAGCGAAGTCATCAATGACTGGCATTTCCCAAGCAATCCAGAGCGGGATCCCCAAAAGATTCAGAAATCCTCCCCCACCTAATAAAAGGCAATTAATGAAACCAGTGAACTGCAAGACAGTGAGGGGCTGGGAGGGGGCACAATCCAGCTGGGCAGTGCGGTTGTCAGAACGGAGCACGTTTCTGTTTGAGGTCCTGGGAAAGCGGGAAAGAGGAAGGAAACCTCCTAAGGTGGCATGCCTACCTATATTCACCCTGGAGTAATCCCCGTTAAAGAGGAGGGGGGAGGAATCACCCCCCGAAGAGTAAGGGGTCGTCATTCATGATTCCCATGATAGGGGGCAGACTCCCCAAAGCCGATTTACGCTCAGCTGTCCGTGGAAACGTACGGAGCTCTGACCCCACTAACCTCGTGGAGCTGTACAGCCCGACGGCCCCCTCCCCATTGGATTGCAAGCGGGGCCCGGTTCGGAAGGGGGGGCGCCTCCGACCCGAGCAGCCCACCCCCGAAGAGCTGATCGGCTCCCGCGGGGGGGGGCAGCAGGGCCTTTCGCCGCAGCCCCGTCCCGGGTCCGGAGCCGGAGCCAAGGCGAGGGGCACGGCCCCCGGCCCCAGATCTGCCCCCAAAGGATGGGAGGAGACTGGCCCGTGGGGCCAGGGCCAGGAGAGCCCCGAAGAGGCCGGGGCCCGACGGCGACGGGGCGGGGGCCGCTGCGCGCTTACCTCGCCCGCGGTCCACGAAGCTGGTGACGGTGTTGGCGGCTCGGGAGGCCGGGGCGAAGGTGGCGTTGGCGGCCAGGCTGTGGGCGCGGGAGGCGGCCCGGTAGAGGGCCAGCATGTACTCGGGGGGCTCGCGGGGCGCCCGGCCCTGGCGGCGGCTCCGCGCCCCCCGCGCCGGCTGGGGACGGGCGAGGGCGGCCTGCCGGCAGCCGGGCAGCTCCCCGCACAAGAAGCAGGCGAGGAACACGGCGGAGAGCAGGGCCCGCGGCGCCTGCATAGCGAGCCAGCCAGACCCCGGACCCCGGACCCCGGCCCCGGCCCCCAGCCCCCAGCCAGCCCCGCTCCCTCCCTCCCTCCGCCCGCCCGCCAGCCCGCCGGCCGGCCGTCTGAGCCCGCGCGCCCCCCGCGCCGCACGCCACAGCCCCGCCGGCGCCGCCCCCGACCACACCGCCCGCCCGCCCCGTCGCCCGACACGCCTCCCGCCCGGGAGCCTCCCCCCGCCCCTTCGAGCATGTGCAGAGCGCCTCCGGCTGCTTTCGGCGCCGCCCAGGCAGGCGCCCCCCTTAAGGGAAAGAGCGTGTGCAGAGCGCCTCCTTGATCTGCCTCCGAGGGGCAGGCGCACGCCTCCCATTCAAGCAGGTGCACAGCGCCGCCAGCTGCTCCAGAGGCCTGCTTTCAGGCCCCATCTCCGGAGACACCTCCCTTAAGGAAACGGGCATGTGCAGAGCGCCGAAGGATAGAAGCCAAGGAGGGGCCCTTCCAGCACGTGCAGAGTTCCTCTGACCACGTCTCCCATTTCAGGGTAGAAGCCAACGAGAGGCTCTTCGAGCATGTGAGAGTGCCTCCGGCTACTCTAGAGGCCCACTTTCAGGCCCCACTTCCCACCCTAGGAAGACACCTACCTTAAGGAAAAGAACATGTGCAGAGTGCCTCCTCCGCCTATCCCAACCTAGAACTAGAAGCCGTGGGAACAGAACTCAGGGACACTGGGGCTGCGGATAATGCCTGCAGGGGGCGCTCTTCTGCGGGGGTTTGAAAGGTGCCAGAGACAGGCAGAAATTCTCAAGCTATTTTGTAGAATTGTCCACACGGAGAGGGAACTCTTCCGCCCGCCCCAGTTTCTGCGGTGAAAGGAACGGGGCAGGGCAGCCCACCCAGCCCCAACATGTGCTGTCAAAAGGGATCCCAAGGAGATGCCCTGCAGCTAGGAGCGCTGGAGCGGTGACCGGACCAGGATCCACAGTCTGGCTTGTGAGCCCTCTCACAGAAGGGGTTGGCCAAGAGGTTGATTGTCGTTAGTCTGGGATAAGGGACCAGGTGCTTTGCACATGCTCAGAGGCATTCTCTTGCTTGCCAGCATGTTCCCTGGGGAGCTTGGGCACCATTCAGTTCCATGGAATCAGAAGAGCTGTGCCAGGCTCAGAAGGGCACAAAACTTCAGCTTGCTTTCTTCCATCAGTCACACCTCTGAGGTTGGCAAAGTGGAAAGAGTGGGCACCCCCCCCCCCATTTCCATTAGATGTTCTGTTCCAAGAATTGTGCATACACTCCAAAGTCTGTCTCTGCATTGTTGAAAGCTAGTCACCTGACTTCTTGTACTTGTTTCCCTGAGAAAGCTGAAATGTTCAAAACGCTGAATTCCACGTGCCATACGGAAATCCCATGCTTGCAAACACGACGGCAGAATTATAGTATATAGACACACGCCTGGATATTACTATGGTTTTAATATTTGGAAGTGCGGTGGGGATTTTACTGGGATCTTATTGGTCACTGAGGAATTGAGTGTGTAGCTTTTGTAGCTTTGCTTTGGGAGTAGTCAGGGCCCGCATCAAACTTCTCAAAGGAATCAGGATAAAAATGCAAAGCAACACTTAAAAGAATCACGAAGAGCTTTGATCGTCTGGGAGAAGTGAGGGCTACACCTGGTGCAAGGACGGTGGTCAAGGTTGCTTAATACACACGCCGGTGCTCTTTACCCAGCAGTCTTTGTTCTTGGAAAATCTATAAAACCAACACTGAGCAAGGGGCCACCCCCAAACTAGGATGCGGCAAGCGGTCAAAGGCCGATGGACTGCTCTAGCACATACTGAACAAAGCACAGACTGAACAAAGACCGATAAGAACTATCGAACAGGGGACTCTTCGTTGGTTATCGACCCGGCCCTTGTTCTGCTGGTGAAGGGGACTGCGAGGTCAAAAGACACTTTGGCTGGGGGATGGGGAAGCAAAGGCTCCTCTGCCACCCCTTTTTTGCCCAGGAGGTTCTTTCACAACAAGAACAATAATTTGGTCTTTCTGGGTCATGCATTTTACCGTTATACCAGATCACAGTGAATCTATGAACCAGCATGGTGTAGTGGTGAAGAGCGGTAGTTGGGAGTGGTGGACTCTGATCTGGAGAACCGGGTTTGATTCCCCACTCCTTCACATGAGTGGCGGATGCTAATCTGGTGAACTGGATTTGTTTCCCCACTCCTGCACACGAAGCCAGCTGGGTGACCTTGGGCTAGTCACAACTCTCTTCGAGTTCTCTCAGCCCCACCTACCTCACAGGGCGACTGTTGTGTGGAGGGGAAGGGAAGGTGGTTGTAAGCCAGTTTGATTCTTCCTTAAGTGGTAGAGTCAGCATATAAAAAACCAACTCCTCTCTCTTCTCTCTAAAGAGCTTTATGGGGCCACAATCAACACTGAATTTTCCCCCCCTTTCCCCTCCATGTGCTGCTTCACATAAGGCAGATTTCCTATTTGCAGGTCACTGCTATGTGTGAAGTTGCATAAAACCCAATATGTGGTGGGTTGCATGTTCCAGGGTATGATTGGAAGGGGCATTGGATACAATGATCTTGTCGAAGCTAAGCAGGTCTGGATCTGCTCGGTGCCTGGATATACCTTCCCTTCCCAATTAGGATGAAATTCTCAGGGATTACCAAAGGATTCTCCTACCTAACTATGGGCAGACAGAAGAAATGTTCCCATTTTGTGAGGCAGTTCAAAATCTTGCTTGCATTGAGGTGCAGTCAGGCACAAATTGGCATGGGAGTAAATTCTTCTCTCCTTTCCTGGGTTCCTCAAGTAGGGGTGGGATTTGATGTTTCTTGAATGATGCATTGTGGGCACTCTAAACTCTGTTCACTTCCTTTACTTACTTTGAGAGCCATCATGGTGTAGTGGTTAAGAGCGGTGGACTCTAATCTGGTGCACTGGGTTGGTTTCCCCACTCCTACACATGAAGATTGCTGGGTGACCTTGGGCTAGTCACAGCTCTCTTAGAGCTCTCTCAGCCCCACCTACCTCACAAGGTGTCTGTTGTGGGAATGGGTAGGGAAGGCAATTGTAAGCCACTTTGAGACTCATTAAAGGTAGAGGAAAAGAGGGGTATAAAAACAAGTTCCTCCTCCTCCTTCCTCTTCCTTTTCTTCCTCCTCCTCATATGCAGTGCCAATGTTTGGAGATGTGGGGGGACAGCTGGATTTCCCCCTTGCAATGCATTTGAGGGACAGCAGCTTTTTCGGTGCTGTAATGTTGCACTGGAGTTAGGGGTATATCTGGGGCTGGAGGGGCTAAGGAAGCAGACTGAGTCACACTCCAGCCATGGGATGCTCCTGACATTGCCCAATTCTACACCTGCATAGTGGTTATGCCAGTGTGGTGCCAGCATATCTCCAGGACATGCTAGTGGGGGCCTTATTTGCCTTCCTAAGCCTTTTGACCCAGGGCTTAGGATGGGCTCAGAAAGTGCAATCAGAGTAGCCTGAAGATGGGGGAGTGGAATACTGTCTCAGGCCAAAGTCTAACCAACTGTTCATTCATCCTGTCCTTCATTAATAGTTCCCCCCTCCCCCGTTATCGAGTCACTTATGACTTATGGCGACCCCACAGGGGTTTCAAGACATGGACATTCCGAGATGGTTTGCCATAGGCTGCCTCCACACCACAGCCCTGAAATTCCTTGGAGGTCTCCCATCCAAACATTAACCAGGCGAGCCTAGGTTTTACAGTGCAGAAAATCATGAAAATTTGTCCTCCATAAACTTCTTCCAGTTGACTCCACGGATCGTTATATAACACTCTGGAGATGACGTGGGGCAGCAGAATAACTGTTTGTACAGGCAGAGTTCTACCATCTGAACTATCAGGAGTTCTTGAACTCTGCTCAGCAAGTCAGGACCGCTTCTGAACTGCATCTTAGGACTTCCTGATTTTCATCATTAAGCTCTTGAGGGGAGGGAAACCAGCTTCCTTTTCAACCCTGCCATCTACTGAGATGTTCACACTCGGCTGACTTATGGCGACCCCTGGTGGGGATTTCAAGGCAAGAGACATTCAGAGGTGGTTTGCCATTGTTTCCCTCTGTAGTGACCCTGGGCTTCCTTGGTGGTCTCCCATCCAAGTACTAACCAGGGCCGACCCTACTTAGCTTCCAGTATCTGATGAGATAGGGCTAGCCTGGGTTGCCCAGGTCAGGGCTCTCCTATTGAAGGAAGTGCTTGGTAACATGGGGTGGGAGGTGAGGTAGGTGTCAGGGTTTTTTTGTGTGCAGCCCTGTTAGTTGCTGGCCTCACAGAAATATAACTGAATACATTCTACATTGTAATGAAGGTTTGGAATAGTGATTGTTTTACCCAATCTGTCATAGAGACTTCACTTTATATAGGAAATGTCCTTATTTAAGCACAGATTTGTGTTTTTTTGGGGGGTAGCTATCAGCTTTGCAAATCTTAACACTGAAGCAATAAAAGCTGGAAATTTTGCACAGGGAATCTACAACGTTTGGAAAAACTATAAGCATGTGGTTAGTTTGCATGAAATCTGTGATATACTTTTATTTACTGGCACTTGGGGAAAAGATAGATTCTTAGATTTGGTGTTTATTTACATGTGAGGAGAATGTCGTGCTTGCCATTAATTTGTCATAATTTGTATTTCTGCTTGGAGACTCCGGCTATGTAAACTCGACCCCTGGTTTTACTATCATCTGTGATTTACCCAGCTGTTCTGCTAACTCTATAGGCCATCTGTCTTGAAAACAATTCCCAAAGTGAGGCATTATCTTTAAAATTATGGTGTAATCACTTCTCCTGAATTCGTGTTAGAGTCTGTGCTTCTCAATTCCTGGGGGTGGGGTGGGGTTGGTTGCAAGTCTTTTAGGGTTTAGCTTCATGCTTGTTCTCACAACCATTTTTGGCCACAGGGAAAAAAGCCAAAGCCCCTTCTGGCTTCTTTAGATGGTGTTAATGATTTGTATATGCCTGCTGCCAATGACTAAATAAAAACCCATCTTTGGCTTGCCACTAAAACATCACTTACATGGAATTTGTTTGGTCCATTGGTCCATATATCTTTAATGGCAGTATCACACGTGCAAAGTGTCTGCACACATTATGGTGCCTTATACTGAACCAGACCATTGGTCTATCCAAGTCTTTACCCAGACTGGTTGCAGCTCTCCAGGATCACAGGTTGAGGTCTTTCACATCCCCTACTACCTGGTCCTTTTAGCTGGAAGATGCCATTTCCTCTCCCCAAATAACATATGTCTACCACTGATTCTGGACAATAGGTTGGATCCCATGGATTGTTGTATTGTATTAATTGGCTTTATTCTATAGTTGTGAACCACCTTGAGCAGGTCTAGAGAGGTGGGGAGGGGCTGTGGCTCAGTGGCAGAACATCATATCGGCATGCAGAAGGTCCCAGGTTCAATCCCTGGCATCTCCAGTTAAAGGGACTAGGCAGGTAGGTGATGTGAAAGACCTCAGCCTGAGACCCTGGAGAGCTGCTGCCAGTCTGAGTAGACAATACTGACTTTGATGGACCAAGGGTCTGGATCAGTAAAAGGCAGCTTCATGGGACACATACACATTTCTTGAATAAATATTCTTTCTGCTAGCAGAGGCACTTTCCTCCAGGAGACAGATCCTTCCCCTGACACAAGACTCTCCGGCAATGCATGGATGTAGAAAGGTGTAACTCTGCTTAAAAATACACTGCAGGTGTCTTACGTCAGGGGCAGTCTCCTCCTTCCAAACCAAAAACACCTCTGCTCGCCAAATGGATCCACGGGATCCAACCATGTATTGTGTTGATACAACAGGCTTACCGGAGATTATAATAAAACAGTACTCTGCCATATTGTATTATGGTTGCTCATGACTTCTTATACGAGATTTCCAAACCACTGGATTACATGGAAAGGTCCTGTGCAAAACAGTCACCTAGGTCACCGAGCCTCATGACTCTTGACTTCTTTCTGTGCAGGCATCTTAAGTAAATCATACGTATTGAGATGTGGAGAAAGTAAACATTTTGAGAAATGTCAAGATTCCCACTGATAAATTTCTTTAAAAATGCAGAACTCGTATATACAACAAATTGAAAACTATTCTCAAATGAATGGGCGTTTGTACATTTCCCATAATTCAACTCACGGTGTGTATCTTTTAGACTGTTTTTAATCCCCCCTCGTTATAATGATGTGCATTTGAAAGAAGTCATCAGTTCAATCATTCTGAACAGATTATGAAATATAACAATGAGTGATCAAATCCAATAAAATATCTTTCCAAAATCTTATAATTCTTCCCATTTTTGCCACATGTTGATTGGGATGGCTCCTAAGAAGTCTTTCCACAAACTAAAGAATCTTCCGTTCCTGGAAGAAGCCTTCTGTGAATGAAATGTTGGTCACTTAGTGGAAAGGAACCCTTATGATCCAAAATATGCTTCCAATTGGGAGGTCCTCTACTCTCAAGATCATATACAAGTTAATTCATTTTCACCTTTATTCCTTCATTTCCTAATAGATTAATCCAACCTCTTGCAGTAAGAACATATTTCTTTTCAATCTGTTCCTTTAAATCTACTTGTAACTAATTTTGTTTATAATTTCTTTTAACATTTTCCCTTAAAATATAGCAGCGTGGTGTAGTGGTTAAGAGCAGTGGTTTGGAGTGGTGGAGTCTGATCTGGGGAACCGGGTTTGATTCCCCACTCCTCCACATGAGTGGCAGACGCTAATCTGGTGAACTGGGTTTGTTTCCCCACTCCTGCACACGAAGCCAGCTGGGTGACCTTGGGCTAGTCACACTCTCTCAGTCCCACCTACCTCACAGGGTGTCTGTTGTGGGGAGGGGAAGTGAAGGTGATTGTAAGCTGGCTTGAGTCTCCCTTAAGAAATAGAGAAAGTCGGCATATAAAAACCAACTGTTCTTTTTCTTCTTATGTTTCAGACATTACATTTCTTTTGGTGGGCATATACAGTTCTTTTATTTACAGAAATTGGAAAACTGGTAAATGCTTATTTTTTATTTTTAGTTATAGTCCACTTTTCTTCCTAATTGGGACCCAAAGTGCCTTATCACATCATTCTCCGCTCTTCAAATTTATCCCCACAGCCAGGGCCACCTTAACAGCATTATAGACCCCCAGGCAAAGCAATGCACTGGGGCCAGTACCTATACAACCACTCACACGAATAAAAATGTAAATGGTTGATAAAATTAAATATATATTTATTGGTACTTCCAACAAAACCAGTGTTTAAACATTAAAAAAAATGCTGTACAGAAAAGACTGATCAACATAAATGCTTGAACAATATCATGTAATATTTATAGTTTATAATATTTATAGTTTAGTATAGTATTTATTTATTAATTGACAGCAAGTTACAACATACATAGATTAGCATGGGGCCCTTATGCTCGTGGGGTCCCTGGGCAACTGCCCAGAGTGCCCCTGCGTTAAGACGGCCCTGCCCACAGCAACAATCTTGTGAGGTAGGCTAGGCTGATGGTGATACAAAATGCCAGCTCATGGGTATCCTATGCTCCTTCAGCAGAGGAAAGAGATTTTTTAAACACATCATGTCCCAAGAGTAGAGAGCATTGTAGTCAAAAGCAACATTGCTAATATCCATAAAACTTGAAGTAGCCTGCTAGCAATGCCCCCCCCCCCCAATTTAGCCAGATCTGGGAATGGCCAACCCATGTATGGCAATGCCAGCTCCTCTCTCTGATGTCCAAGTGCCCTCACTCATATTCTTACTTCAAATCAGAGAACAGGACAAAGAAGGAATGATGGCACCACAGCACCCCCTGCTGTATGGAGGACTCTGGTATTTAGAAAGAAACACTGTGCTGAATATAAGGAAATCTTATTGGAGAAATAATTGAGGTCTGAGTTGTTTGTGGATCGCCCAACCAATACCAGAAAGAGGGGCCAGAAGAGTGTTTTCTTGCTGGATTCTGCACAAAATATGCAACAAATAAGTCATCCCTGGCAATTCAGAGCTGCCCCTACACCAAAGAAAATATAAGAGCACAACCTCATCTCCCCCCTCCCAAAAAAAACCCCAATAACTTTGTCCTGGGACTGAAACAGCAGGTCTCCACAGAGATTATGAGAGCTGAACATTATTACAAAGGGCCAAAGAGCAAGAGGAATCAGGAATCGCTCCTAAACACAGCCATCATAAATACAATTAATAATTACAATAATAGGATATCACAGTGTGAATCTAGACAAATGACCAAGCTCTGACTATACTAGCATCCAAAACTCCTGTGGTTTAAAAATTAGGATGGAGCAACCCATTACAATAAACAGGGAGCTGCTGCTGTTCCAAGTGGCAGGATCCCATCAAGTCTTTGCAATATGTGGCAAAATATATGTGTGCCTGGAGGTCATAATGTGTTATAATGAGCCAGCTTGGTGTAGTGGTTAAGAGCAGTGGTTTGGAACGGTGGGTTCTGATCTGGAGAACCGGATTTGATTCCCCACTCCTCCACATGAGTGGCAGAGGCTAATCTGGGGACCTGGATTTGTTTCCCCATCCCTACACACAAAGCCAGCTGGGTGACCTTGGGCCAGTCACACTCTCTCAGCCCCACCCACCTCACAGGGTGTCTGTTGGGGGGAGGGGGAGGGAAGGTGATTGTAAGCTGGTTTGAGTCTCCCTTAAGTGATAGAGAGTCGGCATATGAAAACCAACTCCTCCTCCTCCTCCTCCTTCTTCTTCTAATGCATTGTCCTCCCCCTCCATTCAAGATAATTGTATGGTGGCTGTGGCAGTGGAGAGGGAAAATGCCCAGTGTGATGACACCAGAAATTGATCAGGTTTGCTACACTTTAGGATAAATCCCAACTCAGAAGTAAGTGTTGTGCTATTCTATGGGGCATACTCCCAGGAAAATTTTAGGATTGTGGCCATTATGGAGCAGAAGAGTGAGAAATTGACACAGGCCTGCAACAAACAGAGATGCCAACTGTGTCCCTATATCCACTCTGACAACACGATCACTGGACCTAACAACACCAGACATACCATCTCTGGTTCAATCACTTGCTCATCCTCTAATGTCATATACACCATCAAATGTCAGC
Organism: Euleptes europaea; assembly: GCF_029931775.1. Lineage (NCBI taxonomy): Eukaryota > Metazoa > Chordata > Lepidosauria > Squamata > Sphaerodactylidae > Euleptes > Euleptes europaea. The sequence continues at coordinate 26,724,972 of NC_079319.1, read as the reverse complement.
AATGCCCTTCCACTCTACATTGGACAAACATGTCACTCCCTACATAAAAGAATAAATGGACATAAATCCAACATTAAAAACCACAACACTCAAAAATCAGTGGGAGAACTGGTGGGATATCTTCCAGGTCATTCCATTGCTGACCTGAGAGTGCTAGTCTTCAAACAAAGACACTTCAAGGGGAGATTACAATGTGAAATTGCTGAACTTGAGTTCAGTCACTAGTTCGGAACAATGGACCCCACAGGACTGAATAGGAACATAAGATTCTTGTTTCACTACAGATGCTAATTTTCTGCCACCAAGCATTTCCCCCTCTACTCAAATCAAGCTGATTACAATGAGCATTGTACCTCTGCACTCTTCCTTCTTTACAACACCCCTCCCACCTTCTGACTGGCATATAAAGACTCAAAGATCTCAATTCCTACTTGTATTGAATGAAGGGAGCTTTGACTCTCAAAGGCTTATACCCCAAAAATCTTGTGGGTCTCCAAGGTGCTCCTGGACTTGAATCTAACTGTTATACTGAAGACAAACACGGCTACCCTCTGAAACTAACCAAACATGACTATAGTAATCTTTTTACAACAATCCTGTAATGTAGTCCAGTATTGCTATCTCCGTACTTCAGGTGGGTAAAAAACTAATTTGGTGGTGAACTGCTGATGAGTTCATGGCTGAGAGAAGACGAGTTGTTTTTTATACCCTGCTTTTCTCTACTGTAAGGAGTCTCAAAGCAGCTTACAATTACAATCCCTTCCTCTCCTCACAACAGGTACCTTATGAGGTAGGTGGAGCTGAGAGAGTTCTGAGAGAACTGTGACTAGCCCAAGGTCAGCCAGCAGGCTTCATGTGTAGGAATGGGGCATTAGACCTGGTTCTCCAGATTAAAGTCCACTGCCCTTAACCACTACACCACGCTGGCTCCTAGATCACAGTTCATTCTCTTCATTAGTATTCTACATTATCAATAGCTCTGTAAACCTCTGGTAAATATAACATTCATTTCAATATTTACCCATAATATCTACTGGCAAATGCAAAGCACAGTTTAGAATAGTATTGGGGACACTATGAATTCATTTAAATTTAAATAATAAGACTGGCATTTCAACTCTTACTTGCATTTTTTTATTCAAAAAATCTTTTTAAAAAAATTCTGATCTGAAAAAGTTAAGATTTTGGGCATCAACTCTTGATGAAAAACATGGAAGTCAGAAGCAGCTTTTACAACATGTGGAAAAGTTAAATTTTCAGAAGCAAAATGGAACCTCAAAACCAAGTTTCCCCCTATTTTATATCACAAAATTCAAATTTCAGTGTTTGAATGTCGCATGTTTAAAAGAAACACACGCGCACAACACTAACTTAACTTGCGATGCAGGTGATTGATCAGCCTTTCGGTTTAGACACATTTTCGTTTCAGTATCCTTTGTTCTTGGCAGTGCACAGTGGTAAGGAAGTTACAAGACACAAATGTACTTTAGATGGGAAATTATTAGGTGTAAACATATATGCGCAGTTCCTCCAGTACATCCTGTCTAATTTCTGAAAGAACACATTATTGCATGGTGTGAGGAATTTTCAGTACAAAAATAATAATTAAAAAAACAAACCCAGATTTTACCAGATCAAAGTTTAGGCTTGCTATTTTTGGGAGCAAACCCACAAACAAGGCCGTTATCTTCTTCCGAGAAACAGATTCTGTTTCTCTTCTGCCTTCCTCTGCTGTCTCCTCCAGTAACATTTTACTTCTGCAAAACGTTTAATGCACTGAAATGTTTCCTTAGTCCTACAAGCAGCCGCTGATGAAGGACAAGGAAACATGCAACACAATGTCTAAACAAACAATCTAAGGGCCCCGTCCTACTGATGCAAGAATCATCCATTGAGGGAAGAAATTACCCACTAATGGAAGGAGTCTTGCCGTGATGGCTTCGTCTGTGAATGGAATATTTCTCCATCTAGCCCAGTGAGTTTACAGACAGAAGCCTAAAGTTTGAGTTCTAGATGCCTTTTGATTTCCAAAGAACCCATAGGCGATAGCTGAGGCCGGCTACCATTCTTTTGTGTCTACTTTACAAAAACAAGGGTCAATCATCAGAATTTGTTAAGAACTAAGACATAATAAAGACCATAAGCCTAACTGGATTAGACCAAAAGAATCTTAGCAACCGGAAGGCATGATGGCAGTCTGTCAGAAACTGGCCAGTGGTCCACTATAGTCTGCTTTCGGCCCAGTCTTCCTTTGATGTGAAGACGAGAGACGTCTTTCTTTTTCTAACGAGCATCCGATTATCGTGTGCTTTCTTTGAACATCTTGTCTTCGATACAGAATTGGGTTGCAGTTCTAGGTGGTATGCTGCACTCACCATTAGCATTGCTTCGCTAAACTGTATTTCTAATAGGCAGTTCTGCAACATGTATCAATGCCTGCCTATTAGAAGAGAGGTCCTGGGAAGGCTATGCTAACAAAAAGCAGATGAACTACTATGTCACCCCAAAGATTCCAGAATACTTGGGCACAATGAATGGTGACAACGTTGATAACCTGGCCCAGGCTCTGCACTGAATTCATATTGGATTTATGAAATACACATCAGTCAGGACTCCAGTCGCAAGAATATAAGAAACAGCTGCTGGATCAGACCAATGTAGTCCAGTATCCTGGATCCACGGGGCTTAGCCAGGTGTTCCAGAATGCCCTCGACTAGGGCACACAGACCCAAACTCCGCTCTGTTGTGCCCCAATGACTGGTATTTAAAGGTACATTGCCCCTGAACATGGAAATTCCATTTAGCCATCATGTATAATAGCCATCTTTGTTTAACCCTCTACCTATTTCTGTGAGATATGCTGGTCTTGATCTTTCAATTGTATCCTAGAAGGCACATAGGAATTTTGTACCTCTTGCATATTTATTGAATTGTTTGGTGTAGAATTCCCTTACCAAGATTATGAATGATGACACACCAGCTATTATGAGAAACTCAGTGATCAAGCTAAAAGTAACACTCTTCTTGAGCTACGCTTCTACAACCTCTGTTCTCGTTTGCATTACTAGCGCTTTCAGCTATGTCCCAAGCTAATGACAGCATATTGATTCATGTTGACTTTTCAGCTAGAAAAGTGTTCCACGGGTCTTTTCCACGGCTGGTTCCCAAGGTTCATGGGGAATTTGCAAAGTGTGTCACATCTGGATATAATAATATTTTTCATTTTATTATGCAACATCTGTTGGGTCACAAGTTTGCACAGACGAAGACCATAATTTAAGACAGGTTAGTTCACAGCACCACCTTGTGGACAGAATAAAATCAGATAATTTTCTTCAGAGGTTCCAGAGGAATAGCCATATCAGTCCCTTACTGCAAAAATAAACAAGAATCTTGGTAGCACTCTAAATAACATCAAAAATTTATTTTAGCATAAGCTTTTGTGGACTAAACCACAAAATTAAATAATAAAATTATAGAATAAAAAAAATTGTCTTTAAGAGAGCCAGTGTGGTGTAGTGGTTAAGAACAGTGGTTTGGAGCGGTGGAGTCTGATCTGGAGAACCGGGATTGATTCCCCCACTCCTCCACATGAGCTACGGAGGCTAATCTGGTGAACTGGATTTGTTTCCCCACTCCTACACACGAAGCCAGCTGGGTGACCTTGGGCTAGTCACACCCTCTCAGCCTCACCTACCTCACAGGGTGTCTGTTGTGGGGAGGGGAAGGGAAGGTGATTGTAAGCCAGTTTGATTCTTCCTTAAGTGGCAGAGAAAGTTGGCATATAAAAAACAACTCTTCTTCTTCAAGGCACCTCAATACCCCTGTTGATTTTTCTTCAGAGTAGACATTAATGTAAAGAGTGACATGAACATCTTCAATATGACAGTTAATAAGGAGGAAGGGAAAGCTAGTTAGTGATACTTCAGTACATAATACAAACTCATTCCTGGGAGTTCAGTCTAAGATAGAGTCTCACGAAAGACGATTCCCTGCTTTTGACAGAAAAACAATCAACTTCTCTTCTTAATTTAAACCATCTAAGGCTTGTTGTGTTAAATAAAGTCCTCATGCTTCTGCCTCTCTGCTATATTTTTGGCCGGCCTTCCACCCAAGGGGTACTTGGTTTTCCCTTCCTCCGTTATATCCTTGAAATAACGCAGCAAGGTAAATTCAGCTGAGTGTGTGTGTTTGGCCCAGTCACCAGATGAGTTTGAATCTCTCCAGTTACAGCCCATCACTATAATCTGTCTCTTTACTGGCTTGTCTTACTTGCCAATCACACTCCCCAGTGAGTAAAATTCACAGTGGGTAGCCGTGTTAGTCTGTTTGCAGTAGTCAAAAAGGGCAAGAGTCCAGTAGCACCTTAAAGACTAACAAAAATATTTTCTGGTAGGGTATGAGCTTTCGTGAGCCACAGCTCACTTCTTCAGAAGAAGTGAGCTGTGGCTCACAAAAGCTCATACCCTACCAGAAAATATTTTTGTTAGTCTTTAAGGTGCTACTGGACTCTTGCCCTTTTTCACCAGTGAGTGACAGCAAAGCCTTCTGTTTTCTGCCCACAGTCACAGGAGTTGGGGAAAGAGCTTATGTCCAGGAAATATAAAGAGAAACTGGGTCATTTCTCATTGTAGGCTGGGGAGCTTCTTTCAGACTGCTCTATAAGCAGAGCTGTGGATGTGTGCAGCCCCCTCATACGGAGCCTGGCTCTGTGGAACCACAAGACCTAGCTTTTTACACTAGAACCCATCTTAGGGCAAATGAAGAATTCCTAAATGGAGGTCCCCATGGGTCCCCCCAGTAGGAGCCCCGTGGCGCAGAGTGTTAAGCTGCAGTATTGCAGTCAAAAGCTCTGCTCACGACCTGAGTTCGATCCCGACGGAAGTCGGTTTCAGGTAGCCGGCTCAAGGTCGACTCAGCCTTCCATCCTTCCGAGGTCGGTCAAATGAGTACCCAGCTTGCTGGGGGTAAAGGGAAGATGACTGGGGAAGGCACTGGCAAACTACCCCGCAAACAAAGTCTGCCTAGAAAACGTCCTGATGTGACGTCTCCCCATGGGTCAGGAATGACCCGGTGCTTGCACAGGGGACCTTTACCTTTACCTTTTTATGGGTCCCCCCCTCCTTTAAATTTATAGTGAGTGTATGTGGGGCATGTCTGAACTGGCATGATTGGCATGAAGAAAACTTTCAAGCCTTCCTGCCATTTTCCCAACCTAAAACGGCCTCATGAAGTTACTATTTGCCCCACTGGAGAAGAATGCAGAACTGATACAGATACTTGTGTTGAGCTATAGCACTTGCAGGTGAAAGCTCACATGACTCACTCCTTGTCTATACAAAAACAAACAAACAAAACCTACTACATTAAAAAATAATCAGATGTTGGGGTTCTAGGTTTTAACTATTGTTGAGGTTCTCACCTCCTTCCCCAGAGTAGTCACACAGTTCTGTGAGCAGACTTTTCCAGTGGATCCAAGCTCTTGTCTGTTTTCATAGCCTGTTTTTCTGATGTTTAAAAACCTCCTTTGTATTTCTTCAGTTTGTGAATGCGGTATATAAATCTATCAAATAAATAAAATAGACCTGCCTGGCAACCTTACGTCTCCCCACCCCCCTTTATTTCTACCTTTACAGGAGGATAAAATGTCAGGGCAGCGACTCATCCTACTACTGCTAGAGTGCTACCTTCACAAACATTACACACAGTGGTGCACAGACCCATAACATTTTGTTATTCTTTATATATTGGCTGCTTTGTATGAAATTGTAAAAATAAAATTATAAAATAATTTATAAAGTTCTTCACGGGGTGGAGAAAACATAGAAAGAACATTTTCTCCCATAATGCTAGAACTTGGGGGCACCAAATAAAGTTGATGAGTACTAGATTCAAGACTGATAAAGGGAAGTACTTCTTTACTCATTGAGTAGTTAGATTGTGGAATGAGCTGTCTGGCTCTAGATGTAAACAAACTTTGGACATCAATACTTTATTTCAATCCAAGGAAAACTGAAACAAAGGGATTCATTTGCAAAAATAAAATGCCACGCTCCGTCAATATAATTTAAGTTTTGTCAGGACAGAGGAGAACACTGGTAAAATGTTATCACACAATAGCCTAGTATGACACCAGCGTACAAAGAGCTGCACATTTGCAAAAACACCACTCCTGTTTGGCTAAAATCTTTGTCATGTGCTTACAAAGCACATTAAAATTGCAGGGAAGAATTGGACAGGCCGCTTCCAACAACTGACAGAAAAAGGGGAAAGCGTTTAGCTAAATTCCTAACAGAACCATTTAGTGAGATATTTTTGGCTGGGGTGGAAGACACAAGGTAAGAATTTCATTCTAACCAAAAAAGCATGTAAAGCAAGTCCTGAATATGATTTGAATTAAATATTCAAAAGGAAATGCCATACGTAACAGGCATGAAAGCAATTGTCTTCATTGCAGGGTGTAGCACAACAGACCGGGCATAAACTCAGTATAATGAGACACTAGCAAAAAAAGGCTCTCTCTCAGATGAATGGAATGTTGCCAGCTAGTATCATGGATCGGATCAGGCATGATTTTAATTCCAAGTGATCTGATTTCTTAACAGTAAACTTATTTTTGCTGATTGTACCAATTGACCTGTGAATGTGAATCTTCAGCACTTAAAGCTATGCAATTATGATATACTGGTGATAAAATGGATATTTGGATGGTATATGTGAAACTAAAGCAAACTCCACATGTCTAGAGGACAGGAAGAAAAGTCTCACTGAGAACTGATTGTTGTATGACCATCTGGAGTCAATGTAGCTGATGTACAGGCAGGTGGGGGGCTATGTGGGTGGGGGCAGGAAGGGAGGTGTGAGTGGAGGTCCTAGTGGTAGGGATAGGAGGGGAGGGGGGCTCTTGAGCACTCTGCCCAGGGCCACCAAAACCTGGAACTGGCTCTTTTGTGCGCCATGAGGCAGATCTTAGCAACCTTCCATAGGATAAAATCAAAATGAACAATTCTTACCAGGGGCCACCATGACCCATGATAAAACCTTCATGGGATTCCCTCCACAAGTGGAACCCCATGGAAAGAACCCTCTGAGGTCCATTTCCCCAAAGGTCACAAAATCCAAAAATCAGCCCATTCTATTTCTTGGACGTCATTGTTCTGTTTATTTTCTAGAAATTAAAGAAGCCCATCGATAATCAAATCAAGAGCAGTAGAAATGTTGCCATTTGCGAAGGTTCCTTTCCCTGCAAATATGCAAAATAATTGCAGCCAACTATTACTACAATAAGTGCCAGGGAGATCAACAACACTTGTTTTTGCTGGACTGCACCTGTGTCTAAGCCGCTGTGTTTGTTTTCAGGGTGGGTAAATAATCGTTTCCATTGTAATGATAATCTTGGGGCCCACTTTGCAGCTGAGTGACAGGCTCAAGAGATGTACTGAGTCCAAGGTGATTTAGAAAAAACTTAAGTGAAAGGTTTGGGCAAGTTTAAGATCAGATTAAACACTGCAAGGCTTTTGGCTCTGCAAAGCGTTCCAAGTTGCTGTTTTAGGCAACTCCATTGGCAAAATGCAATGATAAAATACAAAACCCTGAGATCATCATTCCCTGCCTAGATTTCAACTGATGAGAAAACGTAGTACTGTTTGGCTAGGACACAGCCCCAAAACCCATCAGCCACCCTACTGCAGCAAGAGATGGAAACAGGCCATCCTTAGAAACACAAAACCAACCTTTTACTTGTGTTGATATTTAACTGATATTTAACTGTTTCTCTTTGTTCAGCTGGGATATTATCCGTTAGCAATCATATATTTCTTTTCTGGGCTGGAAAACACGGTTGATGCACACTGCAGTAATGGTTTCAGGATACTGGACTGATTTTCCTAAGAAGGTTCCACTTCTGGATGACAAGATGGTTTACAGCCAAGCATGGAACAGAAAATGCTGTATTTCACACTCTTCTGCCAATACGGTTTAGATTTGGGGCCTCACATATTCATTTATGTCAACACAGTGGAGCGTCACACTAGGATCCGGCAGAGTCAAATTAAAATCTGCCACTCTACCATAAAGCTCGCTAGGTGACCTTGGGCCATTTATTCTCTCATAGCATTGTTGTGGAGGTAAAATAGAGAAGACAGAATCATGGGCACCACCCCAAGCTCCTTGGAGGAAGGGTGGAACAAAAATGTACTAGATTACGCCAGACATTTCCATATAGAAGTGTTTCCAGGTGTCACACTTGGTCATGACCAGAGAGGGCTGGATGAGGGTGAACGAGCTGAAACTTAATCCTGATGTTCTTTGGGTTAGCAGATAGGCAGACCTGGGACTTGAGATCATTCCTGTCTTGGATGGGGCTATAGACCCCTTGAAAAGCTAGCTTTACAGCTTGGGAGTGTGACTCGACACAGCAGTCACCTTAGAAAACTGGGTGGCTGAGGCGGATCAGAGCGCTTTTGCCAAGCTTTGGCTGGTGCTTCAACTGCATCCATTCCTGGGTCAGTCAGATCTAGCCATGGTGATCCATGCAATGGACTATTGCAATGCACTCTACTTGATGAGTGTTCAGAGGTTGCAGCTAATACCAAACACTGCTGCTAGACTGCTGGTCAGGGCCAGCATGGTATAGTGGTTAAGAGCGGAGGACACTAATCTGGAGAACTGGGTTTGATTCCCTACTCCTCCACATGAGTGGCAGAGGCCAATCTGGTGAACCAGGTTGGTTTCCCCTCTCCTACACACGAAGCCAGTTGGGTGACCTTGGGCTAGTCACACTCTCAGCCCCACCTACCTCACAAGGTGTCTGTTGTGGGGAGGGGAAGGTGATTGTAAGCCAGTTTGATTCTCCCTTAAGTGGTAGAGAAAGTTGGCATATAAAAACCAACTCTTCTATCAGGAGCACATGACCCTGATATTACAGCAATTACACTAGCTATTGATCCACTCCCAAACCCAATTCAAGGTAATGGTTTTGACCTCAAAAGCCCTACTTGGTTTGGGACCAAGGAATCTGAAGGACCTTCTTCTCTCATATGTTCCTGCGTAGGAATTAAGATCACAGGGAGAGACCCTCTTGACTGCCGCATCAGTCAAAGCAGCTAATTTGGTGGGTACACAAGAGAATGCCTTTCCCACGGCAGCCCCATGATTACGCAACCATCTCCCCGGGGAGGTGCACCTGGCCCCATCACTTTTGATCATTAGGACGCAGCTGAAGACTGTTTTATTAGGACTGCATTTGGTTACGCTTACTAGCAGTACTGAGTTACGATTGGCTTTTTATTATTTTAATGTATTTTTATTTTATTCTGTGTGTTTTATCTACACTGTAAGACATCTTGAGTTCCATAAGGAAGAGGCTACCAAATGTTTTAAATAAATAAAAATCAGTGAAAGAAAATACCAAGAAAGAAAATACCAAGTTCACGGTCACACACCCCGGATAACCTACAAGAACCGATGAACTCTGACCGTGAAAGCCTTCGACAAAAATCAGTGAGTCTTTTGGGACAATCCAAAGAGCTCTTGGTCCTTGGCTCTCAGCTCATACCCTGGCGCCTTAGGTAGGTGGGCCCACTGGATCCAGGAGTAACTGGTTATGTTTGTTTTATTTAAATTGTATTTCCCCCCTATTTTGGGGCTGATTTGGGCACTGATAAGCAGGAATTTGAGTGGATTAAAAGCCCACTGTCAATATAAGGTGCATGACAAAGGCAAGGCTGACCTTGCTTGGCCAGTACCTTTCTGTGGTACACTAAGTCTCTCCTTTATAGCACATTGTACTTTGGATCATGTTGGCTAGTCCGTGGAAGCTCTTACCTGGGGGCCCAGACAACCTTTCTTTTCTCCCAGTTCTGATTTTGCTGACAAAAGGCAGCTTCACAGTCCCATTAACTCTTCAAATGTTGCTTTTTTAACCAGTAACTCTGCATTCTGGACTACATTGATTTAGCCAGATCTTGAGTACTTTTCCTCATGGAAGACCTATTTGGAAACTTTTTTTTTAAGATGGTGAAAACTTGCACTACGTATTCCAACACATCAATTTATATCCAACCCATGAACCATGCCAGCCCTCTTTTCATTGGTGCAGCCCTTGTGAAGGTTCAATAGCCACTAAATAAGTCTCTACAGTTCTCGTCGAAGGAGCTCTCTACACAGGTTGCACACCAGGGTCAACTCGTGTGTTATGGAAAAGCAGGGACAGCAGAAACACAAGAATCTGCACTGCCAGATTCTGATATAACACATAAAGGGAGACCAATTTCTCTTGCTCTTGGGCAGAGCTTATGGCTCAAGGGTCATCTGCAGCTCAGCAATCACATTCTGCCCCACCCCCCTGCCCATTTAGGCATTACCTGCAACTGAGGACAGGTTCTGCTTTCCCTACTTCTGGCTAACATGAACAAAAAGGAGACAAATGTTTATGTTTAGATTGTAGATAAAACATTTCAACTATGTAACACCACAACTGACTGGCATTGCCAGTCAGATAGCTATCGTTTTAGAGACTACGTTTTTAACATCTACAACACAATTAAAAGCCTTTACACTCAGAAATAGGTCCTCTTGTTTGCCATGAGACATTACCTCTCAAGTATACTTAGGACTGTAGAGCTTTAGTCGTTTCAGCAAATCAGTCCAAATGACTAACTGAGGTTAAATGAAGCAATTTTATTGCAAGATTGGCAAGAAACACAAACATTCCAAAAGGCTCTATTAATGTACCATTCCATTTGTTTGGGTAGACACAATGGGTTACATAACCCGTCTAGGGCTGCTGCTGAATGCTGAAGTCTGCGCCTGCATCCCCATCTCCAGAGAGAAGAGGTGATGATGGATGTGCACAGTCACAGTGCAGATGGGTATTCCTTGTAAAGAAGGGAGCCCAAAAAGAAGGAACAAAAACAGCAAATTCTGTTGCTCATCTACCCTCCCAGCTGCAGGAAACAGCTGTATTATGACAAAAAGAATTACTCAAGCAGCTGGAACAAAGATCACAGACTACCCTGCTAGCATGCAATGTAGCTGAGAAAGACTTGAACCAGTTCTGTGCAACTTAGGAGAAAGGATTCCAAGATGGTTTAGTAATGTTTCAGTTGGATGGAGAAAATCTTGAGTGATTATAACATTATGTGAGATTTCTCAGCACCCCAATGTTTCAAGAGACTTCTACTAGAACCTTAGGGAAGCATTTGCACAAAAGGGTTACAACCAGTTACTTCTTCTCCCACTCCTCCTTTTCGATTCTTTCTCGAATGACTTCTTTCAGGTATGGCTCCAGATAATATTTGTCCTGGAAAGGGGAAGGGAAAAAAAAGAAGCTGAGCTGGAATGTGAATGCTATTTTGTTTCTGTTTAAGAACAGCACTGGCAGCAGCAACATGACATGGAGCCTTCACATCAAAGGCTGCTCAATTTTAAACAGAAAACACTGGCATCCAAGGAAAAAGCTTAACTTAGAATTCACCAGTTGAGCTGCATCGTGCTCCCCAAGATTTCCCTCTACGACAGCATTATCAAGAATATCTTCAACACATTTGTGTGATCCTCTTATCAGTAATTCTGGCCTAACAACCAATCTTTATTAGGTTGTAAATTTTCTACCACAATTTAGTTCCTGAAATCATCAATAAACAAACTTATGACAACATTTAAAAAGACACACACACAGCACGCTGCTTTGTGTTCTTGCGTATTTGCTCTGCCGGTTCCTTTCTACGGTACACTCCTGTCTCGCGTTCTGCTTATTTGGGCAAGCATCCGATGGAATCCTGAGAGCTGTCTCTTGAGGGTTCCCTTATGTCTCTTGAGGGTTTATAAAACTATGTTTAGGGGGAAAGCAATTAATACCTGTAGGCTGTTGCGCCATAATTGTTTTACCAACACAGATTTTATAGCACTAAAAACATAAGAAGGCCCATGCTGGATCAGACCAAGTCCATCAAGTCCAGCAGTCTGTTCACACAGTGGCCAACCAGGTGCCTCTAGGAAGCCCACAAACAAGACGACTGCAGCAGCATTGTCCGGCTTGTGTTCCAAAGCACCTAATACAATAGGCATGCTCCTCTGATCCTGGAGAGAATAGGTATGCATCATGACTAGTAGCCATTTTTACTAGTAGCCATGAATACTCCTCTCCTCCATGAACATGTCCACTCCCCTCTTAAAGTCTTCCAATTGGACAGACATCACCACATCCTGGGGCAGGGAGTTCCACAGTTTAGCTATGCTTTGTGTGAAGAAATACTTTATCTACTTTAACACAGAAAAAGTTAATAAGGCAAACACTTCCCCCCCCCCCAACCCAAACTGGCTTCTTTGGACAGGATGCTACAACCATACACCCAATAGCCTTCTGTAAGTAGACTGATGCAACCAGAGTAAGTATATGCAGTACACGCTCATTTCCTGCCCTAACCCAATGGAAGAGTGTTCACTCATGGAACCTCCGCCCAGATGCTCGGAAAGACTCAGCATAGGCTCTGCATTCTTATCTCCCAGTTATTTGTCTGCTGCAGAAAAGATGCCCTACAAACACTTTCATCACCAGTCTCGGACCATGAACACTGTGTTCACCTGGAAATCGTTCTACGGCTTGCAATTAGCATCAGAGAAGTTTGAGCTCTCTGCCCGGGAATGATCACTGGAATTCTGCACTTATATCATTCAGTGCCTTTGCTGGCTATTAAAGGTTAGGTATGCATAAAACACTTCAGTTGGTTTACTATCTACATTTCCCCCCCTCCCCCAAACTGTAACAACTGTCTCCTACCTCTTCGTATTTTACCCACTGTTCTTTGGGAAGAATTTGTTGCCTCATGCTCAAGTCTAATGCTCTTTTGATGCGAAATAATCTCGCATAGTACACATCTTCGGGAAGCCTCTTCAGTGCTTCCTTCACATCTTCGTCCTCGTACATGGTGTCATCTCTCATGAGACCTGTAAGAGCAAGATATTTCTCACAGCAACAAAACTACTCTTCGGGCTTCAGCAAAGTTGGGGAAAGTTATAATTTTAGAGCAGGCTCTGACAAGTTCTCTCTGGTTCTAGGAGTCACACTCATTTTTCAGTCTTTAGGGTTTTATACTTTAAGGACCAAATTTGTCTACTTACCGGTACCACAAAGCCTAGTCCTAACTGCTTCAGTTTCTCATAGTTTTATTACAGCATATAAGTAAATAGTAGTATTATATAAATAAATAAATACAAGGGCAACCCCTGGTTGCCATCACCACCACAAGCTAAGACATTTACCATCACGGAACGGTGTAAAGTTAACTACATATAAAACAAGCAAGGACAAGTACTTCAGGCACATTCATTTCTATGTCATACTACAAAACACTCTGATATCAAATGCTAAATAAGGTCTGGGTTGGATCCAGCACTTTGCATTTCCTCTGAGAATTGCCAACAGATGCTAAAAAATAAATCCTTGCTGAAAATACCAGGTGCCACAATGAAATTGCTAAGTGCCATGATGACCTGGGTACCTGGGATTTGTCAAGCCCTGTTTTGGAGCACTTCAAACTTCTATTTATGTCATATACTGTACAAGCTGCTGCATTAGAGAAGTGCCCAGAAACATATGCTTTGGACCAGCGTTTGCAGTGGTCCACTACAAGAAACAATGGACTCAGACATAAACGCTAATCCAAAGGCACCTTTACTTCTAAGCGTGGACTCCAGCCTGGCTCCTCCACCCAACAGTAGCTTCTGAGGGAGCCCCTGAGCCCCTCACTCTGGAGCAGCTGCACTTGTGGCTGTGGGAGCTCTTCCAAGTGGTTTAAGGATCACAGTTTATTTGCCCTTAGGATTGCAATTCCACGTAAAGCAGCAAGTACAACCAAGCTATTTTTCCTGGTGCTTAAAGCTTTTCCAGGACTTGCCTTGAATAAGCAGTTTTAAGTTTCTACCATGCATGCACATGGATTTTTTTTGTGTAAGGCGACTGCTTATTCGCCTAATTATTTTGGTTAACAAATTAGTTCTAAAACATACACATTACCCTAAATACTGGAATACACCCTACTGTGACACCTCCCTATCATAAGCATTTACATTGAAATTTATCTTCACACCTACTTTGCAAAATAAATCTTCTAAAGCCCACTTGCTCAATTACCCACACACCTATATTAGTTCTTTGTAACTTAACGCAGGAATGGCCAGTTCTTTGTCAGGAGACTAATTGAGTCTAATGGAGTTTGTAAGTGCCTTTTCCAACCACTTCTCTTGAGTAGTCAGACTCTATAATAAAGTTCGCACAATCCAGTGGTAAAAGTTATGGAAATGTCCCACTGAGGCATGATCAGGAAATAACAAAAACAATTATATTTGCATGTTGGATGTATCTATTCTATAACTTCTAAAAACATGTGACTTTGCTTCATGAACATTTGGGACTTTTATTACCATATCCTGGTCAAGATTTGGTATGGCAAATGGGTGAGGAAGGCAGATGAATTGTTTTGGAGGATGAATACCTCCACTGCAGGCCACCAACTGGCAATCCTTTCCTAAAAGGAGAGTACCAACTTCTGTATAGCTTCCCTATTTGGCTACCTAGAAACAATTCTTACTCACTTCAGCTAACCAAACAGGAGAGTATTTACAGCCTGGCTCAAGGGCAAAACAATTGAGCTATTCACTAATATATTTGCTCAAACTTCTTCAGTTTAAGTCAGCAGGACTTGGAATTGCTTAATTTTGGCTGGTTCACACCTTAGATTTCTTGGCTTCAACAACATAAAAAGGCCACAATGGAAATCAATATTCACAAGACCACTAAAAGGATAATTGCACTTCAGTAATTAAGAGTTCATTATATCAACACATGCTTAGAATTTCAAAATGACACTTTCAACTGCAGACACCATTTTTCTACAGGTTTCTCTCAACTATTTTCTAGCTTATCAGTAAAATGAAGACACCCACCTAACTTATTGAATCCAGCAGCATTGTAATACCATTTGCGAAGACCTTCAAGCAGACGCCCACCGGCTGAAGCTGAAAGGGACAATCATCACTATTAGCTCAAGAGCCTTGTAGAAGCATTTATCCAGACACAAATATATAGATATTTTAATATGTGTTTTCTTTCACCCATATAGACATGCAGCATTTCTAACTGTTAGATAATACAGGGCCAAGTATTTGGCTGCTATGCAACTGTCTGTAGTTTACACTTTCTTTTGAAAGAAGGATGGTGTATGAACCAACTATTTCTCACCCAGGTTTGAAATGCTGATAACAGCCCTTTCAGACTCCCAATGGGCAAGGTATGGTTCGTTTCATAATAAGGTCGAGAGCTTTTTTTTTGCCAAAGTCTTATCTCTCCGGCCTTTGGTTCTTCCCTGGGAAAGTTGCACTCACAACACGGCAGCTCCTCTCATTAGTTTGTAAAACAAGATTTATTTTTAAGAAAACAAAGAAAATGCTCTCAATTCATAACATGCGAGTAAACCGTCCTACCCATAGTGAAGACCATCAGAAGAGCTAAAAAAAACAAACCCTTTCAGGACGAGGCTGTCTTAAAAAAACCTCCCCCACCAATCAAGGTCGAACACTTAATCACTCTTTGCAGAGCAACTTTCAGTCTTAAAGCCAGAGACATGTTACTTCCATACAACCCCCACGCAGAAGGCGGGTAGCTACCAGGTATTTGCCTTTCTGCAATAAAGACAACAGCCATGCGACATTCAAGGTTGCTGCAACGGTGGCTTCTGAAACGTGAAGTAACTTGGTTGCATCAATGGCAATGTCTCCATGTTTGTCCAGTGACAGCTTAACTTTCTCAGCAGCTTCACGGCATAGTTGTAGATCTGAAGATGTCTTTATCAGATCTTTAAAGGCTTGTGAATCAAATTCCACAGGCTGAGCAGTACTTTCAGTTACAAAAGGAGACTGGTTGCTTTGACCTAACGGCTGTAAAGCTTGCCCCCTCACTCCCTGCTCTCCTGCCTCCTCCTGATGAGTAGACAGTAGCAGGCTCTCCTCACTCTGAGCTGGCAGCTCCATCTCAACAGCCAGCTATGCAACTGTCTGTTTCTTGCTTCTAGAAATCACCGGGAATTGGCTTCTATAGCATGAAATGGGCCTGTTAAGGAAAGTCATCAAATCAATGCGGTTCACCTTAATTTTATTATCTGATGGTTGGACTGCACCCTGGGACTGGCTTTGCTGTTTTTTTCTTTGCTGCACTTCTCTAGCCGGCCAGTCACTGCCTCCCACAGATCTTTGCTTACATACCATCTGGGTTTGAAACGCCACTGCAGGACTCTCTTGGGACTCTGTCTCCCTTTGCCTTTCTTGGTGCTGGTCTTGAGCTGCTGAATGCATCAATGGCTGGCTTGCAATCCAATGGGATCTTTGGTTGCTGTGGAGCACCCTTTTTCACCAACAAAGGGCAGTAAGCTCGAATATGTCCCCATTGCTTACAGTGATAGCAAACTCCCACTGCTGGCATAAGGCTGATGGATTTCCTCTGTTCCTGAACCAAAGCCTCTGCTTGGGCTGGAAAACGTTGTCTAGGAGTTGGGACTGGTGGTCTTTGCTGGTACCCTTCAGTCCTCGACTGTTGTGGGGGCAAAGGTGGCCGATCCCCTTCAGACTTAACAAACCCAAAGCTCTTGGACTGTAAAGGCTGGCTTGCAGCAGCAACTTCATCTAATACCTCTGCAAGTGTGCATGTATTTGCAGGTCTCTGGGCCCGAGCTAAAACCGCATGCTCTTGAGGAATGGCTTGAATAATTTGTTCTCTCACTATTAACTCCAGCAGGTCTTGAAATGTGTGCGCCTGTGCACTCTCTGTCCACCTTACACACATTCTATGGACTCTACTCACAAATGCAGTATAAGACTCTTCTGGTCTCAGGTTGGCAGCACAAAAATGTATTCTCAATTGTTCTGTAGAGAGCCCAAATTGCTGGAGGGCCAAATTCCTAAAATACTGGTAGTCTCTTGCTAGTTGAGCTAACAACTCAGCAACTTCTCTGTGCACACAGCGCCTAATTACTCCCATATACTCTCTGTCAGGGAGACGATAGTCCTTTGCTGTTGCTTCAAACAAGGCAAAGAAAGCTGAGATATCCTCACCTGGCCACAGCTCTGGGAACTTTAGACGGGACCATCTAGCTGGGCATTCACGAAAGGATTAACTCCATTGCCTGATGGCTGTGCACTATCTGAAGGCTGTAGTGGTTTAAGTGGGGTGCCCAAATGATCTTCCTTTGATCTACTTTGTGTTGAACTTTGCCATAGACATGGGTCTGTTTCTAAACACAACTTCTGTCTCTGGGGAACACTTGGCAATTCTTTATAGTCCAACATACTCATTCCTGCAAATCATCTTCAATGCTGAATTGTGGCCTCAACGACAATTCAGAAAAAAAATCTTTAGTGCAACTAGACGGCCCAAAAGTCTCTGTTTTATAAATCACTTGGTCAGGCAGACTGTCAGAGAGCAAAGCCCTTTGACCAAAACTCATGTTGACTTTACTAGGAAGAGAGAAAAAACTTGCTTTGCTTGTTAAGCCTCAGAGCTACTCACAGTGTGCTGCGGTACAAACACATCCAGGGTCTCCTTCGCTGCCACCATGTATGAAACGACTACCTCTCACCCAGGTTTGAAATGCTGATAACAGCCCTTTCAGACTCCCAACGGGCAAGGTATGGTTCGTTTCATAATAAGGTCGAGAGCTTTTCTTTTCCAAAGTCTTATCTCTCCGGCCTTCGGTTCTTCCCTGGGAAAGTTGCACTCAAAACACGGCAGCTCCTCTCATTAGTTTGTAAAACAAGGTTTATTTTTAAGAAAACAAAGAAAATGCTCTCAATTCATAACAAGCGAGTAAAACCATCCTACCCCTAGTAAAGACCATCAGAAGAGCTAAAAAAAAAAACCCTTTCAGGACAAGGCTAATGCCTTAAAAAAACCTCCCCCACCAATCAAGGTCAAACATTTAATCACTCTTTGCAGAGCAACTTTCAGTCTTAAGGCCAGAGACATGTTACTTCAATCCAGCCATTACTAGAAGTAGAGGGGCAGGGGGAGAGAGCCAGCGTGATGTAGTGATTAAGGTGTCAGACTAGGATCTGGGAAACCCAGGTTCTCTTGCCTTGAAAACCCTATGGGGTTGCCCTAAGTCAGCTGTGACTTGACGGAACACACACACTGGGAGAGAACATCAAAAAGCTGAACTGAATTACTGCTAAAGTAAGTTTGCTTTAGCCCCCACCAAACCCGCCTTCATTTCAGCAATTACCTTTCTTCAGAAAGCAGTACTCTTGCAACTTTTGGTTGGACACAAAAACCTCTTTCAGAATTTGTCTAGGGAATGGCAATGTAAAGCAGGATTTTCATTTTATGTGTACCACCATTTGGGGAAGAGATATGGTCAGATGGATTTGGGCACTGAAGTTCACAAAACAGATGAAGTGAGCGATCATTCATTGCTATCCCAGGGCTCTGCCGGCAGCTTTTGTTTCCTTACTCAGCTTTAACGGGAGCAAGCAGGACAATAATTAAGCTCCTAAATAATGTTTTATACTTGCAAAGCATAATTCAAAATTCAACTCAGTCTTATGCCTACTGACTGCAAGTCAGTCACACAGAGTTCAAGTTGGTGTATTACCAAGTGAGTGTGCGCTGAACTGCTGCTTTATTTAGATCGCAAAGTCTTGGTGTGTGCAACTTACATTGTGGCAGGAGACTTGTGGGCTATAAACAATAAAACTAGTTTCCCTGGATGCAGGAACCACAAGAAGAAAGGTTTGAAACCAAACCATAAAGGAGGGGTAGGGGTGTCAATAGTTAATTATCAAACCCAACCAGAGTATCTTGCTGCACTCTAAAGACTATTTAGAGCATATGTCTTTAAAAGTAGTTTACACACACAAATTAAACAACATTTTTGCTAATATTTAAGGCTCTTTCACTATTTTGGGCACAGCAGCCTAAAAAGACGACTTGTCCAGAATTTAACCAGCGAGAATCCTATCCTCCTCCTCCAATAGAGAGTGCTGTACAGAGGTTCCAGTTACAGAAAATTAAACCGTTTCAGAAGACAGCCATGGTGATTTGCAGAAGAGCCCTATTCTAATCCTTAACTTCGAGGAGACCAATAAGATTTTTGGAGTATTAAGCTGGAGAGGAGAGGCTGTCGCTCAGTGATAGAGCTTCTGCATGGCCTGCAGAAGATCCCAGGTTCAATCCCTGGCATCTCCAGGTAAAGGGACTAGGCAAATAGGTGACTTGAAAGACCACAGCCCGAGACCCTGGAGAGCTGCTGCAGGTCTTAGACAATACTGACTTTGATGGACCTTGATGGTCTGATTCAGTATAAGGCAGCTTCATGTGTTTAAGCTTTTGAGAGTCAAAGCTCCCTTCCTCAGATAGCAATTAAAATAATTCAACGGGAGTCCGGTGGCGCCTTGAAGGAGAGCCAGCGTGGTGTGGTGTTTAAGAGCCGTGGTTTGGACTCTGATCTGGAGAACCGGGTTCGCTTCCCCACTCCTACCCACGAAGCCAGCTGGGTGACCTTGGGCCAGTCACAGCTCTCTCAGCCCCACCTACCTCACAGGGTGTCTGTTGTGGGGAGGGGAAGGGAAGGTGACTGCAAGCCGGTTTGATTCTCCCCTAAGTGGCAGAGAAAGTCGGCATATAAAAAAAAAACCCACCTCTTCTAACAAAACGTATCCAGCACAACCCTTCGTGAGTCAGAGCTCCCTCTTTAGGGTGCCACTGGAAAACTGCAACGAACTAACACGGCCGCTCCTGAGGCTACGCAGCAAGCCAGTAGTCCCTTTAAGCAAGCCGCTGCTGCCACGGCCCTTCGGAGCGACCTCCGCCCCACAGACCCCATCGCCAGCAGCCCCTACAACGTCCTCCACCAACCACCTACCAGGCGCCCTCGCCGCCATCTTGACCTCGGCGAAACAAGCGCGCGATGCCTTTCGGGTAAACCACGGGCCCGCGCGGGTCACGTGTGCCGCTTATTTCTCTCACGTGACGCTCCTCCCCCTTTTTTGCCGTCAGGTCGCTGCCCGCAGAGACGGTTTTTTTTCTCCTTCTGAAGACGGACAGTTCCAGCGTCTGAAGGCGGGACTTCCGGTTTCACCGGACCGCCTTTTTAACTGTTTCGCTCGCGAGGTAGAAATAACCGGGCGTCGGCAGGAGAGAAAGAAACAAGGATTTCAGCGTCGCTTTGGTTGAAAGACGTTTGCCTCCCTCCCTCGTCCCCAAAAAGTAGAAGCCAATGCAGGACTTTCAGAGAAATAATTTCCCGCAACAAAACGACCTGAATAGGATTTATGAAACACATGGTCGTTTCCCAGCACCAGGTTGGGAAATCCCTTGTTTTGGAGACGGAGTTTGAGGGTAGGGTTTGGGGGGCTTCAGCCGGGTCCAATGCCATACAGTCCACCTTCCAAAGAAGCCATTTTCTCCAGGGAAACTGACCTCTGTCGCCTGAAGATCAGGTGTCATCCAGATCTCCAGCCACCACCTGGAGGTTGGCAACCGGATGGGGAGGGGAGGTGACTGGCAGACAGGTGAACATCCGTCCTGCAAAGCTGGCCAGTGGGGAGGGAAGGGAATGTGTTTCTGATATTCTGAAATGCTTTAACGCTGCAGTTACCAACAACAACAAAAAAGGCTTAAAACAACCTTACAACATTGTGTTATATACTTAGAAGCATCTAATGCAGTGTTGCCACTCTTGCGCATTAGACATGGCTATTAATAGTACCTAGAAATTATGCGGGGGTAGTTGAACCCCACCTCACATCTGGACATTTTAACTGGGGCTGTTTTAGATTTTCAGCAACAACCTCCAAAACTCACCCTGCAAATCAAGGTGGCAGCAAATGTCGTAACCGTTGAATCGCCCCTCAAACACCTTCCCAATCCAAAGCTAGCACTCAGCTGAAGGCAGGTATCGTCACTCTCATGCATATGTGCTGTGTGTTGTTTACCCCACAAGTAACGCAAAGCAGAGATCACAAATCAAACAAACGAGGAATCCTGTGTCACTCCAGTTCCGATCTCTATGACCAGACAGGCTTGCTTTTAGGGATTCAAAATCATACAGTGCGTAAGCAAAGAACCAGATTGGCAAGCACAAGCTTTCCTGCCCAGAAAGCATGTCATATCGAACAGCAAATTTGCTGGGTAAAGCAGACTAGCAACTTCTGGAGAATGACTGCGTACCCCATTACATTAGGTTTTTAATCTTGACACTAAAATAAATTATAACATTATGTATAAGAAAACTGAGCCCAATTCAACTAAGACGCTCAGGTGAAATATTGTACTCATCGAAGCCACTAAGAATATTTTCCTACTCTTCCCCTATGATGGCACAGTTTAAATAAGAATGAGAGGATTAGGGTAGAGTAATATTTCAGTGCCAATAATCCAACCCCAAAGAAGAGTCTGAGTGCTTGAAACGGATGGTGTGGTATGGATCCTAGAACTATTTGTTAATAGCACAGATTCCCACTAAGGATGCCTAAAGGAGGCATCGAAAAGGGTATTCTCACAGAAACATCCCCCCATACACACAAGTAGATAAAGATACTATTAGCAGAGATATTTATAGCAGTAACCAAGTAACTTGGACAGAGTTTCTGATCTTTCTCAGGTGGGCAGCAGTTCCTGGCTTGGGTGCTACCATTAATAGAGAAGATCTCTCTTCTGAATCAAACTGATGGTCCATACAGAGGCTATAGGCATACTACTGTTTCTGAAGACATGCACAGCTGAAATTACAGAAATAGCGGTCATGTCCTGCATTAGACAGATGCACCAGATCTGCCTCACAGCAATTTTGTTCTTACCATCAAATACCTGGACATACACCAAGAGAACTGGCTCAAAGGCTACTGAAAAATCTTTAGAACACTGAACAAGCAAATAACTCCCAGTCCTGCCAACTCTGTAAAGCACAATGTTGTCTGTAAATCCATTTCCAGAAGTGGTGGTTGACTTCAGCCTACTGAAGTCATCTTCCAGCGCAACTGCGTAACATCAAAATAAATTCTAACAATCAGGCACCATGTCACAGCTTATACTGCACGGATACCTTTCTGGTAGGGTCTTATTCGGACAACTGGTTTGCCGGTACAATGATCCAGAGCTGGAGTCCCCAACTTTTTTGAGCCTGAGGGCACCTTTGGAGTTCTGACACTGTGGTGGGCAGAGCCACAAAATGGCTGCCACAAAAGAGCAGCTGCAGGAGGCACAGCCAGCCATAAAATGGCTGCTGCAGCTTATCTTTAGTCACACAGTGAAGATCTTTGTGCTGAGGTAGTAGCCGCTGCCAAAACAACTTTTAAAAAAAGTCTGCCCAGACAATCAAATTCCCAATGGCCAATCAGAAGCTTTGCTGGACAAAGTGGCTGCTCCCACTTTCTAAAAACACTTGGTGGGGACAAGGAAAGGTACTGGTGGCCGCTGTGGGACACCCACAGGCACCATGTTGGGGACCTGTGATCCAGAGAGTCAAAGTAACAGCCTAGTTCAATGTCCATCTTAAGCCAACTGAAATGAAGAGCCCTTTTGGTATCTGAGACTTCAGCAGACTCTGCCTATGTACTTCTACTATCAATACAAGAAGCTGTCATAAACATAAAAGCAGACACTCTGTACCAGCACTTAAGAATCCAGTTTTTGTGCTATACAGCAAGTTTTGTGACTGTATAGTGCAGTAAGGTATGCAAAATATACATGGCCCTGAGATGGGATCCCTAAAATAGAAAATTGCTAGGGTGAGTTGCCTGGATAGATATGACTACAGACAAAGCACAACATGTTTAGGACAGGAAAATCTCAACCACTGTTAGCAACGGTCCGCTGCAGATCTGACATTGCTGCATTACGTTGGCTAAGGCTGAGCAAGACTGACATATACCACTACAAAACCAAGTAAGAACGGAAACTGATGTCAGTAATTCCTCTTCTTAATGATTTGCAATGCCATATTTCTTGGTGCGATCTCACAACCTGTTGCTGCAACTGTCCTAGGTAGACTCAGCACCTACGCACAAGTTCTGGTCTCATGCTTCTAAATCAGACTGCACATTTTTTTCAAATGTACAATGGGATCTCATTTTTATTTCTGAGTTATTAATTTTTTTTGCTTCAAACTAGCAGTTAGAAAATTTTATAACAGTTCAGACTCTTTGAAAACATGTTACAGTGTTTTCAAAAAACTTTGGAAGTCCTGCAGGGATGTTTTGGCCATTTCTGCACAGAATGCCTCATCAGGCATGGCAGCTAGCCTGTCCAAGGCAATGTAGCTGGGTTCCTTTGGATCATACTGTGCTCTTCCCAGGAATTTAAGAAACAAATGTCTTTCTTTGATTCGTAATAGTTTTGAATTAAAAACCTGCAAATTAAAAAACAAACAAATTTAAAGCTAATCCATATTGCTGAAAAACACATTTGCAACTAATTTTATAAAGCAGATAAAGGTAGTTACATTTTAAAATACATTAAAACATCTGCATATGTTGTAAACAACTGGAAGGCTACATATGTTTGCCTTTAGCATTGGTCCCTTGGGAAGGAAGGTATAGCTCAACCTTGCCAGATCTTGGAAGCTAAGCAGGGTCAGCCCTTGCTTGTATTTGGATGGGAGACCACCAAGGAATACCAGGATTGTTATGCAGAGGAAGGCACAGGCAAATCACCTCTGTTAGTCTCTTGCCTTGAAAACCCCATAAGGGGTCACCATAAGCTGGCTGCAACTTGATCGCACACTGGTCTCTTAAACCAAGTTTTAAACTTCTTGCAGAAATGACTGTGGTACATTAGATATTGTATAACACTGAAGAGTCTCACCTGAGGGAAATGAACAATGATACTGTGCGGAATGCCCATCATGTTGTGCAAGTAATCAAACGTCTCTGTTAGTTTCCTTTTGTTTATGCCCAGAGTCTTGGGAGTTGTGTATACGATGTGCCTAATGTCATTTTGACTAAAGCCAAGTTCAAGTTCATACACCTGAAAAAGAACAATCACAATGAAATCTATTAATACACTTTGGAACACTTCAGGGATGTACTTTGGCTACATTAAAGACCAAAAATTAAATGGGGGGGCCCCCACACTTTTCTAGATTGGTATATAGTAAACTTCCAACACAATCATAAAATGAAGCAAATTGCTTCTAAAGTTGGTTCTTGTAGGTTATCCGGGCTGTGTAACCGTGGTCTTGGAATTTTCTTTCCTGACGTTTCGCCAGCAACTGTGGCAGGCATCTTCAGAGTAGTAACACTGAAGGACAGTGTCTCTCAGTGTCAAGGGTGTAGGAAGAGTAATATATAGTCAGAAAGGGTTGGGTTTGAGCTGAGTATTGTCCTGCAAAAGTGTCCTGTAAGTATCAAGATAATGTGCTAATGATAATGTGCTAATGATCAAGATAATGTGCTAACATACCATACCCTCATTAGCACATTATCTTGATACTTACAGGACAATACTTTTGCAGGACAATACTCAGCTCAAACCCAACCCCTTTCTGACTATATATTACTCTTCCTACACCCTTGACACTGAGAGACACTGTCCTTCAGTGTTACTACTCTGAAGATGCCTGCCACAGTTGCTGGCGAAACGTCAGGAAAGAAAATTCCAAGACCACGGTTACACAGCCCGGATAACCTACAAGAACCAATGAACTCTGACCGTGAAAGCCTTCGACAATATTTTGCTTCTAAAGTCTTTTCTGTTTTACTCTTTTGACCAATAAAATTATTATTTATAGAATCTCAACACCTGTTTTTCACCTGAGGCACACATCTAACACACCATTTTGCTTAATATGAAAAGCATGTTTTAAAAATTTACTGCTTGGGCTCAAGTCTTTAAAATACCACTCACTGACCACAACAAAAGTGATACGGGACGTTTGTGAGCACTCTTTTAATACTGGGATTCTCTTGCAAGGAACCACTGCAAATCATTGCAGCAAGTAGCAGTGCCTTCCGAAAACAGGAAGGAAAGCACTGATTTTGAATCAGGTTCCCCCCATGCAGAGGAACTAGCAGCAGCATTACACCAAAACACTACCACACAATTCTGTAATGCTCATGCAGCAGCTCATAAGAATAGGGTACTCATTCTCATATATGTTCAAAGAGGCAAAGCTCCTGCCTGCCACCCAAGAATGCACTGTGGTTTCTGTGCCGTATAAAAACTAAAATGCAACCTTTTCACAGTGGAATGGCTAAGGGCTCTTGAAGCCTGGTCTAACAATAGCAGACTTACCTTCAGATTTTCTTTAATTGGTTCAAGACTGCCTGTCAGTAACCTTGGAAGACGAGTTACTAAATCTCTGGTCTGTAGTTTAAATACAAAAATGTTGCAGTGATCAGTATTAAGTGACATCTCTTTAAGGTAAAATAAATCTGTTCTTAATCTTCTTTGCTGAATTATTTTCCTATGTAGAGACTTGAGAAAGCATACTTTTTATTGAATGAGCAAGGGACACCTGGGGATGTGGAATGATATAGTATTGCCTCAGTTGCTAAGCAGGGTCAGTACTTGGATGGGGAAGACTTTGTAGAGGAAGGCAACAGCAAACCACCTCTGCTTAATCACCTTCCTTGAAAACCCTATAGGGTTGCCATAAGTCTGCTGTGACTTGATGGCACTTTGCACACACACAAGGGACACTTGACAGGTGACACTTTCTCCTACATTGTGTAAATATTTTCCCTACACAGTAATATCCTTTACATATGAAGATGCTGTCTTCATTAATGCAATTACATGCACACACCAGCTTCCAAACACACAGCAAAACAAATACTTGACAACCCTTCAAGTACTTGAAGATGGTTATGATATCACCTGTCAGTCTTCTCCTCTTCAGGCTAAACATACCCAGCTCCTTCAACCTTTCCTCACAGGACTTGGTTTCCAGACTCCTCACCATCTTTGTTGCCCTTCTCTGGACACATTCCAGCATGTCTACATCTTGTTCCAGCTTGTCTACTGAACACAATACTCTAGGTGAGGTCTAACCAGAGCAGAGTAAAGCAGTACCAACACTTTACGTGATCTGGACACTATAACTCTGTTGATAAAGCCCAAGATTGCATTTGCCTTTTTAGCTACCGCATCACACTGCTGACTCATGTTCAGTGTTTGGTCTACTAAGACCCCAAGATCCTTTTTGCACACACTACGGCTGAGACAAGTCACCCCATCCTATAATTATGAATTTGATTTTTCCTACCTAAATGCAGAACTTTAAATTTATCTTTGTTAAAGTGCATTTTATTAGTTTTAGTCCAATTCACCAACCTGTCAAGATCATCCTGTATCCTGGCTCTGTCTTCTACCATATTTGCTACCCCTCCCAATTTAGTATCATCTGCTAATTTAATAAACATCCCCTCTATTCCTTCATCCAAATCATTTATAAAGATGTTGAACAACACAGGGCGCAGGACAGATCCCTGAGGCACTCCACTAGTCACTTATCTCCAAGTGGATGAGGAACCATTAACAAGCACTCTTTGGGTGCGATCTGTCAACCAGTTTCAGAACCACTTAACAGTAATAGGATCTAAACCACATTTTCCCAATTTGTCAAGAAGATTATGTGGAACCTTATCAAAAGGCTTACTGAAATGAAGATGAACTATGGCCACAGCATTCCCCTGATCCAGCAAGGGAGTAACTTTCTCAAAAAAGGTGATAAGATTAGTCTGACATGACTTGTTCTTGAGAACACAGTTTAACTTTTATTCAGCGAGGGCTTAACTGATAGGGCATTGTATCTCAGGCTGCTTTTTCTTAGCACCTGTTGCTGCTGTGAATGCAAAGGCATCCACAGGGGCAATGGATGTTCTTTATAAATTCAACCCCACCCCTGTGCTCAGTAATCTTCAAAGCAGATCATCTAAATAACCAAAACGGAGGAACAAGGTACCTTTTTCACATTCAACCCGAGTTCTTTTTGGAAGAAACCCAGCCTATTATCCAGCCTTTCCACAGAGAAGAGAAGTAAATGTGGAGCCTGCGAGACAAGCCGTGTGATTGCCTCCTTGCTGAATTTTTTTGATGTTAGATAAGCCACCCTGGAAGAAAGGAAGAAAGATCCAAAGGAAAATTAAGAAAATAAAATGGCCATCACTAATCCAGCTGTGCCAGTTCCTCAACAGTGTCAATCAAATTGACAGATTTGAAGTAATATTAATAAGCAAAGCTGCCAAAAAAAAAGGGTGGAAAAATCTGCAGGTATGACAAAAGCCCATGCCTTAATGAGAAAGGAAAAATAAACACTCCAGCCCAAAACATTAAGAATGATTGTAATGATTTCCAGCTGTATTTAAATAAATAGTCAGTACCAGCCTAGCTCAGAAATAATATTCCTATCCCCAAGGAAAACACTAAAATATGATCACTTCTACAATCAACAGTTGATTTTTAAATAAGAGACTTAAAGAACTGAAAGTTTTATTTCTTAAAAAAAATAGAGTAGCCAAGGCAACAATCCTAAAAATCTATATTTTCCTTGCTCCAAGTGATGTGGGTTTTTCAGAAAAAGTGGAGCACGATCGGATTCAGCATGTTTATTTTGACATATTTAATAACATTTAAAAAGTACTCCATGTCAATTTCCTGCCCCAATAGCAACCAACGCCTGAACTGGAATACTTGATGGGGGAGGGGAGAAACCAAGTGTGGTTTAAATGTTACTTTCAAACAAACTTAAAGCTTTATGTGGAAATTATTTTATTGGAATAATACCTGTAAAATTTAAACACAATATAGCATGTACTTTGCTTACATTGTTCAAATTTAACAACTCCCGCCCAAAGACACTGCAAACTATTGTCACACTAATTTTAGCCAGTGTCCTTGGGTAGTACTGGGAGACCAGCGCCCGGGCCTCCCTGCTGCCATTGGGACCACTCACGGTGGCATAAGTAGCCCGGACGCCGGCATGGGGGACCCCCAACACAGCCCCTTCCTGGTCTCCAGAGGACTTTCATCCTCGGTGTTCAGGAATGGGAAGTGTTTGTAGGTTTATTTTCCCCTACCTCTGGGTTTACAATAAAACATAAATGAACTCTCTCATACAAATCCTAGGGATAATCACCTGGGGGGAAATATTAATTAGAAGGAGAAGAATTGGCTTTTATATGCTGATTTTCTCTACCTTTTAAGGAGAATCAAACCAGCTTACAATCTCCTTCCCTTCCTCTCCCCACAACAGACACCTTGTGAGGTGAGGCTGAGAGAGCTCAAAGAGAACTGTGACTAGCCCAAGGTCACCCAGCTGGCTTCATGGGTAGGAGTGGAGAAACCAAGCCGGTTCACCAGATTAGTCTGCCGCTCATGTGGAGGAGTGGGGAATCAAACCCGGTTCTCCAGACTCGAGACCTCTCTTAACCACTATACCATGCTGGCTCTCTTTAGAATTACAACTTTGAAGCTGCAAAACTTGTTTGATATTGTATTAGCAATGGCATCTGTTCATTCGTATTAGCTTTATGAAATAATTAATTTTTAGAAATGGCAAATTTTCCATGGAAAAATAAATCACTGGAAAAATTTCTGCCCCTTTTCTCCACATACTACAGAAAGACACTAGACACAAACCACTAGAAAAGTCTCCTGCACATGCCCCTTGAAATGGCTGGATTCTGCACAAGGACAGTCAAAAGTATTGAAGCAGGACAAACAACTCATGTCACCATAAACTTCCATTTCTAGGGTAATGACCACAGCCATATACTTTGGGTCCCAGTGAGAAAGATAGCCTATTGATAATAATAACAACTCTTTATAGGATGCTTCTTCAGAGTAAGTATCACCCTATTACTAATAACAATTATGTAGCTGTTCTTGGTCTAAGCACCATGGTTTACAGTGCTGGGCTTGGAGCACAAAACAAAACAGAGCCCCAAATCCCAGTTGAGTATGGATCCATTTTGTAGCCTTTGGCAAGCAATTCTGTCTACACTGTACTTCTACATAAAAATGCCCTGCTGGCTGAGACCAGTTTTCTGTCTAATCCGGCATTCTGTCCCACACAATGGCCAACCAGTTGCCTAGGAGGGCTTAACAAACAGGGCATAGAGGCCAAGACCTTCCCCTGATGTTGTCTCCTAGAACTGGTATTCAAAGATTTGCTGTCTCTGGATGCGGAGGTTCTCTTCAGTCATCTTGGCCAGTTACTATTGGTGGACCTCTCCTCCTACCATGATACAGAGGGAGTAATAAAGAACCAATTACAGGGAAGTGGATTAATGAGAAAATAACATTTTATTTCCTTCACTGATTAGGAGTCCTAGGAATAGGAACAACTAAACAACATTCCAATTTGTTTTCAATTATAAAGTACAAGTCTCCAGTTATGCAAAAACAGATGGCTAACAGGCTTTTCCTGGTCTTTACCTAACACTGAAATAATTTCAGTTTTGGTTTGAACACACCAGGTAAGTGCTCATATTCTTACCCACACCATTGCTAGACAGCAGTAAGCTAAATTTTGTTAAAAATAAAAGCACGTTAACAACACTAACTTATACATTAGCAATATTTCAAAATAAATACTTGTAGAAAAGCTGTCATATGGATATTTTGCAACTGTCAGAACAGTTATGAGTATTGGACTGTTAAGTTTTGCAATGTTTATCTCAAGTAATAAATGCCACATTTATTGAAATGGATGTTGTGTTCTCTGGCAGTGAGGATTCAAAGCAGCAGGACATTCCAGGCAAAGAAGTTACCCATATTGTCTCAATCTGTGCAGAAGTGTTTTAGGCACAGATAATTTATCTATATCCCATTTCCAAGCTGCGCCCCCCTGTCACCGTCTCCACCTATGATGACATATACACAAAATGTAAATAATTCTGCCATTAATCAAATTATGTAAGAGAACACCCCTTCAGCACTCAACGATTCTTTCCAGCTGGAGCTCGTGTTTCTCTGAGGAGTCGATCCCCGCTTATTTAAGGGAGTATGTTTTACTCAACATAGACAGTGTAAGATCCTTTGCTATTTTTTTTAGCAGGCTGGAAATTCAATGCAAACAAACCCGCCTAGGGGACACTTTCTGCTCTGGAAGTAGTTTCACTGAAATGTCTGTAATAGATCTTGCAGCGTCAAGGAGACTACATATTCAAGCAGCTGTGGCAACTTTCAGGATCACTTGGTATCTGCTCCTTGGAGTGAAGAGAATGGGGCAGCTGAAGACCAATTCCTGAGTTGAAAGACTTCTGGGAGAAAAACCTTATCTGAACCACACCTTAGTGTCTATAGCATGTGTATACACACACATACACATACACAGAAAGCCAAGGTAGTGCATTGGCTAGAGGGACACATAATCCCAGCACATTCCATATTAGGGAAACAGGGGAGTGGACATGTTCATGGAAGAAAGGGGTATGCATGGCTACCAGTTAAAATGGTTACTAGTCATGATGCATACCTATTATCTCCAGGATCAGAGGAGCATGCCTATTATCTTAGGAGTTGTGAAACACAGGCAGGATGGAGCTGCTGCAGTCGACTTGTTTGGGAACTTCCTAGAAGCACCTGGTTGGCCACTGTGTGAACAGACTGCTGGACTCGATGAGCCTTGGTCTGATCGAGCAGGGCTTTTCTTATGTTCTTATGTAAGATTATCTAGTTTATGGGCAAGTATTTCTCTGTGGCAGATCGCTGGAGCAGGTTATTGTGCAAGGCCTATGCTAGATTAATAGAATTACTCAACTTTGTCTTGAATAATCCCTTTTATTTGGTTCAGCTCTGCATTTTCTCTTAGACAATTGCAAGAAGGTAAGTCTTAATCTTGCATAAATAGGTCTATGCTTCCATTTAGATGAACAGATCTATGCTGCTGTTTTAACTGCACTATGCTTAGGATACACCACCTTCCGTTTATCAGTGAAGGAAAGGTGTTTTTCTTTGAGCCAAAACTGCTCACTAAACACCAAACCTTTAAGCGGAAGGGTGAAGTACGTGAAATGGATTCTCTGCCACACTATTTTCTCTTTTTGTTTTCATGGCTTTGCTATGTCCAAAAGGCTCCAAGAATACTTCCAACAAAAGATCTCCAGCTTTTAAGTTTTCATATAGTTGCTCCTACATCTGGTTTCATGGACTCCCCACAGGATGAATTTGAATTCTCCGTCCTTGAGTCAGATGTCCATCAGCTTGAACAGTTACACTAGCAAAGTCAAACTCCTTTGGCACTTGCTGTGTTAAGAAAAGCATTAACCAAAAAAAGTGCTCAAATTTCCTTCCCTACCCTAACTTCAGGAAAGACCCCAAGAAAACCAAAAAGGACACATACAGAATCCATGTTCATGCTGGACTCCATTTGGAAATAATCATGTGCAATAATGAACAGAATCTGGCATGCTTCAGGATAGCATATGTTGTATTTGTCTATGCTGAACATTTAAAACTGTGGAATAAGATTGTCAGCAATGCCCTCGCCCCTATAAAATATGACTGCAGACAGCTTAAGGAGACTGTGTATGAAATTCTTCTAGGATAGTAAAATATTTCAGGTGGAAAAAATTGAAAAATAAAGATCATACTCTATATGGCCAATATTTTTGGTTGCTGTTTATTGGAATCATTTTACCTGGTCTCTAGATCTTCTACTTCTTCTCTGAGAATATAAGGGTTTTTAGTGAGGACTGCCCCAAGCTGATTTTCTTCCACACCAACATCCTTAAGAAACAGAAGTATTTTTGCAATATCTTTTTCAAAGTCTAACTTCAGAAGAAGCTGAGCTGCACCTGGACGTTGTTCCACTTTAGACAAATCAACTCCTGCAATAAATTTATCAGAAAACACAGCCTGTCAAACTTTGGGTTTATTGATGGCCCAAGTATGTGCAAGTAACTACTGAACTTTCTATACAGTCTTTGATACATATTCTGGACTCCAGCCAGCATTCTTTAGTTATTCAAGAATTGGAATATACACTCAGGGGGGAAAAATCAAGACAGAAGTTTTAACAATTCTAGTTGATATGTAATACAATAAAAACAGTAATTTTCATGATAGTCGGCCACAGCCAAACACTCTTTATCACTCACACTCAGCTCTTCAAAGTGTGAAGGGATAATTTTCCTCAAGAATCTGGGAATTCCTCAGCAATTTGGCAATTCTTGTGCAGAAAATTGTTATTCTAATCCTGCACACTTACAATGCAATCTGATGCAAAATTAGTCCATCTTAAACCCACTGATTTAGGAATGAACAGGATTGCACTGTTAGTCTCCTTACATTCTACCAGAAATCAATGGCAGTAGCCACTTCAACCATGTGCAGGACTGCAACTTAAAACTGCCAAGTTCACATTGCAAACCTTAGTCATCACTAACAAAACAAACCGCCATTTCTGAGGCAGGCGCTAGATTCTTTTGTCTGTTTTACTCTTTGTATTTCTGCATATTCCAGACTTTACTGCTCTATTTTCTGCCTTGTCTTCATTTCCCAGAAACCTTTTCTTGAAGTAGTGAAGATTTTCAGAACTAGGCTTCTTTTTATCTACAAGCAAGAGGAGTGGTCTCACTGAGAGTCTGAAACACCCAGAGCAGGCAAAATGTTCAGTCCTCAGCCTCTCTTACAAACACATAGAGAGGCCCCTTCCAATGGTACTGTTAGCAGCATGGAAGCCACCGCGACATGGCTTCTGTCTGCCCCACGTGGTAACTTCAGTAGTGTGAAGTAACTTCAGCAGTCAGAAGTAATGTCCCCCCACACACACACAAAATGCCCACTTCTATCAGGCTATTATGCCTATGAAATTATAACTTGCTGCTATACAAGGAAACAGAGTGTCAACTGAAGAGCTTCCAAGACATACATAGAGCCTACCGATATAGGTGTGCTTACCTAGAAGCACCAACTTCTGTAGGGTTTCGGAGCGATCAACATAATCATGAAGCGTGAAAGATTCAAAAGGAAGTGGTGGCTCAGCTACAATCTGAACAGCTTCATCTTCTGAAATCTCCTCCAAGGCTGATGAAGGCAATGGCTCTTCCCATCCTGAAAGGTAATTAAAACGGGAGGAAACCCCCCCCCCAAAAAAAAGTAAACTGATAAAATGTATGAATACACTAAAACATTATTCAGGGTGAACACTTCATTAGCAATGTTGGTAGCCATCTTGTGATACAGCCTGTGAAATGTATTTCTAATTCTTAGCAACCAGCAGCTGAACAATTAGCCATGAAGGAAAGGAAATTTCAGGACAATGTGCTAAAAACATTCTGAACTTAGCCCCGCCACAGGCCTGGGATCCCATCCAGTATATCTTTCTGCACATTCTCTCAATTTTAAGCACTTACAGTTTTTGAAATGACTTGACCAATGCACATTAAGCAAGCACTGATTTCTGCTGCTCGTGAGACAAACGGCTTAACACCAGCTTCAGCCTCCCCTCCTCCTCTAATGTCAGAGTGGGGAGAAACAAGTTTGTCTTAACAGAAGGCACTGAGGAAATGATCCCACTGAAGTACAGATGGTGATTATGGCCGTTCTAAATCAGTGTCAGCATAAGCAAAAAAAATCTAAAGCTTTTCTAAAGAAAAAATTAAGATGTTTTGAGCAGAAATAAGAGTTAGACTTGTTACTGAAGACTGAAACCGAGAAAAATAAAATCTAACCAGTCAAAGCCCTTTGTACCAATAGGAAGAGTACTGAGATTTCAATCAGAATTTTAGATCCAGTGTTATGAGAATCCCCACCCCAAGATGTTCTTCATATAACATTTTATTCATCACTTACCTTCTTCCAACACTTTGGAGTCAGAACTTGATCTTGGTTCAGTTTGTTTATTAACTAAAGAAAGTGAATTGTTTTCAGGACTTGGATTTAGGGCAGAATTAGGGCTTGAACTGCAGAATCTTATGACGTTATCAAAAAGTAGAGTTCTAGAGTTCTTTAATACTGGTTGACGGAGATATCTGCAATGCCACAACAATGGCAAACATGGCTGCTTTAGAGGAAAAGTCCACATTTTCACTGTTTGTTTGCTCAGTTCTCTACTGTTCATGATGTTGCATTTCTTCACCAAACAATAACATCTGGAGATCTGTCGAGTTAACAAAGCCATCTTACATCGATATTCTGTAATAAAAGATCGTTGAAGATAAATGTTTATTGTGCTCACAGAGGGCTGTATGGAAAAAACCATAGTACTGAAGGAAAACTGAAGAGCATCCAGTAACATTTCTGCAATATTATTTCAGTTGTCAACTGCGCACAATTCCGAAACAGTACCGGTAACTGAAGTTCTGTGGCACAAATATGGTAACACTGGAGATATGGAAACAATATAACCTTGATAAGATGCTTTAAGAATATGTCGCACAGGGCAGTTAGAAGAAAACACAATTTAAAATGCTACAATGTTCATTATATCTGATTTGCGCTCCGAGAAACCTGTGCAGCCTGTAACTAGGCACCGAATTTCTCTTTCTCAGCAGGTTGATGTGCTATAGATAAATTACTAACAGATGCAAATAAAAATAAGACACTTGTGGTACCCAAAAAAACTAACAGACTGATTATGGCCCACGTCATCAGAGCCATAGTGTGTCTTCAGCTGACATACTGATACAGATTATGCATTATACACAAACAAAGGAACGGAAGGAAAATTGTTAACAATTAACACAAATGGCAACAAAACATCAAAAATACAATCTGCGACACTCATAAACAAACCTCAGACACAGGATAGGCACAACAACCATTCACAAAATCAGTATTAGGGGATAACAAAACCTTCCTAAACTACCAAGGGTCTCGTTGACAGCAAACACCAACAAATTTACCACAGTGTAAGTTTTTGTGAGCCAGAACCCACTTCATCAGATGCTCATGGAAGTTTATTTACATCATGATAAATTTGTTAGTTTTGAACCTACCGTAACAGTCTTTCTCGTTTTGGCTGCAGCAGAGCTGAAGCTCTGGGACACCCAACTCATTGATTTCTGAACACCACCATTTTTATACCAGTTGTATGTTCTTTTATTATTTTGCATCAAAACTTTATCTCTCTCCAAATCAAAGTCATTGGGAGTGATGACAAAGTTGTAAAGGGTGTGTACTCTCATCAAGGATCATATTTCTGATAGTCTGCCGATCATGTTTGTGGATGAAGGTATAGTACTTGAACATCCCAGCAATTTCCCATGACAGTTTAGTAGTGACTTGAAAGTCACTATTCCACAGAAGAACTACAAAGAGATTCTGAATTGAAATAGTTGATCTAGAATTTATTAGGAGATTTGATATGTCACAACAATGGCCTCTCATTTTGTGAAAGTTCACAACGCTTACCTGCTACGCAATAAAAGCGTCACAGATTAGAGACATGTGATTAACTACCAGTTTTTATATTTGTAATTGCAGTCTACCATTGTCCTTTCATCGCCTTAAAGGGTGAAGAAGATGCAACCTGGTAATAGTCCCACTTACTATTCAAAGCTGACTGGCATTCCACTCAAAATGCCAGGAGGCGGCTTTAAGATCATGATATGAGACATTATTTCCTCCCCTCCCTCCTGTTGAAGAATTCTGAGGGGCTTAAAAGTGTATGTATCGTTCTGTAGGTCTTAATAAAAGGCATTACAGGGCTTTGGATTTTGCTTTGGACCAAGAAGGCTACCTGCAATCTTAGACTGTGCCTTGTGTACTTCATGGCTTTTTCACTCAACTGTTTACAACCAGTTTTGTTTATAACCGAGGTTCCCAAACTTTTTGAGTCACGGAGCACTTTTCAGGAGAGAAATTCGTCACACAGCACTAATTTTCACCTAGCACCTATATACTAAACCGAATGACAGTAGTATTTTTCTTTCCAATCTCTTCACAGAGCACTAGATGTTTTGCAGAGCATAGTTTGGGTACGTCTGCTCTAGAAGATCCACCGCTTCTAAGAACAAATTATCTGTCCCCCCATCCATGACAAAAGCAGCAAAACTAGGGCTGCTCAGTCAAGATAAGAGGTTTCTACATACCGCCAGGAATGCAGAACGATGATTTTGTCAATTAAACACGAATTAATTCTAAACTCGCGCTGTTCTTGCAAAATAAGGGGGCAATCTTGTGGCTTCTCCCATTCCTAGGGATGCCAACTCCAGGATGGGAAATTCTGGATATTTGGGGGTGAAGACTGGGGACGGGCCTCTGGTATAATGCCGTAAGAGTCCACCCTCCAAAGCAGCCATTTTCTCCAGGGGAACTGATCCCAGTAGTTGGGAGATTACTTGTAATTCCAGTAGATCTTCAGGCCCTACCTGGAGGTTAGCAACTCTACCCCACTCCCGTTTTGTTGCTTGGACTCCAGTTTAAATTCAGCTTTGGATGGGGGCTGCTTGCTTCTGATGAACTGACTCAGAAAAGCTTATGCTGGAATAAAATGGTTAGCCTTTAGCCTTGTGCTTAGCCTTGTTTTTATTTTGTCGCTACCAACTGGCTACCCGTCGGGGATTCACAAAAATCGCAGCGGAGCCGACTTCCGAATAAAGACGCCCCCCCCCCCCCCCGCTCATCATGGGCCCAACACCAGCCCAACCTTTTAATCGAAGGAGGCAAAATGCTAGGAAAGGAGGCCATTTGTGCTTGGGAGGTTTTGCCTTGGATTTGCTGCTCTGGTGTTATAGAAGAATTTCAGGAGTTGGATTTTAAACACAAAGACCCAAAGCCAGTTTCTGGAAGAACATCTTTTTATTCCAAACAGCTGTTCGAGTCTCCAAATTCTGCCCTTTGAGACTTTTCTAAACGAAGTCTGGAGCGCCTTGCAAAAGTGGGTTTAGACTTTTATCACCTTCTACAAGCTCAATATAATATTTTAACTACACATATTACATCCTAGCTTTTCATTGGGCTCAGAGGTCTAGGGGATGACCCGTGGAAATCAGAACAACTTTCGTTGGTTTACAAAAATAAGGAAAATCGTTGGTTTACAGAAATGTGAGAATAATTTCATTGGTCTAGATAATACTTGTTTAAAGCTACTGTTAGTGCACCTGGTATTTCTATCTAGTTACAATTAATCTTTCACTCCTTTTAACATACCCGCCACCCTGGCCCTCCCTTGTTCATTCTAACCCTAGTCAACTTTTGAGCCCAACAAGCAACACTGTCTGGCTTCGACTGCAATCTCTTTTTGGCTTTTACTGTCGGTCTTTAACTTCTAAACAGCTCTCTCCAGAGACCCTTCTGGATTTGGGAGGTTTAATGATAATTTTCATTTTTTAACTCTTACAGGTCTGCTGCCTCATTGGAGATGCACATTTCCCCCCACCCTCGCATTCTCAACACTAAAAAACAACCCCCCGACCCACCCCCCGTGCAGAGTTTTGAGGATTCAGGTGGGGGGAAATCCAAGGCCAAACCTCCCGCGCCTAAACAGCCGGAGCTTCTTAGCCTGGCAACGAGCTAATATATTCCGGGGCGGAGGCCTTGCCCGGGGTAAACCCCACCGGCGAGCAGACCCGGGAAAGGGGGCGGGTTACCTGTCATCTGGCCGGCAGGAGACAGCCCGGTTCGCCCCTTCGGATCCCCGCGGCCTGCGCCGGCCCTGGCGCCTCAAACGCGGCCTACCGCGCCCTAGGCCTCAAGGCGGCCGGCGCTGAGGCGTTCGAGGCGGAGCGCGGCCTACTAGGCCCGCCCCCCGCGAGCGCGCCGGCGCCTCCCCTGCCATGCCCTCGCGGGGCCGCGGCGGCGCTGTCCGGCCTGCCTTCTTCCCCTCGCCCCCCGCCTCCGTTTCCTCGGCTCTCCGGCGCGGGCGGGGAGGGGAGAGGCCGGCCGAGGATGGCGTCGTGCGTGGGGAGCCGGACCCTGAGCAAGGACGATGTGAACTACCGCCTGCACTTCCGCATGATCAACGAGCAGCAGGTGGAGGACATCACGCTGGAGTTCTTCTACCGGCCCCACACCATCACCCTGCTCAGCTTCACCACCCTCAGCCTCATGGCCTTCGCCTTCACCAGGTGCCTCGGTCGTCGCGGGGGGGAGGAGGAGGAGGAGACGGGGTGGAGGGCAGGACGGGGGTTAGTTCGGATCTTCGGCGGCCCAGAAGCGCCCGGGCAGAACTGGATCCCTTTGACATATTGTCGGAGGCTTTCACGGTCAGAGTTCATTGGTTCTTGTAGGTTATCCGGGCTGTGTGGCCGTGGCCTTGGATCCCTTTGGTTCAGGATCTTTGGCTGCCCAGAAGCCCCAGGGCAGAACTGGATCCCTTTGGTTCAGGATCTTCAGCTGCCCAGAAGCCCCAGTGCAGAACCTGATCCCTTTGGTTCAGGATCTTTGGCTGCCCAGAAGCACCAGGGCAGAACTGGATCCCTTTGGTTCAGGATCTTCAGCTGCCCAGAAGCCCCAGTGCAGAACCTGATCCCTTTGGTTCAGGATCTTTGGCTGCCCAGAAGCACCAGGGCAGAACTGGATCCCTTTGGTTCAGGATCTTCAGCTGCCCAGAAGCCCCAGGGCAGAACTGGATCCCTTTGGTTCAGGATCTTCAGCTGCCCAGAAGCACCAGGGCAGAACCTGATCCCTTTGGTTCAGGATCTTTGGCTGCCCAGAAGCCCCAGGGCAGAACTGGATCCCTTTGGTTCAGGATCTTCAGCTGCCCAGAAGCCCCAGGGCAGAACTGGATCCCTTTGGTTCAGGATCTTCAGCTGCCCAGAAGCCCCAGTGCAGAACCTGATCCCTTTGGTTCAGGATCTTTGGCTGCCCAGAAGCCCCAGTGCAGAGCTGGATCCCATTGGTTCAGGATCTTCAGCTGCCCAGAAGCGCCAGGGCAGAACTGGATCCCTTTGGTTCAGGATCTTCAGCTGCCCAGAAGCCCCAGTGCAGAACCTGATCCCTTTGGTTCAGGATCTTCGGCTGCCCAGAAGCCCCAGTACAGAACTGGATCCCATTGGTTCAGGATCTTCAGCTGCCCAGAAGTGCCAGGGCAGAACTGGATCCCTTTGGTTCGGGCTCACTCTGGAGGAAGAGCATCGCGGGTCATGGAGGGACCTCCAGAGTGAGCGTGCCTTGGATTGGGGCCGTTAGGTTGCTTCTCTAAAAGTGTTTACTGAAATGAAAATTTTGTATTGTATATAGCCGTTGGCCATCACAATTTGCTAAAACAAGTAAGTGTTTACTGGGTTGCAGTAGATCTCATTCTAGATCTCCCCATTTCCCCAGCCCACCCTCTCGAAGACTGAGGCCGCATCCACACATTGTTGGTGGCTACGCTGTCCATGTGTTGTGTAGTAATCATTTGCAACTGGATTGTCTTGTCCATGCAGGAAAAGCCAGTTGCAAACTGGATGTTTTTAGAGCAATGGCTGTGACTTACCAGCAATGTGTGGCTCAATGAATGCATTTTTATTTTTTTGGAGACCTGTTATTAGTGGAGAGGGTGCAGTCGGCTAGACAGTTCTGGTGCATATTGAAATAAACGAGGAGGGACTTCAGGAGGGGAAAACAAAGGTGGACATAGTAAAAGTGCTTGGACAGGTTAGTAATCTAAGAAATCATATACAATGCCATCCTTAGTAGATCTATGTAAAGTCCTACTCAGTTCTATTTAAAAGGACTTACTCTCAGGAAGCCCTGACCTGGATGGCCCAGGCTAGCTCACTGTTGTCAGATCTTGGAAGCTGAGAAGGTTTGGCCATAGTTAGTGCTTGGATGGGAGACCTCCGAGGAATACTAGGGTCATGAGGCAGAGGCAGGCAAACTGCCTCCTAACGTCTCTTGCCTTGAAAACCCTACAGGGCCGCCATAAGTCAGCTGTGACTTGATGGTAAAAATTTTTTTGCTGATATGTGGCATTAGAAAGGTTAGTTATGAAGAAGTGATGTGAAATTTTTATCCCCCTCCTCAGTTTTTCTCAGAACGAGCTTGCTAAACAAAAAAATTACTTCTCTCTGGGGTTCAGAAGTATATCCATGGGAAAGAACATTGTTTTTTGGAGAGTGCCTGGTAGCACCAGCTGGCAGATGTTTTGATACATTTCCCCTGGGAAAAGTACATCTGATACCATCCTATGAAAGTATTGGTTCAGTTGCCTGGTGTATGTGTTTGCAGAACCATAGATCTATAACTGTTTGTTGGGCCTGATGAAAGAGCTTCTTCAGTTTAGAGTGAGTTCTGGGGTCACTACAAAATCACAAAGTTCCTACACAGAAGGCATTCTATGTATGAATGAGCATGAAAGCCATTGTGTATATAGCACAATGTGTATTATAGCACATGATGGTTGGTCACATGAAATTTTCTTTGCATACACTTACAGTATGTTCATGGGGGTCACTGTGATGAACTGCAGCTTTCCACTGTATGTAATGCTGTGAAAAAGCTATGCAGCATGTGATCTATGAATGTGCTTTGTGCTAATTCCTACACTAAAGAGCCTTCTGTTAGTAAATTCGTAATGTTATAAAGCAGTCATAGGCTAGTGGGAGAAATGGCTACCAGTGGTTAGCAATGAGAGGTGCTTAATCACAACAGTCCCTTTTTGTCAAGATAGAGCTGTTACAACAATATATATTTGTAAAAGAATATCACATTGCTACAAGAATCGTGGAAAGCAGCAAAAGGCTAAATACTGCAGCATCTTCAAGGCTAACGCGTTGATTGTAGTTTCAGGTGGGTATCTGTGTTGGTCTGCAGTAGAAGAGCAAAATTTGAGACCAGTAGCACCTTGAAGACCAACAAGATTTCAGGGTATAAGCTTTTGAAATTATTTTGTTAGTTTTTAAGGTGCTACTGGACTCATTTATCGTGGCATGCTACCAAGCGATGGGTGCTTGTGTTTGTTAGACTGTCTTTCTTGCTGCAGTTCTCTGTGTCCGAGGGTCTTTTTCTACTTCCCTCAATATGCAAAGGTATTTGGGCATCTAACAGGAGAATGACTGCTGGAGGAAAATTGGCCCTGGAAATTCCATTGGAGGTACATTGTTGCACGTGAACCCATAGAGATCCTCTGGAATGGGTCACTCTCTATTAGCTTCTCATGATGGTTGTCAGTG
This sequence comes from Euleptes europaea, assembly GCF_029931775.1. Lineage (NCBI taxonomy): Eukaryota > Metazoa > Chordata > Lepidosauria > Squamata > Sphaerodactylidae > Euleptes > Euleptes europaea. Next base: position 26,683,938 of record NC_079319.1, on the reverse strand, counting down.
TCTTTCTGTGAAGCACTGAGATTTTCGGGAAGCCACTTTCTGATTCCCAAGCCCAGATTTCCTTCGTAGTAGGGTTGGCCTTTTGATTGATCAGATATTGTCAAGCTGTGGCTCAATATTCTAGGCCTGAAACATTGGCTTGTATCCTGTAAGGTCTGTGAGTGGAACTTTCTCACTTTCCCCTCTCCTGTTGTACCCACTGAGCTTCCTGAATTTTTTGTTCCTGAGAGTTAGTAGACCCTCATGAATAGCATAGGAGACGCAGTGGAGGTCTTGCAGTGGGAGAAAGGAATCAGCAAAAATTGCTTCCTCCCTTAGTCAGAAGCAGACAGTAAGGTGTGTGTGTGTGTGTGTGCCGTCAAGTGACAGCTTGCTTATGGCGATCCTGTAGAGTTTTCAAGGCGAGAGATGTTGGGAGGTGGTTGCCATTACCTGCCTCCACGAGGGCTGAGAAAGTTCTGAGAGAACTGTGACTGGCCCAAGGTCTCCTAGCAGATTTAGTGGGGGAGGAGTGGGGAATCGAATCCAGTTCTCCAGATTAGAGAATGCCACTCTTAACCACTACATCATGCTGGCTCTCAGACAGTAAGATACGAGATGCTTTAACTTAGTTTGTGCTGATTACTGAAAACTAGGTCGGCTAGCTGTTGTAGGATGCTCTGAACAGTTGCACTCAGTGTAATTACAGTGTCATTAACTGTATGCCAATAAATATTTGTGAAGAGATTAAACATGGTAGAGAGATTTAATTGTGGTAGACACAAGAGCATTGTTGGCTGCAGGGAATATTTAACAGTATTTGACCGTGGTGAAATACCTAGCAGCCAACTAGCTGGCCAATTGACAGTGATTGGTCTCTGGTGACCAGATCCCAGCCTTGCTCTATGGGATACTTTTTGGCACTGTAAAGGAGGGTTTCAGTTAGCGAGGGAACGCTGATGCATGTGTGTGTTGTGCTGTCAAGTTGCTTCTGACTCATGGTGACCCTATGATAGGTTTCCATATTTGTGTCTTCGTCAGTAGTTTCCCATAACTTTCAATTGCTTTTTAAACTCGCTCAAGTATACAAACAAGTTTTCATGAAGAGCTGCTGAAGTGGGGTGAAAGTGAATGCAGATGGCATTTGCCATTCCTCGTGGCTTCCATTGCTTATCTTGCAGGCTCATGGCTAAGGAATGCATACAATGCTGACTAATACTGAAAAGTCATATAGGTTAATTCTTGGATAACATTTTCTTTTGCCTTGTCAAATAGCTCTATTCATATGATAGACTTTGCAGTTTCCAGATGTAGGTTTTTTGACCACTAGAAACCTGCGGTCCATTGCTGACAATTACAGTGTGTGAAGCACGCTATACTGCAGGAATCCCCAACATGGTGCCTCTGGGTGCCATGACGCCCACCGACACCTTTTCTGGTGCCTGCCAAGTGGGCGGGGCCAGGTAGGGCTTTTGGCCAGCAAGGCTTCTAATTCACTGTTGGAGATTTGATTGGCTATGTGGATTTTTTTTTTAATGTTGCTTTGGCAGCAGCTGCCACCATAGCACAAGGATTTGCTTGTTAAGCCATGGCAATCATTTTGTGACTGGCTCCTCCTCCTGTGACAGCCATTTTATGACAGCCATTTTGTTGCTGTGCCCACCATGCCATGTCAGATTTCCAAATGTGCCCGCAAGCCCAAAAAGCTTGGGGACCCCTGCTATACTACATCACAGCCAGCTTCTGAATGTACTTGAGACGTTTTCTGAAATCACAAAGTACATGTCAGCTGCTGCCTTCATCAAATTAACTTTTTTTTGCAAAGATCCATAAACAATTTCCTACTTACACAGAAATGTAAGAATCAATTGTGCCAGAGCACTAGAAATCTTTTGTAATTTACTGCAGTGCAGCCAGCGTGGTGTAATGGTTAAGAGCGATGGTTTGGAGCGGTGGAGTCTGATCTGGAGAACCGGGTTTGATTCCCCATTCCTCCACATGAGCGGCAGAGGCTAATCTGGTGAACTGAATTTGTTTCCCCACTCCTACCCACGAAGCCAGCTGGGTGACCTTGGGCCAGTCACACTCTCTCAGCTTCACCTACCTCACAAGGTGTCTATTGTGTGGAGGGGAAGGGAAGGTGATTGTAAGCTGGTTTGAGTCTCCTTTAAGTGGTAGAGAAAGTTGGCATATAAAAACCAACTCTTCTTTTTAATAATGAGAACTATTCAGATTAGCTTGGATGTGGGCACCAGTCACAGAGCTAAAACTTCAAATTTTCGATGGCTGTGGACCTATATATGTTTGGTTGTCAGAAACCTGTGTTGACTAAAAATGTTGTCTGAGCTGTTTTCCATGTGGATATTTTGCTCTAGCTTAACTTCCTTGCAACTCTACTGTTTGGGGGAGCATCTACATGATGTTGTTTTCCATTCATCCTGTTTCTCTTTCTCCCCCTGCTTTGCTGAGATCTTTCCCACATGTGGTTTAATACAATCTTTTTTTTTTTAAGATTGCAGTCAAAGTGATTTTGAATGCTGTGTGGGTAGAAAAGAATGCATTTTTGTAGGTCCTGTACATATTGTTTTGATTTTTGTTGCCTCAGCCCCTGCCGCCTCCATTTTCCCCCTCCATGGTAGAGTGCTTCTTGCCCCCCCCTTTTTAAACTGGAATTTCTAGACCCCTATAGTGCTATGGCCACAATCTGCTAGTTCCCAGCTTTCATTTTTAAAAGTCCAGAAACCTTTCTCTTGCAGAGTTATAAGGGGGAAAGTGCAGGTGGCACAAATTCTTTTACAATTCCACAATGAAAAGGGCTAGAGACTTACTTTTTGAGGGTGGGTGGGGAAAAAAGCTAGGGACTAGTAGAACATGGCAGTAGATTGCTATGACATTACAATGATCCGTTGTCTTCTAGTGATTTCTGATTTCTAAAACAAAGTGCAAAGGGCTGAAGCAAGAAAAGTCCAGGAAAAACTGCTGTATGGATGCTCGGTTGCCGTGTAAAAGTCTCTGGTCTTTATTGCTACTTAAAGGATGATCCTAAACAGGCAGACATGTCCTTTGGAAGATAATGCAAATAACTGGGGCTTAGTCAACCCTAAAGGTTTTTATTTTGTTAGCAGGCGAAACATAGGATTGGATCCAATGACTTTCCATCTGTTGAGTGAGGAGTTGACTTCCATCATTAAATGCAGTCCTAGCCAGAATTAACCCTTCTACGTTAATTTGATTTAGATGGCTGTAACACTGCTTAGGACTGCACTGTGAAGATGATTCTACCTTAGCAAAATGTTCTTGTTGACATATTGGCAGAACACGTTAGGCTGTTCTATCTGCCCAAGTGGACATTGCATATCATTATGTTTGCCTGATGGAACATAATTTTATTTCCCAATATTTTTCTCCATATATTAAAGACACAGGATTGTGTTAATGTTGACTTTGCTAAGCAGAATGTGAGCCCCATGGCGCAGAGTGGTAAGCTGCAGTACTGCAGTCTAAAGCTCTGCTCACAACCTGAGTTCGATCCCGACAGAAGTCAGTTTCAGGTAGCCGGCTGAAAGTTGCCTCAGCCTTCCATCTTTCCGAGGTCGGTAAAATGAGCACCCAGCTTGCTGGGGGTAAAGATTAGACAACTGGGGATGGCATTGGCAAGCCACCCCGTAAACATAGTTTGCCTAGTAAACGTTGTGATATGACGTCACCCCATGGGTCACTAATGACCCGGTGCTTGCACAGGAGACTACCTTTACCTTTAAGTAGAATGTAGTTTGAACAATGCAGGTAACAATGTTAGCTTTATATCTGAAAATTGATAAGGAGAAGGGAGGGAGAAGCAGATGCAAACAAGTAGAAAATTCAAATCTGTGGTGTCTCACGCTAGCTTTTCTGGCAAAGAGAACTCTGCTTGAGCCGGGGGGATATAAGTTGAAAAAAAAATTATGATACTTATAAAGCCTTCTGGCCATGGTTTTATACACACACACACACCAAATGGATCTGAAGCAATGTAGTACTGTTGCCTTGAACATGCAATTTCCAGGAAGGCATTGCTTTCTTGTAGCCCTGAGTATTATTTTGCTAGTGGTCTGGCCTGATGTCTTTCAAGGAAGCTGTGAGAACTTCATTTGAATAGAACAAATTACTGAGCAGTGAGTTGGCTATGCATGAAGCGAAGCACGTTCAGTAGAACACCATGCTGAGGCTGCAAGCATAAGTCTTGCCTGGGAGTAAGCCTCACTGAATAAAATAGAACTTAGTCCTGAGTAGACATGCTTAGGATTGTGCCCTAAAAGTAGTCCAGTTGAACTGTTTCAGAAAGATGTACCATCATAATTTCCAGTGTATGCTTAGTTTGTTTAGTTTTGTTCGTTTCAGCGAAGGGTAAGTTTAATAGAATGAGAAACAAGCAGCTAACTTGCATGTATAAGCTTAACTAAAGCAGTTGTGTTAGATGGGTGTTGCATAATTTTCATAGTCGTGCTGTCTGAAATATGGTAGCACAGCCTGGCTGAGGCTTGACAAAGGACATTGCTAGTAGCAAATCTAGAGCACCGTCTGTGTGGGGCTAGCTCAAGCATATAGGTGGACTAGGTGGTTGCCTAGTGCACCAGACTTTAATAGGTGGGGCCAGCGTGGTGTGGTGGTTAAGAGCAGTGGTATGGCGCAGTGGACTCTGATCTGGAGAACCGGGTTTGATTCCCCACTCCTCCACATGAGCAGCAGAAGCTAATCTGGTGAGCTAGATTTGTTTCCCCACTCCTACACATGAAGCCAGCTGGGTGACCTTGGGCTAGTCACACTCTCTCAGTCCCCCCTACCTCACAGGGTGTCTGTTGTGGGGAGGGGAAGGTGGTTGTAAGCCGGTTTGATTCTTCCTTAAGTGGTAGAGAAAGTCGGCATATAAAAACCAACTCTTCTTCTTCTAGGTATCAAATTAGATAGAAATTGTTTTTTTCGCTATTTTTAAAAAATTAATATGTTATCCCTTGTAAAGAAAAGTATCCAGAATTGTGCTTGTGAAACAGTGCATCAACACCATGTCAGGAGGTATTTATTTCCCATTGTGGGAGCACAGCTGGGTGTGCTGATACAGTTAAAACGTGTCACGGCAGTTTGCTGCCTTGTTGAGTCATTCTCAGTGGCCCGGTGTTGGCCAGTAATGAAAAGTTTTTTAAAAAATAAATAAATACCATTTCTGTTTGTACACAGTTCGTTTTGAACGTCCAGTAAATAAAGGTAAATGTTCTAGACTTCTCATTTGTCACAATATCGAGTGGGAGGGGGAACGGGACAAAGGCACGGCTGCCGAGGGTGCCCCAAACCCTTGAGCCGGCCCTGCGCCTGGGACCAGATAATATGTCCTGCTGAGCCCCCAAAGAAGAGCATTTCTGTTGCAACAGGGGTGGGTCACACATACAAGCCCTGAACAAAACAAACCATAATTGCCATCTGGAGACAACCAAAGCAGGGACAGTAGACAATATGGAGTTGCTGTTAGAAACAATTCAAGCAGTATTTTTTAATTCAGGTGAATTTTCCACACCGTCTTCCCATTAAGAGCCAACCAGTCACACAGCCCGGATAACCTACAAGAACCAATGAACTCTGACCGTGAAAGCCTTCAACAATATTTTCAACCAGTCTTATGTTGTTGTTTTTCAAATAACGTGGTTTTTTTCCTCATTATTGCTGTGCTTCTCTCAATCTTTCTGGCACTGATGTTCATTGTGGTTTCTTGGGTTCCATTTTTCTCTGATTCTTGAAATGTGCTGTTGTATCTATTGTCCCATGTATCACAGTTCCCCTGTCCTGCATTTTATCTTCACAACAGCCCTGTAAGATATCTAGGCTGAGAAAGACTGACCAAAGGTCACACCGTAGATTTGTACAAGTGCAGTATGATATCAGGAGTGTACAGTTCTGGTCACCCCACCTAAAAAACGATATTACAGAGCTTGAGGTGCAGAAAAGAGCAACCAAAATGATTAGGGGACTAGAGCAACTGTCCTATGGAGAGCGGTTAAGATGCTTAGGGCTGTTTAGCTTGGAAAGAAGGCGGCTAAGGGGAGACATGATAGAGGTCTATAAAATTATGCATGGTTTGGAGAGAGAATTTTTGTATTCCTCTTAATGATATTGTATACGTTAATTTGCTGTTAAATTGTTTTAGATCTGTTATATTGTTTTAGATTGTAATGGCCTATGGCCTTATACAATAAAATTGACTTTAAAACAAAGCTGAAGGAGGGGGGGATCCGCTAGCTCTCTCCCACTCCCCATTTATTTCTTCTGACTATGTGGCAACCAAAATGCTTGGTGTGGTGGAAAGTGGCGTCAAGTCACAGCTGACTTATGGTGACCCCATAGGGTTTTCAAAGGAAGAGACATTGGGAGGTAGTTTGCCATTGCCTGCCTCCACGTGGACTGAGAGAGTACTGAGAGAACTGTGACTGGCCCAAGGTCGCCGGCTCTCAAAACTTGTGTGTGTGTAAAGTGCTGTCAAGTCGCAGCCAACTTATGGCAACCCAGTAGATTTTTCAAGGCAGGAGACCAACAGAGATGGTTTGCCATTGCCTTGCTCTGCATAGTGCCCCTTGTATTCCTTGGTGGTCTCTCATCCAAGCACTAACCAGGGCCGACTCTGCTTAGCTTCTGAGATCTGACAAGATCAGGCTAACCTGGACCATCCAGGTCAGGGCAAAAAAACTTGGGAGGTGTCTATAAAGATGGAACGTTGTATGTTGCAAGGTATATAGGGGGGTGCCATGTTTGCCTTGTGTAGCTCAATGGCATTTGATAGGGAGGAAAGGAAATGGTAGGCTAGACTTAATGAGAGCCAGCATAGTGTAGTGGTTAAGAGCGGTGGTTTGGAACGGTAGAGTCTGATCTGGAGAACCAGGTTTGATTCCCCACTCCTCCACATGAGCAGCGGACGCTAAACTGGTGAATTGGGTTGGTTTCCCTTCTCCTACACATGAAGCCAGCTGAGTGACCTTGGGCTAGTCACACTCAGCCTCACCCACCTCACGGGGTGTCTGTTGTGGGGAGGGGAAGGGAAGGTGATTGTAAGCTAGTTTGAGTCTCCCTTAAGTGGTAGAGAAAGTCGGCATATAAAAACCAACTCTTCTTCTTTGCAATGCTTTTCATCAATATGTCAGTTCTCCCCAGCAAACCCTCCTTTTTCACCCCACCCCCAAATCTGGGCTCCCAGCCTGAAAATAAGCCTGACTTGACTAACAGCCTGGGAGGACGTCCCCAAGGAAGAATTGGTGGCGTGGAGAGGTTTGAGCACTCACCTGCCAAGCCTTCCTTACAAATAGCCCCTGGCTTGGCTTTTGCGTTCCCAAGCCAGAGTCGGGCCTGGGAAGCTCTCATTTGCTAGGGTGTGAAGCTCTCTCCTCTGAGCAGCTATTGTGCCAAAGCACAGCTTGTGAAAAACAACCCACAGCCCCTGTACTGGAGAACGAGGACCTGGACATGAAAGGCAAGAGGGACTGTGTTTGACATTGTGCAGATCTTGAAGCACAATAAGGTTCTTCTCTCACATGCGCACATGGCCCTCCTGAGTGGAGAGCATCTGCATTGTCCTCTGTCTGAATCTGCCTTAAATTGTGTCTCAATTGGAAGGGGGAGGAGAGAGCGAGGGTTAATGTATCTCCGCCCCTTCCCGATTAAATTTAGAGCTCAGTAACAATACTAGTTTTTTCCCCAGAGTGTTTTGGCAGTGGGTTTGTGAAACAGGAAACCGCTTTCACAAATGCCCTCCTCTCCCCCCCCCCCTTAGACAGCGCACTTGAAAAAGGATCAGTGAAAAAGGATACATCATTCCTTCAGATACACACACAGGAACACCCACGTCAAGTTAGAAATTTGATGATCTATCATGTTTTCCAGTGGAATCTGCTGTTTGACAGACGGGGCTGCTGCTTTTTGTAAAGTCTGTTGTTAGCGCAGGCCAACTGATGTTTGTAATATTTCCTCAACATTTAGTTGCTCAGTGGGTGTTTTCCCTGTCAGACGGTCCTCCCAAATTGCTTTTCACTGTATGGGGTCCTGAGGACAGGGAGAAAGCATCTCTGGGGAGGAATTTTGAACAGAAGAATGGGTTATAAGAGAAGGATTAAGACACCCCCACAGCACATACACACACGCTGGTCTTCCACTCCCAATTGCTGCCTGCTGAGACTACTTTTTGTTCTTTTTCTTTTTTCGATCTGGTAAATGCTATATGCATCGGAGTGTAATATCTGGCTTGCGTTCAAGTATCTTTTAAACCTTTAACACTCATTGAGGAAACTGATAAACACGATTGTGATACCAAATATACCAGTACCATTGGTTTTTAACACACACAAAAGTGAACATTTCCGGAAGGGTTGAGGAGTTGAGCTGATCATGACAGCTTCAAAAATAGTAGGCAGAAATATGTGAAAATCTTGACTGCATGCAAACCTCTGGCTGAAAGAACCAAATTGGCACATCCTTTTTCATATTCATTGGCTGAATGTAACTTACTTGGTCACTGTTAAGAGATTCAGTCATCTTTATTTCTGTAAGAATTGCAAACACACTGATAAGTGGCAATATAAGTAATGATACCAGTTTTTGAAGTTTTCTTTCCTTTGTAGTAAGAGAAGAGTGATATAATTTCTGTATAGATCAATTTCTTATGACAGGTACTTGTTACATGTATGATAGAGAAATTTTATATTTTGGACTGGATAATTGACTATTCCCATGTTCATTGAGTGTCCTCATTTTACAGTAGAGTCCAACGAAGCCTAAAATCTTGCAGATGTTTGTATTGATTTCATACTTAGCTTTGCCATCATATGAACTGAGATGCTAGCGTGTCAGATAAAGTAACTAAATGGAGTCTGACTACAGCTGAATTAGCTTTTGATAGCTGAGATGAAAAATCTGTTATTTGCTCTCTTTGGGTTGTTTTTTAAACTACCACCTTTCTCTTTTAGGGATGATTCCACCCCAGAAGACAATATTTGGAAAGGCATCCTCTCTGTGATTTTCTTCTTTCTAATAATCAGTGTGTTAGCTTTTCCAAACGGTAAGTAGCTTCGTGTGTATTTGTATGCCTTTGTTGTTGCTGCTGCTGTTTTACTTTTTAAAATATTTTTTTCTCAGAAACTTCATTTTAAAAGTAGGATTTTGCGCTGGTCTCCTCAGGCACATACATGTAAGGGTCCTTGGGCAGAGTATTCCAGAACTATTCCAGAATAGTAGTCTGTTTGATTTAAGTGTGGAGAATTGTTTGGATTGGGATAGGCCAGTCTTTCCATCTGGTTCCTTAGATTGTCACTTGGGTAGGGTTTCTCACTTAAGGCAATTTTATAAATTTAACAGAATCAAGTGGTAAAGCTTGTCCTGGACTATACCGATTCAGGTGTGAGGGAAGCAGGTTACATGTTTGAACAGTGTCCCACAATAGAAAACTAGCATTTGGGGGAGGATTTCAGCCCTGATCTGCTCTTTTGGGATATGTGGAAAGGTTTTTTTTTTTCCTTTCAAGGAGGAATGTCCAGAAATGTAATCCCCCATCTGCAACCTGAAGTGGTACAGTCCATCTTGATTCTGCTGAATTTATCAACATGCCCTCAGATGGGCTCCTGGTCAAGGGCAGTAATAAACTCAATGTGTAGCTGAAAAGGCATACGAGAGGACCTGTTACGGCCACTAGAATTCTCCAGTTTTGGCTCTGGAGTACTTCTCTTTTGGGTGAACAAAGAACAGAACCTCCCTTGCTGATGCATTTTAGTTAATTTACAAATTACTGCCCTGTTGCTGGCAGAGTCCAGCCCTCTAAAAGGAAGCATCAGCTTCCTTCCCTTCTTGCAGCTTTATTGCATATAGGGATGTTACTTAGAATCTTCCTGAGGCAAAAGTGGTAAGGAACCCTCAACCTTCCATGGATCGGAACGGGTTTGTCCTCCGTGATACCATCAGTTGTGCAAAAACCCATTTGGAGAGCCGGGGTGGCGTTAATAGCTCAGAGAATGGATCTGTGAGATCATAATTTGAAATCTAATTCCTGCCGCAAAATCACCAGGTGACCTTAAGCAAGCCACTGTATCTAAGCCTTAGTTTTTCAACTGCAATATGGGGTTAATAATATCAGCCTACCCTACTGGGTTTTTGTAAGGATTACTATGTAAATAGACAACAGTGAAAGCGCTGTGTAGGTGCCAGGCTTTTTGTTGTTGTTGTTGTTGGTAGCAGCAACAACATTGAACAGAAATTGAAAGGAAATGCAGGCTACACAGTCTTAAGGTTTTCAGTTAGAGAACTGTACTCTTACAATGGAAACATCTGCTTTTTTGTGTGTGCATTGCATCAAACGAGTAAATTTCTTCGCCTTTCTTCTTGTGATTATGCCTTTAAAATACTACGATCCCCTTTACCTCTTTATCAAAAAAAATTGAAATGGAAAAAAACCCTAGCTTTGTTGTTTTAAATAATCCATGAGATGCCCCAAAATAGAGGAAGGGAAGTTAATAGAAGTAAAATAAAGGCTATGATTCTAAGCATGCCACTTGTGTGTAAGTCCCGTTAATGCCTGTGAGATTTATGGCTAAATATATAGGATCAGGGTGAGAATGTGGGTTTTTTTCAGCTATCTAATGGGGAAAGCGCCTTATGCTGAGTCAGGCTAGTGGTGCGGGTAGGTCAGCAGCAGCTCTCTGAGATCTCATTCATTCTTCACATTTGTCTCCCACTCTCCCGCAAGTCTCAGACAAAAGCCCTTTCAAGACCTGCTGACACTTTAACAGGAAATGTCAGGGATTAGAGTGGACTTTTTACATGCAGGGCATGTGCTGTATCAGTGAGCTGCGTGGTGTAATTGAAAAAAGATTCAGGTCAAGTTCCTATTAGGCTTGAAATGCTATTGGCTTGATCCTTTGCATGTTTACTCAGAAGTGAATCTAATAAAAAGTTCCACGGGGTTTGCTCTCACATTGTTTGCATAGACATTCAGCCCCAAAAAGCTTTTTCTGCTTTGTTCTGAATTAAGTATAGTTTTGCTTTTTAATGGAGATTAGTGTGTTAGGCCCATTTGCTGCTCAGTTTATCCCATGAATTTCATATTGTAAGATGAAAGAATTTGTTAAAACTCCTGTCATTTAAAAAAAAAAAAAGAGATCATGGATATAGAGGCTGTTTGCTATTTTGTTATTTAACTATTTCTATCCCATCTTGCTATCCCCATTGGTAGCACTAAATTATGAGAGTGTGATTTACAACGTGAGACTTTACGTAAATCCTCCGATGCAGAATTCAGTAGATCTTGGTTAACTGGTGCCTACTGTTTAGTATTCAATCCCAGTACCCTCTTTCACTGAACATTTTGTACAATCATATTGTGTCTGCTGTGGGGAAGGATGGTAGCTATGGTCATTACCTGTAGCAAATGATTCCTCACTTCTGCCAAGGAAGATCAACTGTGTCTAGTGATCATGTGTCATATAAGTGGAGGGTATTGTGTTATCTGGTTGAAGCAATAGTTGTAGTCAGTCCTGGGTGCTCTTGGCAAGTGACTGAATACCAGGGAACACTCAGATAGGGAGATATAGCCGCTGATAAGAGCACTTTATAACTCCCCCAGGACTGGCTGGTTTCCCTGACTATGATTGCCAGAAGTGTCGGCTCTAGTAGCCAGGCTGCAGGAGATGCTGTTAGCAGCAGTCAGAATACCTCCCCAGAGTGATGCCGTTGCTAGGGGCTTCCAAGAAGCATTCACTCCATCATCCACACTGTTGTTTATCAAATAGTGTCTTGTATCCCATAGAGATAATTGAGATTGCACTGGGCGGTTTCTTTGCACTGAGGACATTCAGACTATACGTTATGGAGCCAGGCACCCGAGAAAGGTGGGCCAAAATCATTTTAATGGGAAAGTTGTGAAACAAAGCAGATATGTACTTTCGCCAATCCAGAGCACTGAGGGTTAAAGAGGCTTCAGACACATCAAAATAAGCTGCTTTGAGCCATATAATCTGGATTTGTATTTCATCTTAGCCAGTGCCTCTGAAAGGTATCTGTTTCAGTAGTGTAGCCGAGAGGACCGATTTTCCACACAAACTCAACCTGCATCTGTGGTATTTGATATCCTAGGTGCTATCTAATGTCTGGCTTCTGGGGCGTTTTAGGTGGCCCATAAGCCGGAAATTAGATAGTACCTAGGATAGGTGGCAGTATTTTATGGAGACAGTGCAGAAGAATACCTCCCATGGTTGCTGTAGGCAGATGTATATTTACGCAAGCTGTTGTATACTGTACTTGAAATAAACGAGATCACAGAACATTCATCTATTTAGAATGGACTGAAAGTAAGCCTCAGAAACCAAGGAAAGAAAAATAAGCTCTTGGAACAAAAGTACTTCTTAAAAACAATGTGGACACATAACAAGAGGCTCTTATCTCTGGGGTCCCTTAGGGGATCACAGAGGAGTTGTATGCAATTACAATTACAATTTCAACCTTTAATGGCATAAGTAATATTACAATTGTTACAGAAAGTTCAAAAAATATGAAGTCATTAAGATAAAAACATAGACCATTAGAATCAAATAATAGAAATTACAAACTTTGGGCTTTTTGAACTTTCATCACATCCACTAGAAAATTGGCAACATCTGCAGTAACCTCCAGATCGGAATCATTCAATAAGAATTGACGTTTTACTTGGGTAGGTAGGTGATATTTGGAAAGAAGCCAATTTTTTAACCATTTCTCATGGGGTGTTTCATATAGAGAGCAGACAAACAGAATATGATCAATTGAGTCCAGGAAATAGGTATCACAGGGACAAATCCTTTCCTGGATTGGTATTTGTTGATACCTTCCATATAGCATCCTTGAAGTAAAGGCATTAACCCTAGCAAGAGAGAAGGCTCTGTAGAGGGATGGGATGTCCAGAGTATGAAAATAATGGGAAATATTGTCGGTTAAAATCTTGAGACCCAACATTGCTGGGGAGCAAACCAAGGGTTGAATGGGGAGTAACTTCTGACGCTGTTTAACAATTTTAAAAATATGGGCCTCAGTAGTTAAAGCCAGGTCTTCCACAGAGACTCCAGATGATCTTAGTTTGGACAGAATTAGACAATCCCAGGAGGTATTATGCAGTTCTTTTAGCAGCAGTGACATCAGAGAACCACGCTCTGTTCTAAAAAACAGTTTAAGCCAATAGTGAATAGTTAGCAGCCAGGTCTTGGTTTCACACAAGCTTTGACCAAGTTCAGAGGTAATAGCATAATAAGAGACACAGCGAGGGAGACCAAGAATTTTTCTAAAAACGTTTGCTTGAATGGATTCTAAGTTCTGATTGAACGCATTGGCCCAGATAGGTACACCATACAGAATCTGGGGTAAGACTTTAGAGTTGAATACCTTAACTGCGGCGGGGACATACTGATTACCCTTATAGAGAAAGAAGGACATCAGTTGATTCGAAGAGATTCTCTCTAGTTTGGTAATCCTAGTTCTATGAACTGCCCATTTAAAGTTATAATTAAAGCTCTTCTCACCTGTTGTATTTTGGCCTGACCAATATGCCAGCTGGTGGGCGATCATTTATTTGAAAAAACCACGACATTGGACTTAGAGTAATTAATTTTAAGAAGATTTAGATGACAGTATTCCTCAAATGCTCTTAGGTAGCGTTTGAGTCCGATTTTAGAGTAGGATAAAATAGCGGTGTCATCGGCATATAAAAGAATAGGAACGGCTTTGCCTCCTAATTTTGGAGGGTGTCCATTAATAGGCGAGTTGTATACTTTGAACTGACCTGGTCAGGACAGCTACCAATGAAGTGGGCCAGAAAATGTTATGGAAAAATTTCCATCCCACATGTGTAAATATAGTCTATCTATAGTTGTCAGAGCTATTGTGCTGCTACAAATACGCCGTGTTAGGTAGGCTAAATGTGGGGTATGAAACATGGACAAACCCCAGTGCTTGTATAAGGTCCAGGCCTGTACATGGTGTATTTGCATGGTGTACACCAGCATGGTATAGGAAAGCCAGTGTGGTGCAGTGGTTAAGAGCGGTGGTTTAAAGCAGTGGACTCTAATCTGGATAACTGGGTTTGATTCCCCGCTCCTCCACATGAGTGGCAGATGCTAATCTGGTGAACTGGGTTGGTTTCCCCACTCTTCCACATGAAGCCAGCTGGGTGTCCTTGGGCTAGTCACAGCTGTCTTAGAGCTCTCTCAGCCTCACCTACTTCACAGGGTGTCTCTTGTGGGGAGGGGAAAGGAAAGTGATTGTAAGCCAGTTTGATTCTTCCTTAAGTGGTAGAGAAAGTCGGCATAGAAAAACCAGCCCTTTTTCTTCTTCTTTTGCTAACATTATTTAAATATTTCATTTATGTAAATTTGAATCAGAAAGTTTTCTGATTCGGAATTTTCCCAGATAACCATCATCATTGTAAGCTACACAAAAGGCATGCGCCTTCTCTGTAGCCTTTAGCAAGTTCAGATCATTTCTGGGGAATGGTAGAACCAGACCAGGGTCTGGGAGACCCAGGTTCAGATCCTCACTCTGCAATGGAAGGTTGCTGGATGACCTTGGGCCAGTCACTATCAACCTAACCCACCTCACAGGGTTTTTCTTATGGTAAAAGCCACTGTGGCATAGTGGTTAGAGTGCTGGAGTAAGGAGACACAGGTTAGAATCTCCGCCCTACCATGGAAGCTCTCTGGGTGACCTTCGCCAAGTCACTCTCTCTCAGCCTAACCTACCTCTTAGGCTTGCTGTTGAAAGGATAAACTGGAGGAAGGGAGAAGGGGGAAAGGGGTGTAAATAAACAAAATTAAGGTGGAGAGAATGCTATTGTAAGCTGCTTTGGGCCTCCCGTGAAGAAAAAAGCAAGGCTTGAAAAGATGAGCGAACCCCATCTCCAATGACTAATGAGTTTTGCTGCTTCCCCAGTGGGTTGAGTTCTTAGTAAGGGACAGGGTAAGCCCAGCTCCTTGAATTCATTGAATGACCCCAAATGTAGACAGTATTGTGGGTAAATGTAACAGTGTTCTGCAAGCAGCACCGGTATCAGTATGTATATAAAAAAAACAAGTAAACATATTTCCCCAGAGGTCTAGAGATGGAAGGGGTCAGCTCAGTTCTTGGTGGCTTTCACTGAGTTCCACAACATAAATGGGCAAGAGTTTTGAGAAGGGGTTGCAAATTCTGAGGATCTGTGTTTGTATCCAAACATGAGCAGCCTAAATGCAACATCCTCTTTAATTGATTTAGGTAAGAACCTTCATTTGTTGCAGAGCTGGTAAAGAATTGCATCTTCTTGGTTGTCCTAAGTGTCCCTGAGATTACCTTTAGGTGTATTATTGCAGTTTTTCTATGTATCAGTTTATTTTCCTTTAACAGTCATTTCTCTTTGCAGGGCCTTTTACTCGCCCGCACCCTGCAATATGGCGCATGGTCTTTGGTAAGCCTTTTCTTCTAATATTTTTGGATTATTCCAAACAATAAACTAGGAGTCTAGTGATGCCCCATAGCGTAATGAAATTTATTCCTGCAAGCAGAAGCTTTTATGGTTCAGTGCTCACTTCATCAGCTGCATGCATCAGTTCATCCATTAGGCAGATACATTTTTTGCTACAAGCTGCAACAAGGGATAGAGGTTTTGTTTGTGAGTGTGTGTAGGGGGGAAACTTTCAAAGAGAGGCCAGGTTAAAACAAAATCCAATCAAAGAAGTAATCGGTCCACTCAGAGTGAATGAGGGTCCCTCCCAGCTGTTGATAGATGGGCAAAGCAGGATGAACATAAAATCAGATAGACTTCAGCTACCATCTACTGAGCTGGAATTCTTTTCTTAAACTAGTTAATACATCTAGTGAAGTGATTCTCTTATCCCTGTGACAACAGACATTTCAAGATATTGATGCAAAATATTGATATACACAACCTAGCGGAGGATCTAAACTGTAAATGCTGATTTTTTACAAACTTCTTTATGAGTCAGTCATGTCACCTTTCTTCTCTCGTGCTTTTAGCTGCTCTTTTTATCAAGATTTGTTGAGATCTTTCTATCCCAACTTTGCTGGTCCCCCCAAAAAAATTATTGTTGGATGGGATGAGTGTTGTGTTTGTTGTTTTGGTATGATTAAATTTTTGCTTGTCAGCTGCCTTGAGTGCTTGCTGTTGAAATGCGGAATATACATTTTCTCAGTGAATGAATAATTAAAACTTCTGTGTTAACCGATGGGAGAGTTGACACACTTGAAATGCATTGAGTCTTGTTTGTTGCAGTCATCAAAGTGCCTTCAGGCCTACCATTTAAAGATTGGTGGAATATCTTTTTGGACTTGCAGGGGTGTAGCACAGAGTCAGTTCGGATGCTCTTGTTCTGTATGATTACTACTTGCGAGTGAGTTCACTGGAGACAGTGAGCATCAGACAAAAAGAAGGACAGTAAGACTGGAACACAGAGCTGTACCCAGTCATCTCTCACTCCTGAGCATACCTTGGTGTTCATTGTGACAGGAGGTGGGTGCAAAAAGCCTCCCCACTTTTACCACCTCTGTGAATGTTTAAGCCAGGGATTGGCTTCAGTCTGTTGAAAGATTCGGAGAAAGTTTCCAAGAGTTCCTGAGATACTTTGGAAAATGGGACCCTGGCCTCCTAATACACTGAGATTGTTTCAAAAATGTCACCCTGTATAGTTATAATCTGCAGGCACTCCAAGCATCTGCGACCGTTCTGCTGTTAAGGTTGCAGCTGAGGTTGCACCATGAAGAAATTCTTGGATGCTGTTCAAAAACCTGAGTAAAGATGCATCTGCTGCATGAATAATGGATTATACCTTTTGACTGCTGTGCCATTTTTATTCCAAATCCTAGAATTCCTCTTTGAACTTATCTATGCTAACAACAAACCAAGAGAGAGTTGGATGTGAACTGTGACAATCACAAATTCAGAGTATTTTGATTATAGGTCATAATTTGATCTTTAACTTGTTTGCACTGCAAATGCCAATTGTAAAAACACTTGCACCTCATGGGAGGAGGTGATGGGGTTTTCATTGGTGGCATGTTCTGATTGCCAGGCAGTGCCACCCCTAATGTAACATCAACATCAGAAGAGCTTTGCTGGATCAGACCCAAGGTCTATGCAGTCGAGTATCCCGTTCCCCACAAAAACCAACCAGATGCCCCTGAAAAACCTAGAAGTAGGACGTGGAGGCCAAGGCCAACATGGCTGCCGTCTTGTTGCTTCCCTACAATTGGTATTTAAAGGTACACTGGCTGTAAATAAGGAGATTCCTTTTTGCCATAATAGACACTGATAAATCTGTTCACCCTTTTAAAGCTGTCTAAGGTACTGGCCAACACTATGCTGTGTGGCTGTGAATATGATTATTTACAGAAGTACTTTCTAGGATCTGCAGTCCAATTGAAAATGATCTCAAGAGAAGAAACTTCCGATATGTGTAATTTATGAGCACATGCTGGGGGTGGGGACTGAAGTCCATTAGTACTGATGTATACATTAATTGCTTGTGTATGGTTTTGGGATATCGCTCTTTGAACAGCTCACAAAAAAGTTTGATCAGTAAAAAAACCCCTCTGAATTTGTTCTCCTGCAGGTTTGAGTGTTCTCTATTTTCTGTTTCTGGTGTTCCTGCTATTTCTGAACTTTGAGCAGGTAAAATCTGTGATGTACTGGCTGGACCCCAATCTCCGATATGCCACAAGAGAGGCAGACATCATGGTGCGTATCCTCAGCACTGTAGAGGAAGCATTGGCAGCCTCTTTCGAAAAGCATAGACTATAATTTTGAATTTTCCCTAGGTGCAGGAAAGGTTCGCGGAAATAGTTAAAAAATGTGAAGGGTGTCCCAGATGTAAAATCTCTTCTGTGTAACAGGAGACTTAAAAGGGTTGTTGATTACAAAATGATCATAACATGATCAAAGCACCTGGCCTAACTGGAAAGGCTAAAGCATTTGAAGCTTTTTGAATAGAGCTATGCAAAGACAAGGGTGTATATTTCATGAACGCTTTAACCCAACGTGGTGGACTTATGGGACAATTTTTTTGTAGGGGGTGGTGTGCTGCAGAGAAAAGCCATGTTACTTGACATGTTCAGGCAGCGGCCTCTTCAGAAACTATATCAGCTTCAACTTCAGTGCTATATTTTGTTTGGAAAATAGCTCTTCCTTTAAGTAATGTTGACATTCATAAAGCTGGTTAGATTTGGTTATGTGATTACATCACTGGGGAGAAACAAAGCTAGTTTAGAGTGAGGGCAATGTGTTCAGGGTATTGGTGCTCCACTTAAGCTCTGCTTAAGTAAATAATTAGTTAATTACAGAACAACATGCTAATTTGGTAAAAGAGTTTGGCATGGGGGGAATTGCAGAATCTGGATTCCCTACCACAGAATTTGGGTTTTCTTGACTCATGAATATACCCAACCCTTAAAGTAATTGTTCCTCAAAACATGAACAAAATTATTTTTTCAGATTATGACTAAATGTTCATATGATGCACTGAGAAACAGTAGTATAGAATGCATTCAAAAATATTGCGGTTCATGGAGGTTATGCATGTCAGTGACTGTTACCCAGAGTTATGTGCAGTTAGCTACCATCCAAGAGGATAAACTGGGTGTAGAATATTCTCTGGTATCAGAGTGGTTTGGAGATTATTTCGCCTGGAAATGTTTCCAAAGTAGACTTATTTGCTGAGCTCACTCTGTCTCTTCTTCTCTCACTTCTCCAGGAATATGCTGTGAACTGCCATGTTATCACTTGGGAGCGGATCCTGAGCCATTTTGATATATTTGCTTTTGGGCATTTCTGGGGCTGGGCAATGAAAGCATTGTTAATCCGCAGCTATGGGCTTTGTTGGACTATTAGCATCACTTGGGAGCTCACGGAGGTAGGTGGTTCACAGAAGACGGGAACATACAAGGCAGATTATACTCTTTGAGGCACCTGTCTAGCTCATGCTAGAATAGGTCACGAACCTTGCAAAATGCCTTTGTTTCAGGAAGGAGATGTATATGTATCCTTGGGGTAGGATGTGTCCAATTCAGCCATTGGTGTGGCTTTGCTAGCAGTCTGTCACCACTATAGGCATAATAATTTACATAGCTCAAGTAAATTGCTTGCCCCATTAATTTGACACACACTGAGTATTCTTTGACATTTTTCTTGTTGCATACGAGCATTTAGTGCAAATGAGTCAGATGGGGCGTATGTGTTCAGGATAATATATCCAAACCTACTCAGAATTACTTGGAAATACAGTAGATGAAAGTAGTTTAATGTTCATGTACTGTATGGGCAGATAGCCTCATTTGGGCCCCTTATACCATTCTGCAGCACTTGGCTCCTCTTGAAGTACTTAAGTCATTTTAAACATTTCTGTCCCGCCTTATCTCCTTGGACTTGTGAGGAACAACGTAGTAACCGAGTTGCAATGACATAAATAGCACAACACATTTTCTTAGACACTACACTACCCCAGCTCACTTCAGCTCTAAATAAAGAAAACGGAGAAAATCCAAGGCTCCACCTATGCTCTCATCCCATTCCCTTATATAAATGGTAGTGAGTCTTATATACATGGGGATTGCTTATGGCCAGAGATATAAATAGCTTGGGCAGCTGGAACCAGTCTCGCATCTGCTTCAGACGCTTTAGGTGGCCGTAGACCAACCATTCTCTCTCTCTCTTTCTCCGAATCATCCCCCATCTGCAGCACTGAGATAATACTGGCCTACTTTTTGGGGTGGTTGTTGTAAGGATTGCAAATGTGATACCGTGCCTGAAGTGCTTTGAACGTAGAAACTTTCTATAGAAAGCCTATGCGAGGTCCAAGCGGTCTAGGACCAAGTGAATTTTATGTCTGTAACCTTCAGGGATGCAACCAAAGATTCAGTCACAAGGATGCTGGCATTTTTCTGTGTGACTGTGAAGTTTTGTCATATAGTCTGAAATGCTTTGGCTCCTAATTTGTCAAAGCTTGGATGTTAATATGACCTCTGATCTGCATTACTGAGCATCAGTACCAAAGCTGGCTAACCTTTGTGTTTATTTTCAAGAAGATACAATGGTGTAGCCTAATACTTTGACCTAAGACTGATCCTCAGTATTGGCCAAGATTTTAAAGCGCATATCACCTTAGATCAAGCCAAATATTTTAAGAAGGTTATATGAAATCTCTGCTGATAGATTGAAATTGTATGCATGACACAGATTCATGACAAATCAACCTACAGGGCTATTTTTAAAGCAAGTTAGATTGATCGAGTAACCCTGCAACCTTGGAAGGTAAGCTGCTTAATGTAGGAAACAGTTCAGTGAGTTCTCTGTGGAATGTCCCGTCCCGTTTAGCTTACTGGTGCACACTGTATAGTTATCTGTGCCTTTCCTTAATGGTCTCGTGAAGCAGTCTGCCGCTACTTGATTGTGACACTTTGCATCTTCTTCAGCATGCTCTCTACAGTTAACATTGCGCTCACTGCATAATATGGTGAATTGGCAGGTCAATCGCTTATGCTTTTTGTTCTGTCAAAATGTTATAAAGGCTGAATTGGTTGGCAATGAATAGCCTTTTGTGCTCAAGAAAATACAGGGGGGGAAACTCTGGATCTCAAACCGCTGCTTTCTTGAACGTGATTCTCAGAATCACAATACTCCCAGCAACCCAATACTAACTGTGCCAGAGACTACAAGCGTTCGATGCTCAGTAGGCACCCTAGCGCAAGGCGATACCATACTTGACATTGCTCCAGTTCTGCAAACAGTTCAGCTGAGTCAGTGCAAAGGAACAGGGTGTTAACTCTGCCTGTCTTTTTTCCAGCCTGTCTTTTTTTTTCTAATTGAGTGAGTGAGTGTGTGTGTGTGTGTGTGTGTGTTAAAACTAAATAACTGCTGTGGAGCAATATGCTTCCAGCCATAACTTAAGATTGGATTTCAGGCTCCCATCAGGCATTCCCAGTCGCCACTCCAGGAGTGAAAAGTACAAGGTCATTGTTGCTTGGAAGCTGTCTCTTGATCAGTGCACCAATGCCAGATTCTTCTTTTTGAATATTTGTTAAATAGGAAAAGGTTAGAATGGATTTAGGTGATGAGAGAAAGCTGCTATAAAGGTAACTCAAACCGTGTCTGCGTGGAATCCCACTCAGGTCTGTTCAGTGGAGCTTACTCCCAGGAAAGTGTTCTTAGAATTGCACTTAACTGTGTGTCGATGGTTCAGGAGGTGATGCTTTCATTATCATTGATGTGATTCCAGTTTGTGTTGACTGAAAGTTTCTTTCCTTATGAACCAGCCTGTATCAAATTAGTTGGAGCAAGTGTGTAGGTTCTAGTCTGATAAAAAACCGCCATTAGTAATTGGTAGTGGCCAAAAAGCCAGGTTTAGATGGGTAGACTTTTATGGAGAGTGAAGTATATAGATATGGCCAGTGAATCAAGCAAATTTTGCACTGCTGTTTTCTAGGTCAACTCATGGAAGCCTGATAATTTAGAGCAAGCTTTTACCAGTGCAAATATATGGAATCATTAGTTGTAGCAAAATAATTCTGTTTAGGGAAAGGTGTTGGCACATCACCAGACAACCAACTTAGCACTTGAATAATAATGTTTTTTAAAGATACAACTGTGATGTGAGAAAGCAAGCACACTTATCCTTTTCCTGCTGAGAAATACAAGCTGGTCTAGAGCTCTCTTTAAATCATGTTGATAGACTTTTGTTCAATTCAGCTGAATTATGAAAAGTATTTTCTGTATTTTCAGCATCTGTTGTATAAAATTGCATTCTTATGTCTAAAAAGTTTTTTAAAATTTTTGTACCTGTATGAATTACTCACCCAGAATCTCTTTGCTGTATTCTGTAGCTGTTCTTCATGCATCTACTGCCTAATTTTGCTGAATGCTGGTGGGATCAAGTCATTTTGGACATCCTGCTGTGTAACGGGGGTGGCATCTTGCTGGGCATGATAGTTTGTCGTTTCTTGGAGATGAGGACCTATCACTGGGCCAGCTTCAAGTAGGTCTCAAGTACAAGCCCATAAGCATTGCGTTAATAATACTGCTGTGTAAAAACTCTGGAATTGTGTGTAAATTGTGGAGGCTGTCCAATTACAGACCATTAAAACACTTTAGAGTGCAATCCTGAGCAGAGTTATAGCTTACCGACTTCCATGTACTTAGAAACGTGCAGGTCTGCTTAGAAGAAGAGTTGGTTTTCATATGCCGACTTTCTCTACCACTGAAGGAAGAATCAAACCGGTTTACAATCACCTTCCCTTCCCCTCCCCACAACACACATCCTGTGAGGTAGGTGGGGTTGAGGGAGCTCTATGAGAGCTGTGACTAGCCCAAGATCACCCAGCTGGCTTTGTGTGTAGGAGCGGGGAAACCAAACCGGTTCACCAGATTAGCCTCTGTTGCTCATGTGGAGGAGTGGGGAATCAAACCCAGTTCTCCAGATTAGGGTCCACCGCTCCAAACCACCACTCTTAACCTCTACACCACACTGGCTTTCAGGATTGAAGCTTGATTGAAGTTTAAGATTGACACTTTAGCATGCAATGCCAAGCTGTGATTTGAAGCTGTAGCTCAAATGGCCCATGTAGTGGCAAACTTTTTCTAAAACCAGAAGGATCTATTGGGTAGTAAATTACAGAAGTCCATATTTACACTTTTCCCAGTTCCCTACTTGCCTCCCTTTTTGAGAGCTTTTTCCTAAAACGATGTTTGTTATCCTCTATATTTCCACCCTGATGTGTATAGCCTGTTCTTCCCCCTCCCTCTCTTTCTGTTTTGATGGTCTTGGCATTAAGCCAGGACAGATAATAACAACATTTGAGTAAAAGCACACCATGTAAAATTGTAAACTTACATAATAATCCTTCCAGATGGACATCACAAACATGTACACCATATTGATGCATAAAATTCAGGCCACGGTCCATCCCATTGGAATGAAAATTAATATGAGGCAATTTTGCTAATCCTCAAAGGAAAAAAAGGGGTTGCTTTTTGTATAATCTTTGCTATCATTTGCAAACAAGTGTCCTTTAAAAAAAAATAAACTAGGATGATATTCATGTCCCTTTATCAGCAAAGGGGAAAATTTGTCAGCAACGGGGCAGCCCTCAAGAGTATTGTCACTTTACTGCTTCACTTCTCTATTCCTACCTAGTGCTCTAGAGGGAACAAGACACCCTTATAATACATTGAATACAGGCAGTTCTGGGGACATGGGGCTGTGGTGAGAAGGGGGAGTTGAGAAGCTTCTGAGCACCATGGAACCATCACATATGGCCCTTCGGGTCTTCTGTTGGGTGAAATCGGTTGTTTCTGTTGTAACTGTAGGATGGAATGCAAATTCCTACCAGGTAACCAAAAATGCTGAAGCTGGCTTGGATGACCTTGCAGTGGTTTCCTGTTCACTTGTCCTTAACTGTTAAGGTCAAATTTAAATTGATAGAAAGTGGCTGTGACCTCCAGAATGTCACTCTGTTCCAACATTTGTCTTCGAAAACAATTTTAAATAGCGAATTTTAAATTGCTGTTTGAGAGTGCCTCTTTGAATAGCACAGGAAGGTGTTTTGAGGTATTTTGCACTTTTCTGCTTTGCTGTTACAGAAGCGGAAGCATGCATGTGCAAAAGTGTGCTTTGGAGCTGGCGCCTCTGAATAGCAAGCCGCCGCTTCCATAACTAGGATAGGTACTAAAGTTTGCTTCTCAGCGCACCTTTCTTGGCAACATGCACGTGGCCTCGTGTTGTGTATAGCAGTATCGCAGAGCCCTGTTGTATTGTACAGATCCAGAGGAACGCAATTTTGATTTTCCTTTTTGACTGTGGCTTGCTTGCAGGGATATCCACACGACCACTGGCAAAATCAAAAGAGCCGTGTTACAGTTCACTCCAGCAAGCTGGACGTATGTTCGCTGGTTCGATCCCAAGTCTTCGTTTCAAAGAGTGGCTGGAGTATATCTTTTCATGATTGTCTGGCAGGTAAAAAAAAAAGACCCATCAACAGCCCTGTGACATCAAAGCCGGGATATCTCGCTAGACCTCATGGCTCCATTTGGTCAGAGGAAATTTTGCTTGTTTTATTCATACATAAAAGAAAAACATATCCTAGAGCAGGGGTCCTCAACAGGGTGCCTGTGTGTGCCATCATGCCTGCCAACACCTTTCCTTAGTTTTTAGAAAATAGGTGGGGTATAATGGGGCTTTGCCCAGCAGGGCTTCTGATTGGCCATTGGGAGATCTGATAGGCTGTGCAGACTTTTTAAAAGTTACTTCAGTAGTGGCCCCCACCATAGTAAAAGGATCTTCACTGCGTTGCTGTGTGTGTATGCAAGAAAATATTTTTAAACAGCACGGCCGTTTTGAAACATATCCTGTGAAACAGAGCTTCTGCCTGAAATGTTGAAGAGTTACTATTAGAGTTATGCCTAGCCTCAGTCTCTGCCATTTTCTGGCTTTCTCTGTCTCCTGTGGCAGCCTTTTTCTGGCTGTGCCCACCACCCTGTGTCAGAATTCCAAAGGAACCTGCAGGCTTAAAAAGATTGGGGACCCCTGAACTGCAGAGTGTGCCAGGTTATGTTGTTCCAATTCTGTTTTAGTTATATGGCTGTTACAAAGTAATATTATAAATAATATGTTTTTTTAAAAAAACTTCACAGTTCAGTGATTTTAGTTATGAATGTGATAGGTAGGCATGTGGTGGGGAAGGCGGAGCTATGTAAAGTAAGTTGAAAAGATGGTCCAGACACCAGACATTTGGGTCCTCCCCCCCACCCCACACACACACACACTCTTTTTTTCATAGTGGCAAAATAAAATTAATTACTAATGAATTTGATGCTTTTTAAAATGGTACCCTCAAAGGGACTGCCTCAGCGTAATCCATTTCACTGCCTTCAAAATTAAGGTGCTTCAAAATAGAGACCTTTTATAACTCATTGGTTTACTTGGCAAATACAAAACTGGTCACTTATCAAATACAAAACTGGTCACTTATCATCTGTGGAATTCATAAGGAAAGTGCTGGAAGTAAGAATGAGTCTTGTCTGTCCTGGATATAAAGTTTTGTTACCTGACTCTTACTTTCATTTCCTCCTTAGCTAACTGAGTTGAACACATTTTTCTTGAAACACATCTTTGTTTTCCAAGCATGCCACCCTTTGAGTTGGGGTAGAATCCTCTTCATTGGAATTATCACAGCACCCACTGTGAGGTAATATTTTGCTTCGTTTTTCCCCTCGCTTGGAAACTGTATTGCCCCCTTTTGAATATAAAACAAAATTTTCAGTTTTTTAAAAAGTAAAATAGTAAGCATTAACAGAAAATGCAGATTTAAGGAGGCAAGGTAGGCACAGTCTTAACTTTAGATCACCTAACTGAAATCCCACAAAGCAAGATGTTCTATTGGCAGGATACCTCGCTTGTTTGCCTCAAATCCCCATTCTTACAGTGCAGTTCTGAGCAGAGGTAGAAGCGTGCAAGGCCACTGACGTCAATAGGCTTAGAAAGGTATAGCTCTGTTTAGGAGCTTGTTAGTTGTGTATCTCTACCTGTTTTTGCTGCATAGTCAACCTCATTTCAGTCTAGACATATGTATGGTGGTGCAGACATCTTAAACTTTGCAACTAAAATTACAGGTAGATATGTTTTCCTAGTTACTCAGGCAGGGGAGACAGGGAATATCTCTTCTGTTTTTGCTTGTCTCGTGTTGCTGGCAGCCATCCCAGAAGCATTCAAACTCTTTTAATTAGGGTTGCAGCACTTTGTTGATTGATTGGCCAAATTAATTTTTGATTGACTAGAAAATTGCTTCTTTAATCAAGCAACAGATATTTGAAATTATTTTTAATGCAAGTCCCAGAAGAGGCATTCCTTTCTACATGTAGTACGATACTGCCTCTTCTATGATGATGCCAATTGCAATATGTGAGTTTTTTTCTTCTGATTTTTCCTCCTACAGATTTATGCAGATTTAATTGACTAGCAGTGCCATTCTAAGTAGAGTTATAGTCTTCTGAGTTTATGAGGGTCCATAGGCTTAGAAGGGTGCAGCTGCTTAGAATGGCACTGTAAAATGCACACGATTAATTGACTATTTAATCAGGTGACAGCTTTAGTTTTAATTAATTGTGCTTCTTTTTCACAAAATGGGCTAAACCCAGGTTTTTTGCTGGCTGTAACCTAAATGAATAATTTCTCATTTCACTAAATAATTTTTTTGTTTCTTGTTCCAGACAATACTATGCCTACCTCACAGACACACAATGCAAGAGGGTAGGAACTCAGTGCTGGGTATTTGGGTAAGTGTTTGTTGTAGCTGAAAATGTAGGCGTCTAAACTTTTGCAGTCTGCCTCAGTGTGAATAGAATCTATGTTCCCAGAAGCTTGCAGGTGGATTCTTATCCATGCAGCAACCGAACCTGCTTGGTTTGGGGAAGCTTTCTTCATCTTGTGACTTCAGGTTATGTCCTAGGATCAAGACAGAGCTGAAATGTTCCTTCTCTGTGGAATGGTTGCTCATAATTAACCTCTGGTTCTTAATACACCTTGTAGTGGTTTAGGACACTAGTTCTTTTAAAACTGCTGAATGTTCTGTGGGGCATCAGCTGAACTTTATAAAATTCCCAGTACTTTCCCCTGTTCTATTTCTCTAACAGAAACAGGAAGACAGAAATAAACCAGGGTATAACACAGATTAGCCAACCTTTCCCCTGCCTCCCCATTTGCCCAAGTAAGGGAAGACTTGAGGTAGAGGAGAAAAAGGCCCATCCTGACTGCAACCTGACTGGAAGTTAGTCACCAACCTTCCACTTTTCTCTCCTAGCCCTTTCCTGTGGAAAAAAAAAAAGAACAATGGGCAGAGGAGAAGCAGGATGGAAGCTCTCCCCTCCCTCTGATAATGTACTCTGACTCCTATTTGTTTGTTCCAAGCATAGCCATATATGACACTTAATGTTCAGACATGACTGGGAAACTATAAATGGGACCAATGGTGGAGGTTGTTTATAAGTCTTGTGTGTGTCATATATTTAAACTGTGTGTGGCTAAAGCTCCTGTAGAATTTTGGTTTGAATAAAATATGAATTGTGCCTTTCAAAGTCATTTTGAATAATTAGAGCCAAATCTGGGGGTGACAATCTCCCCTAAATTGGCCATGGAATAAACTCAGGTTTCTCAAAGTGAAGGAAAGATTATACCTTTCCCTTTGGCATCATTTTACAGCTCCAGCAGTTATGCAATAACAATGAAGGGGCCTACAGGTGCCTAAAATGGTACCCAGATTTCTGTAGAAATATCAAACCCATCCTTAGCATATTAGACTGACCAGCCATCCTTCAAATGTTCTTTTGTGGCGCGTAATTTATCTCAGCGGTTCAAACTGTACCAGGTGTTAACGGAAGGATTTTCTATTCATGGCATAGCTTACCCTGGTCTGCATGGCTTTCTCCTTATAGCACTCTGTAATGTGTATTCTTAGGGTGGGGGCAGGGAAAAGGGATCTTGCCTTGAGGTGAATTAGATGACCTCCCAGCTTCTTGCAGGTTTCATTAGTGTTTTGAAACTGTGCATTTTTTCCTATTGTCCCACCTAGCTTAGCAGAAGAAAGGAAGCAAATCTGTGTACAATACCAAAGCATTTCAAAAGAAAGCTTCCTAATCACAAAGTGACAGAAACAGCAATATTCAGATCAGCAGTCTGTCCTTGTAGAGAAGATCAGCCTGGAGCTAATAGGCATGGAGGGATTTTCTTTACTCCTGCTTTTGGCATTTGGCAAAAATAAACAGACCAGTTGAATCACTTTACTTGGCTGTACTTAGAAACATTTTCCCTGTCATCATTTCCTCAGTGTCCGATCCATCTTCAAGGTCTCATCTTAATGGTTCTTGATGGTAGTTCCTTTCCAGGCCAAAAAAAGGCTCTTGTGAAAGAACAGGCCTCCTTTTCTGTCAGAAAGGCTTGGTGTTCTCCCCTATATTCATTAAAACTGTGTAAAAATGAGTAATTATGGGAGAATACACCAAACTGCCCATGTTTTTGCATGCATGCCTCATTGAACAGTCAAAAAATGTTCGATGTTTATTTTTGCAAGGGAAGAGTTGTAAAGTGTGCGCATGTATGCATATATACACAATTCCCTACTCTCTTGCTGACCCTCCCACCCCTTCTAAACCAAAAATCCTAACTTTTCAAGGGGATGGAAAAATGACTGGACATGGAGGCTAGCTCTAAACATGTGGTAAGTCTCCAAGAAAACCACAGTTCCCATAAATCCTGGTAGGATGTCACACTGTCCAGTCTGAGCCTATTTGCTGTGGTCAGTTACTCTCCTCTCCCTCCACCCTTTGCGAAAGTATGATTTGTGGCTTCAGGGAGGGGTGGATAGTCTACTGGATAAGGAGCGGGCATTTTGTGTGCCAGTTTGAACCTGGCCCAGTCTGAAGCGGCCTGTATCCAAACTTAATACTTTGCAAACTTTTTGAGCAGCCAGTTTGCTTTCCATCTTCCTACACTCAAGGGTTTATCAGCATCACTAGAAATGAGGATAATCACGGGCAACTCCCAGACGTTTTGGTGCCTCTGGCAATAAATTCCAGCTGTGGTCCTCTCTTAGTAGTTATTTTGGGGCACAATCCACCAGGAAGTAATCTTCCATGAGTCTTGCTGAAATGAACAGGGATCTGTGGAAGAATTCCAGGTGCGTTCAGCTTATGTTTCTGGTTTGCTTTTTTAACATGATGAAAGCCACAGTCTTGCTTGCCTAAGCCTGAAGAAAGAGAACAAGGCAAGATATGAGAATTCAGACTTTAAATAGGGGAGTGTCACCTTCCACAATCTCAGTTGATGGGGCTATCATGCCTAACATATCCCGTTCCAGCTCTTTTGATAGCTTCATAAGCCAGATGTGGAAGCACCAATAAATGTGGAGCCCTGGGCCTAAGTTTCCTTTGTCCTAACATATCCTTTCTTTCTTTTTTACTTAACATACCAAAGGGCTTTGGGGTGGGGTGTCGTGGCAGCTTGCTTCAGATTCTATGGGCTAGAACCACCCTTTTAGAATGTTTGAGTTGCCCGACTTTTTACTTCCTGGCAAAGACCATCTTGGACCTTTTGCCAGATTGCCTTCTAACAAAGAGTTGTGCCTGTCAGAGCTGATCCCAGAGGAGGCTGTGTCCCAGAAAAGGATGCCCCACAAATGGTGAAAAAGTTTGCACGCTGATGGGCCTCTGCTTGGGTGCCAGTGGCAGCTCATTTGGTCACTAGTGCTTATCGGCTGCTATGGAAGTAGTGGAGTCTGCCCACATCAGTAACCTGGGTCAAGTCATTCAGGCCATCGTGAATTGGCTGTGTCCATATACATGGCCCTTGACACATTAACAGCTGTGAAAAAAGGACCAGGCCCTCTTGGAGCTTACCCATCTAACTGTTGGTAAGATGGGGAGGGCGGAGGCAAAGCAGCAGACAGGGGAAGAATGGGAAAGGGATTTTGAGTAAGATCTACAGTTGTTCCTAAACAGCAGCGTTTGACATTTCCACAATAGTGAAGTCACCTGAGTAAAAGAACAAGCAGTGCTTGGAAGAAATAATCAGGGACCTTGCTGCTACAGATCTTAAGGGCAGGGATCCTCATTTGGATAGAAGCCAATTAAAAGCAATTCTCATTAATGCTTATAAACTAATGCAAGTGAAACTATTGATGACATTCATTCATATTTAGTATATGCTCCTTATTCTGACATCTCGGCCTCTGGTTTAGAATGCATGGAGATCAGAGGGGAGGGGCATGGGAGAAGAGGCGGTTGGAGAGGAAGACTGCTGGGGCTGGCAATGCTGCAGGCCCGACCTGCCAGGGGGCACGGCTGATGTAGACCCGAAATCTCAGCATCTTGGATGTTGTTTCTGACAAGACCTTGTGCCTCAGTGCACCCTGGGAAATGTGGTCCCAGGGTATCTGACATTGTCGTCACAGCTGTTTGTTAGAAAAAGCACCCTAGGATGTGAAATGGAGGAGAGAAATTCTTACCTGCATAAGGTCCCTCTGCCAGGCCAGGGTGCAGCAAAAGCCTGCAGACCTACATGAAGGCAGGGGGCCATAACTAAAAATGAATAAGTAACAAAATACACCCCCCAGTTCTAACTAACAAACACAAACCAGAAACAAAAAAAAAGAAATGGTTTATGCCCCTGTTTGCAGACCCTTCAATTGTATGATGTTCTCCATGTATGAAGAAAGGAGCTGGGTTTTTTTTTTTATGTGTGTGTGTAAAGTGCCGTCAAGTCGCAGCCGACTTATGGTGACCCCTTTTGGGGTTTTCATGGCAAGAGACTAACAGAAGTGGGTTGCCAGTGCCTTCCTCTGCACAGCAACCCTGGTATTCCTTGGTGGTCTCCCATCCAAATACTAACCAGGGCTGACCCTGCTTAGCTTCTGAGATCTGACGAGATCAGGCTAGCCTGGGCCAACCAGGTCAGGGCATTTTTTTTAATACCCATTGTCTTTTGGTTTAAAGAGCTCCAATTACAAATAACTGTGACCCAGAGACAGTTAATATGACATGCATCTCTTCCCTGTCTCACTGGTGTGTGTGTGTGTGTGAGAGAGAGAAACGAGCTTTCATCTGCCTGAAAGCTGCTTAGCGTCTCACAAGAAGGATTAGGTTTCCTTTCTTTAAACATAATCTCAGATCATAAGTTAAATGAATTTAGACATCCAGTGAAATCCCTCTCCTTGTAAAACAAGACTTCGAGCAGAAAGGAGAGGCTTCTAGGGAAGTGACTGCCTGGCCTGTGTGTCCTCTGTCAGTGTATAAAGTTCAACATCCTGCAGTACCAGTTCTGCACTGTGAAAAATCTGGATTTGAGGGCTGTTTTGATGGTCCCAATTAAGCTTATTTTTGCATCATTTGCTTTATTTTTTGCCTTTTTTGTACTAGTCGTGGGGAGGGGCAAGAAACTGTGCCAGGGTTCAGCCTGCAGGTGTGTGTCTGTCTGAAGTGCTGTCAAGTTGCAGAGAACTTACGGAGTTGTAGGTTTGCCAACCTCCATAAAATGTGGGGGGATAGGGAGGCCAGCAATAGATGACAAACCCTGCAGCTGCCCTCAGCCATAGGCCTGGTGGAACAATCCCGTCTTGCAGCCCCTGCGGAACTCTTTAAGGTCCCGCAGGGCCCTGATGTTATTAGGGAGAGAATTCTACCAGGCCGGGGACAGCCGCATGCTCCTGGGGCCAGGGACCACCAGCAGATTAGAATTAGCAGAACGTAGTGATCTATGGGGGGTATACCAGGAGAGGCAGTACTTGGATGGGAGACCACCAAGTAAATCCAAGGTTGTTACACAGAGGCAGTCAATGCAAATGTCCTTTGTTCATCTCTTGCCACGAACACCCTTAAGTTGGCTGTTGAGTTGACTGTGCTTTCCACCACCACTGAGCCCTCCTCCCTTCCTCTTCACCAGGAAGCAGCTTGGGAACTAGTCATGATGCACACCTATTCTCTCCAGGATCAGAGGAGCATGCCGAATATATTAGGTGCTGTGGAACACAGGCAGGATGGTGCTGCTGCAGTTGTCTTGTTTGTGGGCTTCCTGGAGGCCCCTGGTTGGCCGCTGTGTGAACAGACTGCTGGACTTGATGGGCCTTGGTCTGATCCAGCATGGCTTTTCTTATGGAAAGATGGCAAACCCACCGAGCTGGTTTGAACTGATGGAGCTGCTTTTTACTGAGTCAGGTCCATCTAACTTGGTGCTCTTTACTGTGACTCAGTTCGAGCAATGTTTCTTCTGTTCTTCCCTCCAGGGCAATCGGTTTCCTTGAAGCAATTGTCTGCATCAAGTTTGGTCAAGACCTCTTCTCTAAAACACAAATATTATATGTTATATTTTGGCTCATCTGTGTGGTAAGTTGCACTTCACTTTGTAAATGGTGATGTTCTTCATCTCAGCTGCAAAACCGATCAAGCGTTGCTGTGTCTACTTCTGTGGAGTTGCAGTGTCCTGGTGTTTGTTGCTCTGTGTGTCCCCACAGAAAGAAACAAGATTGGTGGTGGGGGGGGGAAATACCAGAATCAGGACCTTTTTGGTAATGGCACCAGGATTGCCTTCCCAAAGAGGCTTGCCTGACACTAATTAGGAACTATTTCAGCACCAACCAAAGATGTTTTTATTTCTCCAAGTTTTTTGAGAGAGCTCCCCTCCTTGTGGAGCTTTATTATTTGGCCTGCTTTTATTGGTGGTGTTTTTGTTGTTTTTTAAAGGAGACTTTTTACTTATTTACAATATTTATTATTTTTCTTCCTGGAGGGACACAAAGCAGCTTACAACAATTTTTAAAATTCAAAATTTA
The DNA here is from genome assembly GCF_029931775.1 of Euleptes europaea. Classification (NCBI taxonomy): domain Eukaryota; kingdom Metazoa; phylum Chordata; class Lepidosauria; order Squamata; family Sphaerodactylidae; genus Euleptes; species Euleptes europaea. The sequence goes on along the minus strand of NC_079319.1, from coordinate 26,651,586 downwards.
CTATGTATTTCCTGATTGATGCTTTTAGAAGTTTATTCATTATTTTAATATTGTTAATTTGAGGCTGTTTTATTAGTTTTATCTGCTATTGCTGATTTTGTCTTTTATTGTGATGTCTGCTTGTTTATATTGTATGAGCTGCCTCCAAGATGCCAGTATAGAGAGATGTGTTTTAAACAAATAAGCCATGTATCAATAGCTAGATCTACCAGGGCAGCTGCTGGCTACCTCTAGCATAATGTGATTTGTGTGGAAAGTACACTGGGGCACATGTTTATGACTTGGTTCAGTGGAGATTCCTCTAGATTGAAACCCACTGAAATTAAATGGTTACTGGACTGAAATTAAATGGTTACTGCATGAGTCCACTTGCTGTGCTCCTGCGCATCCTCTTTCACTGGAGGGCTAACAGGAAGTTCTGTTTGATTGCACTTCAAAATGGGCACAAGTTCAGGAACTTGGGCTGCGTAAATGCTGCCATACTGTTGGAGATCAGAGGAACTGGGAGCAAGTTTCTTGCAAAGCAGAAGAACAGTCATGAGCTCTGGCAGCAAGGGCAGTTAGTCTAGACTAGTTCATAGCATGCAGAGTGACTTTGTTATGTGAAGCAGCATTGTGAGATGTCTTTCTTCATCATTCTTCAAATGCACATGGTGCGGTTTGTAAGAAGCCAAAGTGTCCTGGAGGTGTGGCTTGCCATAACACTAGCTCTTTTGAGCACAATGGACTCTAGTCGAACGCAGATGAACATCGGTCTGTACTTTGCTGCCCTGAGGCCAGCTGGATCCCCATAGGCAGTGCCATCCAATCCCGAGTCCGCTGTAAGCATTGATCATTGCTAGGCTCACACATCTAAAAGTGCGAGGTCAGTAGCATAGTACTGGGGGTTCAAAACATGTTATCAAGAAACCCAAAGGCATGAATAGTGTCAGTATGTCACTAGCAAACTGTATGTGAATAACGGCCTATCGATAAGCATGGAAGGACTCCCTGATCTCCTGTTACTCTTTATCTAAATGACTGGGGTCTAATCTACATTGCAAGGAAGACTAGGAATGTCCATCAGAATGCTGTTAGTTCTTTGTGGGAAGCCATGTCGGTGAAAATGATGTAGAAAAGGGGCTAATTTTTTTTGTTCTGGTTACATCATAGTAACAAAAATTTTAGCCTGCAGTTTTCTAAAATCTGCACTCAGGTTTTTGCTGTCTTGTGGGGCTTTTCACCTCTCCTTTTCCTTCCCCCCCCCCCAATGTTACAGGCTATTACTACTTTCCTGTGTTTATATGGAATGGTTTGGTACGCAGACCGCTATGGACAGCGAGAAAAGGTATGTTTAGCGGGAAACGCAGCCCTTGATAGGAAGCAGCTTTTGGGGTTGCAGATCACATACAGTTTACCCAGAAAAGTTACAAGAATTGTTGACAAAGTATTGTGGAGGTTAAGGTAGACGTGCATATGGTGGTGTCATTTCAAATTCCCATAGCAGGAAGTGTGTTGAACGAGTGAATTGGTCAGAAATGTAAGTGCTCCTGAGCTAAAATCACCTGAAAACCACAGGAGGAGGGCATTGCCTTCCCCAGCCCTTCCTAAATGGTGCCCCTGCTTGCCTGTTCATGTACCAGGCTAAATCCTGCCTTACGTCTTCATGCAAGAATGTGGATATTCGGCTGCAATCCTGAGAACACTTCCCTGGGAATAGGCACTACTGAATAAAATGGGACTTACTTTTGAATAGATGCTCTTAGGGTTGCTCCCTATGCCGCCAAAAGAGAGCCAGCGTGGTGTAGTGGTTTGGAGCGGCGGACTCTGATCTGGAGAACCGGGTTTGATTCCCCATTCCTACACACATGAAGCCAGCTAGTTGACCTTGGGCTAGTCACACTCTTTCAGCCTCACCTACCTCACAGGGTGTCTGGTGTGGGGAGGGGAGGGGAAGGGAGGGTGATTGTAAGCCGGTTTCATTCTTCCTTAAGTGGTAGAGAAAGTCAGCATATAAAAACCTTCAAAAATCACGGAGACCCCCTTTCTATCATGTGCCGGTAGTCACAGGATTGAGCATAATGCGTATGGTCAAAAAAAGTGGTTGATGCACCCATCCTTTCTGTGACAAGCAGAACAATCAGTTAGGCCCAACTCCTTCTGTGTTATGTAGGCAACAACTATTATTCATTCCAGTTTTGCAAAGTATAGCTAGGAAGCCATTACCGTCACCATACCTGGTTAGAAAGGCATGCTGGTATCCAAACATTGGAGAAAGGTTTGAGTTACACTGTGGAATAGAGGGAACTGAATCAGCCTTGCTGTCTGTCTGGTTCCTTGTCCTCTCTGCTACTGAACCCGCATGGAGTAGGGTATTCACTCAGTTATCTCAGCAATTATAAACTTACATGTTTGATAGGGCCTGGATATGAAACGTACTAATCGCAAAGTCACTGATGGCCATCTTTGTTTTCACAGACTTTGTCGGAAAGCGAGGACAGTTTGTACATCCCTGATGCTTCCTGGCTAAACTCTAAGTTCTCTAGAGGTACTGGCGCCTCATATGGTACATTCTGTCCCTTTTTGTCAATAGCGCTCATATGCTTTTAGTTGCTCATTTGAAACTTTCAGTGAAGAATCCTTCCTGTAACATTATAATACTGACAGGCTACCATCTGTGGTGAATGTGGTCTTGGATTCTGCCCCCCACCTTGGTTGTTTCTTCAGCAGCATTCCCAGCTGAATTGTTCTTATCTTCCATCCCAATTGCCCAGATATGTCCCTCTTGACCTTAATACACAACAACGTAGGTATGTTTTGAGGCCTCTGGACGACAGTGGCAGCCCTCAGGACGCAGTGCCGCAACTGCTCCGCTGTCAAGTATGGAAAATGTTGCAGATGCTGCTGGCAGGATGGTGCCCAGTGGCCCCCTTGAGCAATTTTCCCTTGAGCGTGCCTGTGAGGGTGATTGAATGTCCTTGTGTGTTTAATGTAGCAACATGGCCCAAGTGATGGAGAACAGCCTCTCAAATCAAATCAAATTTATTAATGCGGTCAACTGACCAGTCACATGCCAACACCTCAAAATGTCCAGACTCAATAGTTTTGCACCGCAGAATCACAGACAAATAAAGGTGTAAGATCAATAAAAACAACCCCTGGTTAAAATTATCACCTTAAAATTTAAAAATTGTAAAATATTTTAATGATCACTCTCTAATAAAGTTCTGCGTATTTTAATAGCAGCAGCGCAGAACTTGGCAGTTTGGAGCATAAGATGAGAATCGAGGATAGCCTCTCCTTCCTCCCGGTTGCCCTTGGTCAGGGTCCCCAACCTTGTTGAACCTGTGGGCACCTTTGGAATTTTGAAAACAGGTAGTTGACACCACAACAGAATCACTGCGGTGGGAGAGGCGAGAGCAATCCCAAAATGGCTGCCATGGGCATGAGTTCCACTCACAAAATGTTGGGAGATTCTACAAAATGTTAAGAGGTTCCAAGCCAAGCATCCTACGATTTGGGAGAGGGGAGCTATCTCTAAATGGGTGCGCCAAAGGGGATGTCTCCTAGGTTCTTCCAGAGCACCTCCTTGTCCAGTGAAGTGGAGAAAAGCCATGACTGGATGATTTGTTTTGGGGGTGAAATGCTTTGAGGAAGAAGTCAGTGGGAACCAGGAATCAATTGTCAGGTGCCGTGGTATCCATGAGCACCACACTGGGGAATATTGTCCTGAAAAATGTGCCTGGTTTGTCTCAAATCAAGTTCCCTGTCGGTCTGAAGAAGTTACAATAAAAAATCCTGACACCAAAATCTGTTTCTAGCTGCCTGTCATCCTCCTCCCAGTCTAACTGCTGGTTTTCCTGTCGTTAGGACTCTAATCCTATTGGCTCATTCAGCTATGAATACATTATAGCTAAGGCCAAAGCTAAGAGAAGTTTAACTCTCTCCTTCTGCAGTCCTTTTCTCATTCTTCATACTCTCCTGCACATGTTCCCAGTTAGCATACTTTTCAATTTGGGAGTTTAGTGAAATCTATTCCCTCTATCAAGATTTTCATGTCGAAACCTTTCTTACAGAGACCCACTGTAGTCTCTCCTTGGTTGCATTTTAGTGACCAGTGTGTCTGCATGCTAACTCTTTATTAAGGAAAAGAGTGATAAATATTTGAGAAGACTAATCATTATTACATTGCAATTAACAAGTTGCCATAATGGGGGGTGGGGGAGGAAATAAGATGGTAGTTAAACCACTAGGTGGCATACTGGTTTCAAGCAAATTGTATCAAAATGTATTATCAGACCCAACTGTTGTATTTTTTAAAAGCAAAAGATCCTTTTAAATACCTAATTCCACGTCCACTTGCTAGGAATGGAAGACAGTCCACCTAAACACTCTGGCAACAGTGAGGGCCATTCGTCTAGGAGGAGGAATCGCCATTCGAGAACAAAAGTGACCAATGGGATTGGCAAGAGATAGAACAGCAGTTTCCAGATTTGTTCCGGAAGTGTGCCTGAGAGCAAAGAAAACTAAACCGGGCCTGGTTCTGAATTCCCTGCTTGAAGGTTGACAAGAGAAGAGGAAGAGATGGAAGGGGATGACATCTTTAGCAACCAGAGGCCTAGAACTTTGTTTAAGATGGAGCTCACCTGTGTATTGCAGACCATTAGCTGCCATTCACTGGATTAAATTTAACCTCTTCTGCACTTGACACTCCAAACAGATGTAAGACGAAAAAACAGTTGCTTGCTCTCGAAGGGTTTGTGTGCTATTCTTTGTTACGGTCATGCAAATGCCTTCTTTGAAAGCCCTTCTTTAGTTGAAGATGATAACACAAAAGCAGCCCCTGGGGTTGGCTCAGTTGCTTTTGTGGTGGGTTCTCAAAAACTTTGTTTTGCATCTTCTTTTATTATTGTTGTTGTTGTTGAACAGGATGTTTTGGTTGAAAGCCCATGTTCTCAGTCAGTCAGCTGAACCTTTCTGCATTTAGCTTAAAAAAAACAATCAGCAAGGTGTCATAAAGTATTAGAGCATGTGCCGGTGGTTTTATACAGTTAACGGTACCTTTTCTAATGCTAACAAATGTTCGTCATGTTCGTTCCCATCTCAGATACTCGTGAAATTCTATTGCACAATTAAGAGAAGGGTCTGCCCTCCCAGAGATGTATATGTAGCTTCATTTGCCCTTATGGATACTCCTTAAAAAAAAAAATTTGCCGGCATCTCCAGTGTTTCCTGTATCATCTCTTCAGCTTCACCATGCCTTTCAGACAGATTCCTCTTAAGAGGCCAACAGCAACAAAATGATCCCCGTTTTAAAGGAACGGTTGTGCTTAAGCCTAAGAAGATGGCTTATCTGGCAAAGTGCTACAAGCCTCTCTTTGTTTTTGTTTTTTAAAAACATATCATTTATACAAACTCACTCTGCCTATTCTTGGCTAGTTTATAGGGTCAGTTTTACAGTACTGTCTGCATTTCTTTAAAAAGAATGATCAAACGGTATTTCATTATCAAGTTCACCAAACTGAGTAATTCCGAAGAAGACAAGGACGATAATAATTTAAACCATGTATGTTATTTCGCTCTTAAGTTATCAGAGCGAAGACCTTCTTTGGCATAGATTCTTTCCCCCACACCTAGCCGGTGTGTCTGTCTGGCAGTTGTGTTGTGGGGTTGTGACAAAGGCAGCAGGTTAGGTAGGACTCCATATCCATACAGTAAATATAATGGCTCTTCAGCTGAGAAATGCCACTGGGTATGATTTGCTGCCAGATATGTACCAGACAATAATAAAATATTGTGAAAGTCCACAGGTAAATAGAGAGGCCATGGTAATCCATGTCTCCGCACGTGCCACAGGGGATCAGCTTTTGGAATGCACTCTTTGCAGCTACTAATTGGTGTTTTTCATTTGTCACCAGTGTGCAAGTGCTTGCATCGAAAGCTGCTACATCTGTATTCTATTGGCTGCATCTGTGCTAAATGTTACATGGGAGAAAATACGTATCTTGGAGATTTTTTCCCACAACACACATTGGTTTCTTCTGTATATTCTTGAAGTTGTATATTGTTATCTCTTGGTGTTCTTCGCATGTTAAAGCACTCTTGAATGTATTTATTTTAACTCTCGATTCCCTTATGGGTCATTTGCTACTAGAGAAACCAGTGGCTTGAATCCAGAGATCAATACGAATTTTTGCAGTGTTCCCCACCCCCTAGCAGTCCCTTTCAATCTCTGGGAAGATGATTTCTTGGGGGTCACAGGACTTGCATGGACAGATTGCTGTGTTGGGCTGGGAGGGGGCTGCTGTGAGAAGGATGTTGCGGGCCCAAAATCATCCCTCTTCCATCAGCAGAGCTTTACTTGTTGAAGAGGGAGAAAAAAAGGGACTGCAGGAGGGAGTGGAAAATGTCAGGAACTTAACAGCTTACAGATTGATGGATCCAAGACACAGTAATTTTTCTGTTTATTCAAGACCAAAGTCAGAATCTGTTGATATCCTTGTGAACATTTCATACTGTTCACTTTAGTGTTATCATCACCTACATTCCCTAAAGAGCTTATTTGCAAAGCCTGCGACATGCTGAATTCCAGCTCTGCTGTCGAGTGAATAGTAAATATCTCACTTGATTCATTAGAGATGGAGACCCAAGTATATACATAGCAGTTTCATATGCAAAAGCTACATTTGTCAATAAAAAGTAGTGTTTATATCATACACAGAATGTACATGCAGACCTTTAAAAATAAAAACAGAAATTGCTGTTGCTATTTATGGTGGTTGGGTTACAAAGGGGTGTGTGTGTTTGTGTGATTATATATCCAGAGAGAGAGAATGCTTCCCTCTTCCAACAGCAATGAAAAACCACCTCCAGGGTTACTGTCAGCAATACATAGATATGCCTACATGCGTGCAGAAGTGCGCTTTGTGTGCCCTTTGACATCTTTAGATGCGATCCTATGCACACTGTTTCCTTTAAAGGAGTTATAAAAGACAATCTTGCATGGTTAAAAGATTTTAAAAAATGCTTTCTTAATCTCCCTAGAAGAGTAAAGATGGTACCTGCCCATGATACGCTACCCATGCTCATCTTTCCCTTGCTTGTTTAATTGTAAATTATGTAAAATATTCAGATATTGTGTGGGAAAAATTGCTTTTTCTGTGCTGAAATCAGTTAATTCTTGTGACAAAAGACATACTCATTTCATACGATGTCTTCTGAATGGTGTTTATGTTCTGTGTATTTCCCTGGAAGTGAGACCTGGACCAATAGAAACTGGGAAGAGGAGCTTTGATCAGGTCTAGAAATATGATGTGGTTAGACTTGAGAGATGTATCCCGCAACTGGTGAATTCCACATGTGAGCTCTACCTCTCTCACACTTGGATTGAATTCTGGACGGTATTATTTTCTACCATTTAAGAGGCTTTCCCCCCTATTCTTTTCATGTCCCTCCATCCTACCTTTTACAGTTGTCCTAACTGACTACACTCCAGGTTACATATGTGTGTGTGTGTGTCTGTTTTTTTAAAGAACCATTTACAATGTGCTTACTGAAGAAGAGGTTAACTTTGGTTCCTCTGGAGATTGTGCTGTATGAGCAGTCATTGATGGGGGGCCGAAACAGTGAACAACAGCAACAGGTTAGAACACTGCAAAATAGCTCTGATGAAAAGAGGCATTTTTTTAAGGCCCAGAGAGGGTCAAATGAGAAGGGAGCACCCTAGCCGCCGAAAACAAAGTTATTGCCAGCTTACCAGTATTAAAACAGTGTGGAACACCGCTATGTATAAAATGCAGTATCTAATCAATACATTGGGAGTTTGGTTTCAGCTCTGCTTCTGGCTACTCACCTGTGAAAAATAAAATCCTGAATGCCTAAGAATAATTTGGTGTCGTTCTTTGTTTTTTTAAAAAAAAACTTCAGTGTACATTGGGTTCCAATGACACTGAGACTAAAAATGGTGACCAGGATTGAGACTCTAAGTCTGTAACAGCATTTTAGCTTTCAATCTAGCCATTGATGCTAAAAAAAACCTTTAAGGCACACTGAATGCTAACAGGCTAATAGAGGTAATGTGTTCAGATACACACTAGTACATTGGGAATGCCCTGACCTGGAGGCTCTGGTTAGCCAGATCTCAGAAGCTAAGCAGGGTTGGGCCTGGTTACCGTAGTACTTGGATGGGAGACCACTAAGGAAGTCCAGGATTGCCACGCAGAGGCAGGCAATGGCAAACTACCGCTGTTAGTCTCTTGCATTGATAACCCTATGGGGTCACCGTCAGTTTGCACTTTCAGCACCTCATTGAGAGCAGAATTGAGCATGCTGGTCCTGCCTGAGAACAGGTGTGCTGACTCTGCTCTACAGTGTGAGATCTGAGCACACATTGATTCTGCCTCAACGATCTGTGACAGTGCAGTTCCAACATTCTTGATCACACATATACAAAGGGGCTGGAATATTTGTGTTTCATGCTAAAGGCATCCACTCCTCTCTCAGAATATCCCTGCTTAACATCGGTCAAAGAGGGACAGGCATGGAAGCAGAGTCGAAGAAGCAAGAGTTGGTTTTTACACGCCGACTTTCTCTACCACTTAAGGGAGAATCAAACCGGCTTACAATCAACTGCCCCTTCCTACAACAGACACCCTGTGAGGTAGGTGGGGATGAGAGAGCTCTAACAGAGTTGTAACTAGCCCAAGGTCACCCGGCTGGTATCATGTGGAAGACTAGGGAAACCAACTGGGTTCACCACATTAGCATCCGCCACTCATGAAAGAGTGGGAAATCAAACCTGGTTCTCAAGATTAAAGTTCACCTCTCAAAACCACTGCTCTTAACCACTACACCACACTGGCTTGTTCTCCATGAAAGTGCTGGCATGGCTTCCAGGAGAAAGGAGGCACAAACCTTTCTATTCCATCCTCTTCTGCCAGCCTTCAATGCTGCCATTTGCTACTGTGATGTTCCCTTTTACTCGAAGGTCAGGATTAGGGTATTAATTCAGTTTTCTGCTCCCAGGTTCATATAACAGAGTCGAGTGTGCTTAAAACAACATTCATGTATTAACAAAGAGATACAGGGATAGGAGCAACTGGTCTTGGAACGAGGGGGCTCATGTAGTTTGCATTTCTAGCTAACAAACAGAACTAACTAAGCAGGGACTCCATTCCCCATGAGACTACATCAACTCACACAAATTTTGGGGTGGTGGTGGGTATACATTGTAATGTATACAACAATTATACCACTGCTCCAACAATTATATCACTGCTGATTTTACAATCAGGCTTTTGCCCAACAGCTGCAATAGTTCTAGAAAGGAACATCATTTTTATATAGGATGAGAGCCCTCCCTAAGTTACTGAACCACTTGTTTATGTATTTATTAGACTTATAGCCTGCCCTCCCCAGCAAGCCGGCTCAGGGCGGGTAACATTTTAAAAATACAACAATATACAATATAAATATACAGTAAAATCCATAATAAAACCCATCAATAAAATTCTAAAAGCCTAACATGATGGCGCACAAGTCTAAAAGCTGTAGGGGCCGTACAGGTGGCAACCCTTTGCTTTTTGTTGTTCCCACTAAGGGGAAAAGGGGGGGGCAACAGATGGTATAGATAATATGAGCAAATATAGGAGATAATATGAACAAATATAGGTGACTGTCCTCAATTGTAGGCCTGGTGGAAATGCTCTGTCTTGCAGGCCCTGCGGAAAACTTTCAGATCCCGCAGAGCCCTGATGTCACCAGGCAGAGCTTTCCACCAATTTCCTCCAATTGAGGACAGTCATCCTCTTGTCGAGGACAGCTGCACACTCTTAGGGCCAGGGACCACCAGTAAATTTTTGTCGGACGATCTTAGTGTCCTTTGGGGGGGTATACCAGGAGAGGCGGGCCCCAAGATACTAATGCGACTGAGGGAAGCACTGTGCATCAAAACACCAATCAGGATGGCAATTACGATACCAGCATGAACTAAATGTTTGAATTGAATGGCATGTAGGCACATCATTCCTCTTCCTAGTGACAGCCGGGGTGCTGTAGTGGAAAAGAGGGTTGGACTAGTATCTGGGAGACCCAGGTTTGAATCTCCGCTGGTGCCATGGAAGCTTGCTGGGTGACTTTGGGCCGCTCATACTCTCTCAGCCTAACCTACCTCGCAGGGTTATTGTGAGGGGGAAATGGAGGAGTATGGTGTAATCCGCTTTGGGTCCCCGCTGGGGAGAAAGGCAGGGTACAAATGAAGTAAACAAAATAAAAAATAAAGTTCCCATACCTTTTGCCAACCTCAGGCAATGGTAACATAACGGCGGCAAATGGAAATTGATACTGATTCCAGAGCATTGGTGTTACTGTGATGTTGCTACAGGATCATATGAATCTACCTTATACTGGGATTGCCCAAGGTCAGTATTGTCTACACTGACTGGTAGCAGATCTCCAAGGGTTTAAGCGGTTCACATTACTGATTATCTGATCCTTTAACGAGTGGAGATGTTAGGAATTGAACCTGGGAGCTTCTGCATGCAAACCAGGTGCTCTACCACTGAGCCATGGCCCCTCCACAGAATTTTTTTTTTTGTCAGATTTGTTCAGGTCTGGAAGTCAGAGAAAAATTCATTTGGATTAATTACCCTTCTGAGCTTAATAAGAAACATGTTTTTACTGATTAGTTATGTTCTGAATGCCCATTCCCAGTATTAACAGGCATTACCTAATGCAGATTTCTACTTATCAACAAGAAATTATGGCTCCTTCTTGGATCTGGTGGAGTACAGTAGATGGACTCCCAATTTTAGATGGTTCCAGTGGTGCTTTTGATCTGGCCTTCTGCTACAGATGAGGGCATTTACCTGGGTCTCTTATTCTTTACCTTAAGCACCCAGCTCAAGGTATATGTGCCTTTCAAATTGGGATGTGAATTCAATAGGATTTACAATATAAATTCTAAATTTCCTCACCATCGACAACACTTTGCATCTCCTCCAAAACTGCAGCTATCTAAAGTGGTCGTTCACTTGTTCATTCAAGACTCTCCTGCATAGTTTGATATTGAATTAGAGCTGTGTGGAGAGTTCTGATTTTCATGTTGGCATTTGCATGTTTGATGAGGGAGAACCTTTCAAAAGCGAAGGAAATGCCATGAAAATTAAAAACATTGCTCTGCTTTTTGTTCAAGTTCTGGGTACTGACCACACCTTCAACCAAGATATTGTAAGGGTCTGTAAGCTTTTGCTTTGTGTGCTCCCCCCCTGGGCTCATAAAAGCAGTCCAGGCCTTTTGCCTTTCTTTGGTTCAGGCGCTGCGTCCAGCAGGCCCCAGGTTGGAATGTCTCTTCCCACCATCCACCTCCCTTGCTCTCTCCGACTCCCTCCCACCAGCTATGGCCTTGGTGTGTAGATAGCAATAACGAGCTTCCTGAGATCTTTGATGTTCCTGTACCATGCACAATTATCTCGTAGATTCCCATAACATGTATTTGACATCTGCTTCCCTGTAGGGGTTATAATTCTGTCTTTGTGAAATTGCTAGCACTTGCAACTTTGCCATTGTAGGGCCTATACTAACCTGAAGCTTCCAATAAAGTTCCTTGTTTCTGCATGACCGTCTGAGCAAGTGATTTTATGGAGTTTGCACAGGGAGGTTGGGAACCCTCACATTAAGTTGCAAGTCATCTGCCTCGTTGTCCTGCTCCTGTACCTTTCTTGGACAGCTATGGCAGGCAACGGGGATGACAACGACAAGAAGGACAGCACCGTACCCAAGCAGCCCGATCCGGCCCCTTCAGAAGGAAAGTCAACTGGGAAGACGCCCAGTGGAGCTGACTCGGGATCGGGCCTGGGTACAAAGCCCAAGTCCACCCGCTTGAATACCTGGCTGGAGTCTCCCCGGGGTTGGTCGCTCCCGCAGAGCGACGCGCGGTCACGACGGACTGCGGTTCACGGGTTGGGGTTCGAGGACGATCCCGCCCGAAAAGAAGCCCTGCTGCTTCACCAGATGGATGAGGAGCGGCAGCGCTGGCAGGAGGAGCGCCAGGAATTACTGGACCGGATGGATGCCATGAACGCGGTGATTCTGGACATGGCTCAAGCCATGGACGACCTGAAGGTTCCGACGCCACCCGTGGCTCCGGCGGAAGGAGGGCAGCAACCAGCCCCACCTGTGGCTCCCGCACCTCCCATCCGTCCCGCTCCACCGGCCCGCCGAGACCTGAAGATCACGTATGACGGGTCGAGTGACCACCTGACGTTTTTTATGGTACAAGTGGACATTTTTATGCGGGAACAGGCCCGGACCTTTACCTCGGAAGAATCCCGGGTCCAATACGTGGCGTCTCTTCTACAGGGTGAGGCGGCCGCCTGGATGGTACTGCAGTATGAGCTCCGCTCCCCGGTCTTGCAAAGTCTTGATGACTTCATGATCGCCCTTCGACACCGTTTCGAGGACCCGCATTTGGGTGAGCGAGCAAAAACCGCCTTGCTACAACTGCGTCAAGGGACTAAGTCGGTCACGCAGTATGCAAGCGAATTTCAGTCGCTCTCGAGTAAAATTTTGGACTGGAGTGAAGCTACCAGGGTGCAGTATTTCCGCGAAGGTTTGAACCCGGAATTGCAACACTGGGCTTTCATGCAAGGTAACCCTCCCGATGTTGAAGGGTGGGTTCGTCACGCCGCTGACATCGAGAACCGAAAGCAGCTGCTGCTCCTGTCCCGACAACGCACCGGACGGGAGACCAAGACCCGTGGAGACAGGCCCGGCGGTCCGAAGGACTCTCGTCCCCCCTCGGGGGGAGGACCATCCGTGACCGAACGCCGCAAACACTTTGAGAGCGGGGCCTGTCTCGTTTGCGGGGGAAGAGGACACTTTGCCTCTCAATGCCCTTCCCGACCCGGACGTCCGGGACCGTCTCGTCCGGCAATGACCGAACTTGAGAAGCCCCCTCCCGAGGGGCAACCTCGCCACCGGAGCGGCGCACCGAGCCGACGGGGCGCACCCTCGGCATTGCACGCACGCACTGAGGTCGAAGCCTCGGGCACTTCTGGCCCATCGGGGCCACGGATTACAAATGAAACCTTTGGGGACTTCCTGTGAAGATGCCGACCCAGCGCCATGTCTTCTGAGTTCGCTCGGAAGAACCGAGAGGTGTTTTAAATCGGGGCTCTCTTCAAAAGCCCCGTCTCCGATCCTAAACAGGGGATTGGAATGCAGGTAACTTCCTGCTGCCAAGAAGAGCGGTTTTGACTCCCAACCTCCCCCCTCCTGCAGAGGGGGAGAGATGGTTTGAGTCCCGCCGGCTGAGGAGGATTTCATCGCCATAAAACACCTCGAGGAACAGAAGCTGTGGTCCCCTTCACATTACACCAATAAATTTTACAAGCAAATGAAAGAGAAACCCCGTCTTTCAAGCTCCATGTAAGTTACTAGAATTCCTTTTGCTTACTACCAAGGATTTGAACAACTGGAATTGTTTAAAATCCAACTAAGACTTTACATCCCACCACCCAGACTTTTAAATGAACATCCTGCTAAAAAGTCTGTTTAAAACAATATAAATTCAATTAGCAGGCAAACAAAAACAACCTGGAAGATTTGAGTGGCATCGATAGCTTCCAATCGACAGCTGTAGTGCGAAGGGGAGGAGGAATATTCTTAGCTTTCGTTTTCCCCGTCTGGAAGAGTCCTCCAGGAAGAGACTTCTCTAGGACTTGGAAATCAAAGAGGAGGGCCGTGCCGGTGTGCCTCGCTCTGTGCAACATCAAAATACATCCTATTCCCTGTATCAGAGTGTCACGGAAGGCTTACATCCTTGCATCTTCCAGTTCTGCCTAGAAACAGTACTAAAGCTAACAGATTCTTTCTACAACTTTACTGAATTGGACTGCCTGCTTACATTTATCTCTGGTCGGGGAAAAGGAGAAAGCCACAGACAACTATGGAAATAAACTATCAGAAGATACAGGAAATGCTGGCTGAGCAAAATGAATTGATAAATGGACTAGTTAAGAAAAAGTTTGAACAGGTCTCCAAGCAACAAGAGCAATCAGTTGCACAAATGACTTTAATCATTACTCAACAGTTTGCTGATGTTATAAATGAGATTAAGGAAATAAAAACCCAAGTTTCACAAATGAAAGACAGTATGAATAAGATGCAACTTTCAATTAACAACAACACGGATGATGTCAACAGGCTTAAGAAAGACATGAATTCCCAGGCACAACTAATTGATGCTATACAATTTCAAGAACAGCAAATAAAAGATCAACTTGCTATTTTGGATTTACAGCAAAGAGAATATAATCTACGCATACGCAATTATCCGGAACGACTGGGGGCTACCAGAGATGACATCATTAAATCATTGGCTGAAATATTCCATCTAAATGCACAAGAATTGAATGCAGCAATAAATAAGATATATAGAATTCCTTTATCAACACGGGTGCAAGCAAAAGCCAGAGAAATTTTGATCTCTTTCTTTGACATCAGGATGAAAAATATTATCATAAAATTTCAACTGGAGAATCAACTGAGATTTGATAATATACCACTGATAATTCTCAAAGATATTCCACGTCACCTGATGGAAAAGAGAGCTGTATACAAAGATTTTACTGAATTACTCAGAAACAAAGGAATAAAATATACCTGGTTGCTACCACAAGGTCTTACCTTTACCTATAAACAAACTAAACATGCGATTAACTCATTGGCAGACGTGGAAATTTTTTTGACAAGAAACAGTGAGCTATCAACTCATGTTCTTGGAAAACAGGAGGAAGATTCTATAGCTCATGAAACACAGGGTATCGACTGTTCCAGAAAGGAGACTACTTCGAGCAAAAAAGTGATGGGCGATAGAAACTCCCGACAGAAGAAAAAGAATAAGAAGAAAGGCTGAGAAAGCAGGAAGAACATAAATTTGATTTTCAACATGGGAAAGGTGGGGGGTAGAGGGAAAATACTATAATCATTATCTTTGTACAAGATTGTATATCTTTTTTTTAATCCTCTTTTTTCGCTTTTCTTTTTAGATTAACACATGCATTTTGAGATGAATGTATGGAGGGAAGTGAGATTTCTCTTATTTTTCTTTTATTCTTTCTTTTCTTCTTCTCTTTTTCTCTCCTTGGTATAAATAATATTGAATATATTGGATAAGGGGAAACTACAATATGAAATAGGGTGACTTATAAATGAATTAGAATGCATGGATGCAAAGGAGATTTTAGATATTTTAGAGAGGGAGGAAGACGGTGGGGAAGTCAATTATTTTTTATTGTATTTTGAAGACATACATCTAATAATTCTATGAATTTTTAATGGTTATTTCTATTGATATAGAGGATGTATGTCTAAATATAATGTTGGTTATTATTGAAAAAATAATAAAAATATATTTAAAAAAAACAAATGAAACCTTTGACTCATCGGAGTCACGGATTACAAATACCGTGTCTGCTTCCTCCAGCGAGGAGGAGGACTGGGACATGCCGGCAAAAAACGCTGTCGGTCTGCTGTAAAGGGGTCTCCTCAGCAGACCGCTCCGAAAGTTGTGCAAGGAGCTCCACTGATGGTAAGCGCTCAGGAAGACAATGTGTATGTAAAGGTCAATCTCTCGTTGCCAAAAGGGCCCATGTTAGAATTTACGGCCCTAGTTGACTCAGGTTGTGCCCGCACCCTGATAAGCGAAGAGACTGCCCGACAATTGCGAGTTAAGCGAAAGCGGCTACCTGAACCCATCCGCTTTTCCCAGATGGATGGCAGTGACTTTAAAAAGGGGCCTGTTACTCACCGCACCGCCGCGGTCGTCATGGCCGTAGGGGAGCATTGGGAACGGCTTTATTTTACTATCGCTCCCATTGCCGCGCCCGTTGTTTTAGGGATGAACTGGTTGCTGGGGCACAATCCTTCCATAGACTGGATCGAGCGGACGCTCACCTTTCCCCGCAACCTGTGTGAATTCCATGATAAAGACCGAGTGCTTAAAACTCCCGCAGCCGCCCTCGTGGGGGCCCCTTCTATCAAAGCTTCCCTGCCCCAGCTCCCCAGCGAATATTCCCAGTTTGCCGATGTGTTTGACGTGCGGGAATGCGATGAATTGCCCCCCCACCGGGAGATGGACTGTGCTATTGAAATAGTGGGGGATGGCAAATTATCCAAAGGGAAGGTCTACCCCATGAGTCCTAATGAAAAGGCGGTGTTGCGAGAATATTTGGACACCAATTTAGCGCGGGGCTTTATCCGCCCGTCAAAGGCACCATACTTGGCCCCCGCCTTCTTTGTCAAGAAAAAGACGGGAGACTTAAGACTGTGTATTTTTCTGACGTTGCCATGGGGGGGCCCCCTCTTGCAACGGGACGAGAACGGTCAGCTGAAACCTTGTGCCTATTTTTCTAAAAAGTTCTCCCAATCCGAAATCAACTGGGCCATTTGGGAGAAGGAAGCCGCAGCTGTTAAACATGCCCTCACCATTTGGAGGCATTTCCTGGAGGGGGCAGAGATCCCTTTTGAAGTTTGCAGCGATCACAAAAACCTGGAGGCCTTAAAAGGGGCTAGAAAGCTCACTGCGAAACAGATTCGTTGGGCACAGTTTTTTTGCCAAATTCCGCTTTGTCCTGAAACATGTGCCAGGAAAGGACAATGCGTTAGCGGATGCTCTTTCTAGGCTCCCCCAATACCGCAATGACTTTGACCGGCCGGTAGATTCCTTGTTTACCCCTGAACAGAGAGGGGAAGTCTCGGGACTTGCAGTAACCACCCGGTCCCAGTCCCACCGCCAGGATTTTCCTCCCCTCAAAGGAGTCCCGGAGGCTTTTCAACAGCGGCTCCGGGACGCTTCTCTGAGGGAGGCGGATCAGCAGGTTCTCCCTGCAAATCTCGACCGACAGGGCTCCTTTTGGTTGCAGGGGGGTAGGCTTTATGACCCCGAAGTACTCAGAAAAGAAGTGCTGGGAATGGTCCACGGGGCCAAACTTGCGGGGCATTTTGGGTTTGTAAAGACTTTGCATTTATTGCGGCATCAATTTTGGTGGCCAGGTATGAGAGCCGATGTGGAGTTATACGTGCGCAGCTGCCCCATTTGCACCACTGCCAAAAAACGAATGGGAAAGCCCCCTGGACTCTTAAAGCCTCTGGAGACCCGACCATGCCCTGGGAAGTAATCGCCATGGATTTTATCACTGATTTGCCCCCAAGTCGGGGAAAAACTGTACTGTGGGTGATAACAGACTTATTCTCTAAACAGGTTCACTTTGTTCCTTGTGCGGGGCTACCATCGGCCCAAAAGTTGGCTAAACTGTTTATTAATCACGTGGTGAAGTATCATTCGATCCCGAGGAAGGTCCTCTCCGACAGAGGGGCCCAATTCGTTGCCAAATTCTGGAGGGCCTTCCTAAAAGTCATGGGGGTGGAGGAACAAGGACTCTCTTCAGCCTACCACCCCCAGACCGATGGTCAGACTGAACGTGTCAATGCTGTGGTAGAATGCTATCTAAGGTGTTATGTCAATTACCACCAGGACGACTGGGTAGACCTACTTTCTTTTGCTGAATATGCCTATAATAATGCCCCCCATTCCTCCACAGGTTTCAGTCCGTTTCATGTGGTTTATGGAAAAGACTTTGGGCCCTTTGGTTCTCCTACCATCACTCCTGAACTTGAAGGGGTGCAGGAGGTCCAGGATTGGGTACAGGTGGTGCAGACCACTTGGCCCTGGCTGCAGAAAAACCTGGAAAGGGCCAAGCGCAAGTACAAAGACCAGGCCGATAAACATCGGTCTCCGGGGTGGGAACTCAAGGTGGGAGGGCAGGTTTACCTTTCCACAAAGAACCAACGTTCACTTTGGCCTTGCAAAAAGCTTAGTGACAAGTATGTAGGTCCTTTTCCCATCACCCGAGTGATCAACGACGTCACGGTGGAGTTGGAACTCCCCAAGTCTCTTCGAGGGGTACATCCGGTGTTCCACATCAGCCTACTTAAACCGTATGTCGCTGCCCCTCACTTCCACCCCCTCCCTAAGTCCGAAATTCCTACGGTTGTGGGGGGGGGGAATCGCATCTTGAAGTTTCTAAAGTATTGGACTCTAAGCTGAAAAAGGGAAAATTGTTCTATCTGATCCGCTGGAAGCACCTGGGGCCCGCCCATGACGAATGGGTGGCCGCTCCCCATGTGGCGGCTCCCCGCCTGGTTCGAGAGTTTCACTCTGCCTATCCTGACAAGCCTCGTCCACCCGGACTCGGGGGAGGGGGGCCTTAAGGGGGGCAGAATGTAAGGGTCTGTAAGCTTTTGCTTTGTGTGCTCCCCCCCGGGCTCATAAAAGCAGTCCAGGCCTTTTGCCTTTCTTTGGTTCAGGCGCTGCGTCCAGCAGGCCCCAGGTTGGAATGTCTCTTCCCACCATCCACCTCCCTTGCTCTCTCCGACTCCCTCCCACCAGCTATGGCCTTGGTGTGTAGATAGCAATAACGAGCTTCCTGAGATCTTTGATGTTCCTGTATCATGCACAATTATCTTGTAGATTCCCATAACATGTATTTGACATCTGCTTCCCTGTAGGGGTTATAATTCTGTCTTTGTGAAATTGCTAGCACTTGCAACTTTGCCATTGTAGGGCCTATACTAACCTGAAGCTTCCAATAAAGTTCCTTGTTTCTGCATGACCGTCTGAGCAAGTGATTTTATGGAGTTTGCACAGGGAGGTTGGGAACCCTCACAGATATGCGGTGGCTGGACAACTCCAGGCTTTCCTGGATGAGGCAAATTTTTAGTCTGGGTTTCAGGCCTGGTTATGGGACTGAAACCGCCTTGGTCACCTTGGTAGATGACTTGCACCGGGAGATGGACGGAGGAAGTGCGACTGTTGATTTTCCTGGACCTCTCAGTAGCTTCTGATACCATCAATCATGGTATCCTTCTGGATCACCTATCTGGGCTGGGATTGGGAAGCATTGTTCTGTGGTGGTTCTGGTCCTACTTGGAGTTTTCAGAAGGCACTGCTGTTCAGAGCCTTGGCCTTTGGCCTATGGGATCCTGCAAGGTTCCATCTTGTCCCCTATGCTCTTTAACATCTACATGAAACTTCTGCTTGTGGTCACCCAGAGATTCGGGCTGGCCTGTTACCAATATGCGGATGATGCTCAGCTCTACCTTGCACTTCCAGCTGATCCCAGCAAGGCTATAGAAATCCTGAATCAGTGCCCAGAGGCAGTTTTGGAGTGGATGTGGGCTAATAAACTGAAATTTAATCCCCAAAAGATGGAAGTGCTACGGGGGGGGGGGGGGGCAGAAGATCTGACCCAGGATTTAAGGTGTTACTCATTCTGGATGGGGTTGCACTCCCCTTGAAGGATCAGGTCTGTAGTCTGGGGGTGCTCTTGGACCCTACTGCTGGAGAAGCAGGTGGCAGGTGTGACCAAGAGTGCCTTTTACCAGGTTTGACATTAGCCAGCTGCGGCCTTTCCTGGGCAGAAAACATTTGGCCACTGTAGTGAATGTACGGATGCCAGCCTCCAGGTGGGACCTGGGGATCCCCTGGAATTAAAGCTCATCTCCAGACTACAGATATCAGTTCCCCTGGAGAAAACGGAAGCTTTGGAGGATGATTAGATTTAGATTTAGATTAGATCTTTATTACAGTCAATGTCCAGCACAGGTAAACATATAAAAGCATTACACAAGTATGCAATAAACTACAGAATAAAACATGCTAGTTCATTTGTTGGCATAAATAAAATCGCTTACAAAAAGAGGGGAACACATATAATTAAAACTCACCCCTCATTTTCAGGACTGTTGATTAGCGTAAACCCTCTTCCATCGTAAATCAATTGCAGCAGCACAAAATCTAGCCACTGAATATGTTGTATCGGGATTTGCATCTTGTAACAAATATGGTATATAGAGATGTCCCATATAACCAGAGAGTTTGTAAATTAATGGCGGGATGAACCTTTCTCGGATAGCTGTATAGTATTGACAGTAGAGCAGAACATGTTCAAAGGTTTCTATGAATCCAGAGCCACAGGGACATTTTCTCTCCTCATATGGTATCTTCCTGAACCAGCCTTCCTGAACAGCTGAGGGGAGGGCTTGACATCTGGCCAAGGTGAAGGCTTTTCGGTGTTTTGGAATTTCAAGGTTGGTTAGATACTCCATAGGAGTAGTAAGATAACTGCTGGATTCACTAGTAATAAAGTTTGGTGTTTTGGCTAGGTCTA
Source organism: Euleptes europaea (assembly GCF_029931775.1). Taxonomy (NCBI): domain Eukaryota; kingdom Metazoa; phylum Chordata; class Lepidosauria; order Squamata; family Sphaerodactylidae; genus Euleptes; species Euleptes europaea. Next base: position 26,631,379 of record NC_079319.1, on the reverse strand, counting down.
TTTGTCGTTCTGTGTCAATTATATGCTGTTTAATCATTGCCTTGGCCTGAACGTAGCCACTTTGGAGGATGGACTCTATGGCATTGTACCCCACTGAGGTCCCTGTCCTTTCCAGGCTCTATCCCCAAATCCCAACCTGGATCTGGCAACCCTTCCCCCCATCCCCCACTGGTGGCCAGGGGGGTCCTGGCCACCCTAAGTGAATGCCCTGGTTACATCTAGATTAGATTACTGCAATGTGCTCTATGTGAGGCTGCCCTTGAACAGTGTTCAGAAGATTCAGTTGCTACAGAAAGCTGCAGCCAAGATGCTGACTGGAGTGGGTCATAGGGACCATATCACTCCAGTCTTGGCCCACCTACACTGACTTCCGGTTTGTTTTCAGGCACAATTCAAGGTGCTGGCTTTAACCTTCAAAGCCTTATATGGTTTGGGACCAACATCTGAAGGAGTGCCTATTCGCTTATGAACCCACCCAACCATTATGTAATTTTATCGTGTATGTTTTAAATTGTTAGCTGCCTTGGTGGGCCTTGTAAGGGCAGAAAGGTGGGGTATATATTTTGTAAGTGAATAAATAATATTTAAGGATCCCAGGAATTGTACAGTCCCTGAGCTAGTTTACAGGATGTCACTCAGAGAAACTCTGATGTCTCAGGACCAAGACATCTGTGCAGTCCCTGAGGCTGACTAAGATTGGACAAATTTCCCAACCTGGCTGAGCCTGAAGTTGCTTCCACTCAGGGCCACCCCACCCCTGAAATGGACAGCAGCATGTTCCAGAATTTACTGGGCATTTCCTTACAACATCTTGCTCATTGTGAACATGTTTTGGCCTGGTAGTGCTTTCCCCATTGAGCTAGAACAAGGAAAACCTCTTTGAGATGGCTCGAAGGAGGAATTGTGGGATGGCTATGGGCAGAGTCTCCATGTAGATGCTCTGTCTACAGTCAATGGAAGGGTGGTGGTGGAACTTAGCTCCACAGCATCCCCCCTTTTAGGCCTTTAAAGATTTGTTTTCTTTTTTCCATGCTAAACCATGGTATAGCTTTACATGACGGTTCAATTGGAAAAGGGAATTGCTGAGTCACAGGGGGGCAGGTCGGCATGATTGCCACTTCTATGCCAAGGTGACAGAGGCAAAAGGGGAGGAGCAGGGGGAGGAGGCAGAGGCAGCAGCAAGTGGTTTGAAGAAGGTGGAGGCCATTCCTACCAGTTTCCTTACCGCATGCTATTGTTTCCATGGCAGGGGCAACTTTTCCCACTCTCTAGATGCCAAGTCCAGCTTTGGAAATTCCTGAAGATTTGTGGACGGTGCCTGGGGAGGGCGTAGTTTGTGGAGGGGCAGGAGTTCAGCCATGATGTAACTCCATAGAACCATTTCCTCTAGGAGGAATGGTTGCTGTAGTCAAGAGATCAATTTTAAATAGGGGTGTCAGGTCCCTCTTCGTCACCGGCGGGAGGTTTTTGGAGTGGAGCCTGTGGAGGGCAGGGTTTGGGGAGGGGAGGGACTTCAATGCCATAGAGTATAATTGCCAAAGCTCCAGGGGAACAGATCTCTATCGGCTGGAGAGCAGTTGTAATAGCAGGAGATGTCCAGCTACTACCTGGAGATTGGCAACCCTAGTAGTAATTTCAGGAGAACTCCAGGCCTCACTGGACATTGGCAGTCCTAAAATCTGCCTCCATAATGTAGAAGCAGCCTCAGTTAAAGTTTAGACAGACCCCTTTCATTTACTTTGTAAGCCTTTCCTCAGTCCATGTTGACTGGGCTGACAGGGGCATGGGGAAGCTTTCAGAGAATCTATGAAGAAATTTTGCCCAAACTTTATCTCAGTAGTATTCAGCTTCCAAGCACGTGGTCAACCATCTTGAAATTGCATATCGCCTTGACTCCCAGGAGAACCCCAGTTCTGTGGATTAGCTCAGAGACTGTGCAGCTCCCCCAAGCCTTGGAAACTACAATTTGAAAGGCGTTTGCGTACTTTTGCAGAATGTGAACAAAAAATAGATGCAATTTCACAGGGTCAGTCCAACAGATTTTACAATAATTAATGTGAAAATGAAACTTAACAAATGCGTTTGAGCTCAGCTCTAACTGTAATGCACTCCAGCGCTGGCTTGTTCACGTTACTTGTTAAACTTTGGGCATGTTGCTGACTCCTTCTCACAAGGGGGTGCTCTTGAGTTCATCCTGTGTTTAAGAATGTGATTTATGATCTGATAGGGCTATTAATTGTAGCTTTCCACTTTGAAAAAAGGAAATACCTGGGAAACAACAGACATTTATCAACACTGAATTCATCTAATCAGCTACAATCGAAATGCCAGCCTTCACTGCAATGTACATATGGAATGAATTTTTTTTTGCAATTTTTTTTCATATTTGGTAAGGTTGTAGATAAAAGCACAGTGACCAGGTGGAGATTGTTTCAAGTATGTATGTATGTATGTATGTATGTGTGCTTGTGCATGACATGAAAAATGCTCATGGGTGGGCATATATTGCTATTTGCTAATAGATGTGGAATCAGATAATAGTGAATGTGACCTTTAAGAAAATAAGAAATCTAGTTAACGAATCTAAACTCTAAAAACACCCCGTTTCCAACCGTTCAAAGAGCTTTTATAAATTTCTGCAGGTTCTGAGTGTATAAGAATGGACTAAACCACAACAGATCCCTTTGCTGTCAGCCAAAAAAATATCACTAATGTGTCCCCTGTGGGTTTGCTGATTCTTGGGAGGTCTTTTGGAAATGAGGAAAGAAACCAAAGAACTTGTTATGGGTAGCCATAAGACTGATATCTGCGATTGGCTGTTTTTAACTGTAAAACTCATGGATTCCAACAGTATTCCAAAAGTTACTGTTAGAATTTGATCCTGAGAAAGACAAGTTTGTCCATAAACCCGTCCATAATATTGTTTATAAAGCTACGTTGCTTTCTCTTTTGCCTGTGGCTGGAATTCCGGGCCTGGGTAAATAGTACCTGTAGTCCATAGACAATCTGGGTAAGTACAAATGACTTCAATATGTGCTGCGGCCAAAAGAAATGAAGATTAAAATTACAAAATCAAAGTCTGAGCACTAAGTATTTTCCATACATCTTAATGAAGCTTTTTGAATACCCTTTTAAGCACACTTTGGTATATAAAATATTATCCCAACCAAAAAGAATTCTGGGATTTTGTGCCAAACTCAAGATTAGTTCCAAAGTAGCTGCAGTCCCTCAAAGGACACTAGATTTCCATTCTCAATCAATGAGAATTGACAGTTTGGCAATCCGTCTGAAGGGGTCTGGGTTGAGAGAAGAGGGGATCAGGAATGTTCTGATTGGCTGGAGGATGCTAATAGCATACCCACAGTTTCTCCCTTGGCTGAAAATCTGTTAGTAGTAGTAGCAGCTGCAGGTTTGAAGAAATACAGATGATGGGAGAGGAAATCTGTTTTCATTCAAGAAAGTAATCAAAACATAAGGAAAGTTCTGCTGAATCAGACCAAGGGTCCGGCACTCTCTTTATTGCACATTTTCATAGCTCAGCCTAATAATCTGTGTCCAAATCGCTCTAGATTTTCCAGCACCAGCTGACTCTTATGAGTAATGCGGCATTGTACCCATTCTTGGTGACTTTGCTTTCCTAGAAAAGCCATTGGACACCATTGGCACCTCCTTAGGACTAAAAGCTAGGCTTGGGAGCAGGAGAGAACTGGAGCTCAGCTGCAGTCAGTAATAAGTGAAACCTAAATCCAAGGCAAGAATGTCCAGGAACAGCTCCACTTCCACACTGAGGGCCAGAGATCTGAGGCGATGGATGTTAGTGATGGTTGTTGAAGTTAGAATATGTGCATGTGTAAAGTGCAGCCAAGTCACAGCTGACTTATGGCAACCCCTTATGGAGTGTCAAGGCAAGAGAGGTGGCTTGCCAGTGCCTTCCTCTGCACAGCAACCCTGGTATTCCTTGGTGGTCTCCCATCCAAATACTAACCAGGGCCGACCCTGCTTAGCTTCCAAGATCTGACGAGATCGGGCTATACCATGCTGCCTTCCCTCCCCTAGTTAGAATATAACAGCTTTGAAATGAGAATTATTTATTTTCAAAAATGTTTATTGATTTGCTTGATTGATGTCCTGCCTTTATCCTTAAATGAGACCCAAAGTAGCTTACATTGTTCTCCATTGGGGATGGGCCATGACTCAGTGGCAGAGCATCTGCTTGGAATGCAGAAGGTCCCAGGTTCAGTCCCTGGCATCTTCAGTGAAAACGGCTCAAGTAGCGAGCGTTGTGAAAGACCTCTGCCTTGAGACGCTGGAGAGCTGCTGCCGGTCTGAGTACACAGTACTGACCCTGATGAACCAATGGTCTTATTCAGTACAAGGCAGCTTCGTGTGCCATCTCTGCCATTTTTAGCCTCAAAAAGCAGGCAACATATCCCACTTTTCTCCCAAGTAATAGGACTCAAAGCAGGCCTGCTTTGCACCTGCAGTGGTGACATTCATCAGGCTAGGCACCCCCTGTGGGCACACTTTCATACCTTAACTGGATGAAACTGTCTCCAGCGGCTGAAATGGACAAGAGCTCCCTGCTCCCCAAACCGGGAAGGTAATTTATAAAAGATGAGTTTGAACATCCATAGTAGACATAAATGAATGTAGAAATATAAGAGGTGGTGTTCCGGGTTTGATTCCCCCACTCCTCCACATGAGCAGCGGAGGGTAATCTGGTGAACTGGATTTGTTTCCCCACTCCTACACACGAAGCCAGCTCGGTAACCTTGGGCTAGTCACACTCTCTCAGCTGCACCTACCTCACAGGGTGTCTGTGGTGGGTGGGGAAGGCAAGGTGATTTTAAGCAAGTTTGATTCTCCCTTAAGTGGTAGAGAAAGTCAGCATATAAAAAACAACTCTTCTTCTTCTTCTTCATAAAGAAGTTAGTCTGAATTGTATCCTTATGTTACCCGTGGAGATTCAAAATAAGCAGAGCTTAAGTTGCTTTTTTTCCCTTGTAAACCAAAACCATAGTCTTTCCTCCCTCTGACCTAATGAGTCCAGGGCAATGTTTCCCAACCTGTAGGTGGGGTTCCAAAAGTAGGTTGCTAAAGCCTTGGAAAGTGGGTTGCAGGGCAGCCCTCCCTAACGGCTGCCCTTTCCTTTGCTCTCTTTCTCTCCTCTTTCCCCTTGCCGGCTTCTCACATTCTTGCCTCCCCCTCCCTATGTGACAATAATGAGGGGGGAAAGGCATCCAGCAGCTAGTAAATGTACAGTAGGAGCTAGAAGAAGGGGAGGAAAGCTAGATTAAGGGGGGGAGCTTTTCTAGGGTTGCCAGGTCCCTCTTCAACACCGGCAGGAGGTTTTGGGGGGTGAAGCCTGAAGAGGGTGGGGTTTGGGGAGGGGAGGGACTTCAATGCCATAGAGTCCAATTAACAAAGTGGCCATTTTCTCCAGGTGAACTGATCTCTATCGGCTGGAGATCAGTTGTAATAGCAGGAGATATACAGCCACCACCTGGAGGTTGGCAACCCTAGAGTATTTCAGTGGGACAAGGGAAAACCAGAGGAGGAGGAGAGAGAGGCGTGTGCGGGTACTGGGCCCTGTCTTGGTGCTGCTCCTTCAGAAGCCCACTGCAGCCCCTCACTGCACCCTGCCTGCTGCACTGAGCCCCTTGCTGCCACCCTCTTTGACGTCATCTGTCATCTTCACACATCTCCTTAACCTTGTGCCCCCTGAACTGTCTCCTCAAACTCCAGCTGTGGCTCGCCTGGCTGAGGAAGGAGGAGATGACAGAGGGAGCCCCCCCCTCAGGGACTTGACCTCAGGGGAAGGGTTGTGCATCCCCCACTTGGAAGAAAACTTTGTTATAACCCCTTCTCCCCACATGTGGAGTGGTTTATGGATGGACTATTCAGACAATCCCTATTTCCCTATTCAGACGATCGGTAATGTGTGGGTTAAACTTTTCCTCTTATCACAATAAAGGCACTCAAGTCTACACTTCAGCCAGTATGAAGGGGGTTAAAGGTGCTCAAAGTTAAGCAGATTTGAGCAAACAGCTGTTGAGTAGCATCTGCCTTCTGATGCTTGGTGGTTCTTACGCAGTAGTAAAAGGTCTGTCTTCTAAGTTTAGATAGAAAGTACGGGTGCTTTCATAGTTTGTACCTTGCTAATTGACTCTATATTGACTCTATAAAGGAAGCCATGGCCCTCAGTTTGCAAGATCTGAGCAAGGCTGTTAAGGATAGGACGTTTTGGAGGACATTGATTCATAGGGTCGCCATGAGTTGGAAGCGACTTAACACATGCACACACACCTTGCTAAGCCTATTGCACTGTACTGAGGTTGACAACTAGGCCTTTTTAATGTGGTTTACCTGCACTGATATTTTTACTTTGTAGAGAAAAGAACATATGCTGTCATGTGTGGTGGATGCAACCAACAGTGCTATCTCAGTAAAGAAAACATGACATTTGACTACAGAAGATGATAGGTATACACATTTTCCTATATAGAGTAATATCTCTGTCAGAAAATCATCACGTGTGAAGTGGCTCCTGGAAGAACCAACTTCAGTGCAAAAGATCTGATCCTAGAAACAGTATCTTCCCTTAACACATATGAAGCTGCCTTGTACTGAATCAGATGACTGGTCCATCAAGGTCAGGACTGTCTACTCAAGACTGGCAGTGGCTCTCCAGGGCCTCAGGCAGAATTATTTCACATCACCCACTGCCTGGTCCTTTCAACTGGAGATGCTGTGGATTGAACCTGGGATCTTCTGCATGCCATGCTGATGCAATGAGCCACATTGGTATTTTTTCTTTAGTGCATATTGATTGATAAAGAATCAAGTAAAATATGTCCTGATAGTTACTACAGCGAGTTTCCTAAAATCTTAAAGAAGAAGGTTGGCTTTTATATGCCAACTTTCTCTACCACTCAAACTGGCTTGCAATCACCTTCCCTTCCCCTCCCCACAACAGGCACCCTGTGAGGTAAGTGGGGCTGAGAGAGCTCTGAGAGAGCTGCGACTAGCCCAAGGTCACCCAGCTGGCTTCATGTGTAGGAGTGGGGAAACAAATCCAGTTCATCGGATTAGCCTCCGCCACTCATGTGGAGGAGTGGGGAATCGAACCCGGTTCTCCAGATCAAAATCCACCGCTCCAAACCACTGCTCTTAACCACTACACCACGCTGGCTCTCAGAGAAGATTAGAGAGAGTCATGGAGTAGAAGAGGGTGGGCAAAGGCTGCAATGTAACCTCCGTATGCAAAGGCTGTGTACTTCGCAATGCCAGTTGCTTGGGGTTCATATTGGGGGCAGTGGGGGCCTTCCTGTGATGTCTGTTGGTTTATCAAAGACATCTGGTTGGCCACTGCAGGAAATTGATTAGATGGGCACCAAGGTCACAGTTTGCCTAGGCATCAAAAAACCCTTGGGTTGGCCCAGGTTGGGTTACTGTAACTAGTAAATTTGGACTTGTGGGTCACCATACTGGAAAGTTGGGAATCATTGGTCTAGATCAGTGGTTCCCAAACGTTTCGAGCCACCGCCCCCTTGGTTCCACAAACACAACCCCAGCGCCCCCTACCCTACCCTATAAAAGGCATTATTCAAAATAGGGGTTTGCATGATGTACTAAAGGGGATAATTACAATAACATTTCAAATCAGTAACAATTAATTGCACATTTGTTCAAAATCAAATTAAAACTTTTTAGTTGAAACTTAGTCAACAAAACTGAGGAATTTGATCCAGTGGTACCAGCTCTTCAAAGTCCAGAAAAAAGTCTGATAGTTTCCACCAAATTTGCCATCATGGTGCCATAGCCTGATCTATTGTAAATTAGTGAACAACACAGTTGAAGGGGCCCACCTCTAGTGCCCCCCTGCTGCCCCCTTGCCTCTTAGTGCCCCCCCTAGGTAATCCCACCGCTCCCCAGGGGGTGGTACTGCCCACTTTGGGAACCACTGGTCTGGATAATTCATTCTGAGGCCAATATACAGTCGCCTGGGGAAACCGAAAATACCCATAAACACAGGTGTATGCAGTTGCCATATTTTACAGTGGCCTTCTTATTCCAACAGATCCTTCCAGTCCTCATAGAACTCCCCCCACACTCATGTGATTCTGGGTGCTTGCAAGCCCCACAGCAACACAAGCAGGACAGGCAGCCAGTGGAGCACGCCCGAACGCTCTCGAAGTCGCTTTGTATTAACTGTGTTATGAATTGGGTGTTTTCATTCTGCTGCATGTGCTATAAAAGCAGGAGGTGTCAGAAGGTGGAAAAAAAATGCTACCAGGGAAGGAAACAGTGTAGATTCATGCTCATTTTTGCACATCCAGCTTCTTTCACCACATTTGGAATGTGCTACCATCAGCACATTCCCTTTGACCGCATGTGCAATATATATATATATTAAAGTATCAGGGAAATGGAAAGGGGAAAAAAGCTGAAAAGCAATAGAAATATTGCCAGGGTGCCCAAGGAATTATGCATGTAGCTTTGTAGCGAATACACAGCTGCAGTCTTTGGGCAGGAGTCTCTCCACAGGCACAACAAAACCCTTATTTTGTGTTCTAAGTGGCAAGGCCCTTGGTGCATCTCCAGGAAATTTCAACCACCCCGAAATGTCCTGTATTTCATCCAGCACACCAAACACTGGATAATATAACACATGCACGCACACACACAAATCTCCACTTTCATCTAAAATCTCATGGCTTTTCCAGGCTGTTCTATTGTGAATAATGGAATAACCTTTAAAGCACACTTCACTGGCCTCTTTCATTGGAGAATCTTAAAGCACTTCAGCAAACTACGAATTATGTATCACAGGCTGGTAAGTAGTTTCTGGAGGCCAGGCTTCGAAACTGCATTCATTTTGTCTGGGGCTAATGCAAAGTCATGGAAGAGGGGGACGGAATCCAATGGCCACCAGTGATGTATTTTGCTCTCTTTTCTGCAGCTGCAGCATTGTCCTGATTTTATTTTTATTTTATTTTTTCATTCAGGCAATTTTTTTATCCTGCTTTTTTCCCTCACAGGCAGCTTACAAAAATACCAAAAATGCAATTTAAATAAATAAATGGGGTGGGGGGGGGGAGAGAGAGAGCAAAGAATACATTAAGCCACGTCCTTCTGGGCTGGCTCACACAATGCTATAAACTGAGGGCCAAGAGGATTCTTTCTCTTCTTCTTGCTGTTTGTTGTGAGACACAGCTTCTTGCTGACATGGAGTGAGATACAGAAGGGAGGCTGATTTGGTCTACCCCCACCGTCCCAGAAGCCCTTGTCAAAGGAAGCAGGAGAAATCTTCTATGTCTATGGCGTAGAGCAGTAGTTAAGAGTGGTGTATTGGAGCGGTGGATTCTAATCTGAAGAACCAGGTTTGATTCCCCACTCCTCCACATGAGTGGCGGATGCTAATCTGGTGAACTGGGTTGTTTTCCCCACTCCTACACATGAAGCCAGCTGGGTGACCTTGGGCTAGTCACAGCTCTCTTAGAGCTCTCTCAACCCCACCTACCTCACAGGGTGCCTGTTGTGGGGAGCGGAAGGTGCTTTGAGATTCCCTTAAGTGGTAGAGAAAGTTGGCATATAAAACCAATTCTTCTTCTTCTTCTTCTTCTTCTTCTTCTCCTCCTCCTCCTCCTCCTCCCCCATAAAGGAGCCATGGCTGTGAATTAAGTGTGTGGATGACCTGTGCTCTCAATGAATTACAAGTTTGGCCAGTCAGCAGGACTTTAGGTACAGAGCAGATACTCTTGGAATGTCAATCCTGGAGATCTCCCAGAATTACAACTGATCTCTAGAAGACAGATATCAATGCCCATGGAGAAAATGGCTACTTTGGAGGGTGCGTGGTATGGCCTTATACCCTGCTGAGATGAGTTCCCTCCACAAATGCTGATCTCTCCAGGCTCCACCCCCAAATCCCCAGGAATTTGCCAACCCAGAGCTGGAAATCCTAGGAGAAGGGCTAGTAGGGGCCAGGATGTAAAATGACCTTCACATGTCTCCCCATCCCCACCAACGACTACTGATTTGGCTTCTGTTGTTGTAGAAGAATACAAGTTCAGAGTGATACAGCAATCTCTCTTATTATTTCTTAGCTGTGTAGTTGTCCTATCCCTCTCTTTGCTTCCAAGATAAGGTATTTCTAATTCTTGAATGCAACCCCACTGATTTTTCATTATAACAAGAACTGGAGGAGAGCAGGGAGAGGCCCATTGGATTATTTTCGGAAATCAATCAGTTGTATTGTCAAGCAGCCCCAGTGTTCGCTCCTTCCCCTCTAACTTCAGCATGTAGATAATGGACAATTGTTTAGAGT